>NW_012145856.1:1182989-1194454 GCF_000956105.1 Propithecus coquereli
GACTACAGGCATGTGCCACCATGCCCAGCTAATTTTTCTATATATTTTTAGTTGTCCAGCTAATTTCTTTCTATTTTTTTTAGTAGAGATGGAGTCTCGCTCTTGCTCAGGCTGGTCTCGAACTCCTGAGCTCAAACTATCCCTCCCCTTCCCCCCACCGTCTCGGCCTCCCAGAGTGCTAGGATTACAGGCGTGAGCCACCACACCCGGCCCAAAGTCTATGTTCTTTATACTATCGTCAAGCATCCTGAGACAATAGCACAGATGACAAAAATAAAACCAAAGCCAGTACATTCCAATTTAGACAAAATAAGAACTATATACAGGGTAAGGATAGAAAGGTGAAAAAAATCACTTATTAAAACAAATCTCAGCACACTCCATTCTTGCTGAACACAATCTCAACCTTCCTGTGGTTCGGTGGTAGAATTCACAATCTCAACCTTATCTAGAGTTCTATCAGCAGCAAGTTCTCTCTGGCGCTGCATTTCAACACACTTTCATTTGTGGCAGGTTCCCAGATGACTACATGGAACCACTTTCCATTCTGCACAATTCCTAACCACTGTTCTCATGGCAGCTGAGGTTATCAAGTCCCTCTATGCATGGAAAGTACTCAGGAACCAACTTGAAAGCAGGAAACATTCACCTTTGTTTTCCTTATTGACATTCCCACTGGTGAGGTCTGTCAGCCAGTTTAAAGGAGATGTGCTAGCTGGACAGGCAGGCCTCATGCTGCTGGCTGGCTTGGAGGCTGCTTCCCCACCCGCAGTGGCTGGTTCTAACACTGAGGGATTCTGCTGGAGCACGGCACCAAGAGTTGGCTTTTCTCCAGTTAAGGAAGTCTGTGTTAAGTATAAAAGGAGAATTTTACACAAACTAAAGAATGACATTTTCTCTTTTTACCTTTTTCCCTAACAGCCCACCAGTAAGAGGTAAATATCCAAAAGAAAACCACCTAATAAATAGCCCTGGCTATCACCACAGCTGCAGTAATCCTGCAATAGTAGCAGAGCTACTAGGTAGGAGAGATGTTGACAACTTAAACAGAGCAAGGTATTTCCCCTCCACCCCTTTACCACGCATCCCATGCTGGTGCATCTCTCCATCACTCCATGGACCATGCTGCTTCAAAAGGACCAGTCTGTGCCTATCTCCCCTGTAAACTCACCCCGGAATCCAGAATAGGCACTCAAAACATGGTTGTCAAATGACTAAATGACAGGCCAGAAAGGTAAAACTGTGATTTCAAAAGGAAACAGGATGCCAAAAAAGAGAATATGCTCTTTTGATTTAGCTTTAAAATGAGATGAGAAGCTCTTAACTTATAAACTTAAAAAGAAACTGGAAAGAGCACGTCACTTATTATTGTTACCTAAAAACCTGCCTTGACAACTCAGCTAGTGAGTTTATACACACATGAGAAGAATGAAAAAGAATATTCAAACTCCTGTTACGGTCCAGGCCCTCCCTTTACATGTGATGTAATTCTGTGACGCCCAAGCATCAATATCATTTATTATTCCTGTGTTACTGATGAGGAAGCTGAAGCACATACAAATCAGCTCATTTGAGCCAAATTAACACAACTAGAAAGTGGCAGGAAAAGAATTCTAATTCAGTTCTGACTCCAAAGATAACAACTCTTCTACTCTTCCATGCTGCTTTTGACATCACAGCTCTATAAAAATGTAAATTTCTTGTTATTAAACACAGTGTACGATAATGATTGCTGGGAAAGGGAGAGAAAGGGGACAACAGGGAGTAGAGGGAGGAAAGGGATGCCACCTGGAAGAGGCATATGAAGACCAAGAAAATGCACATTTTTTACATTGGTTGATGGATACATAAAGGTTCATCATTATTTCCTTCAACTCTTCATAAACGTTATAGGTAAAATATATTCAGGAATTGAAAAAATTTTTAAACTAACCTAAAAAATTTTCATTCTGCAAAACACATGAGAAGTTTTTAAAAACCCATATAAATTTGACAGCAACTTATCAGGTAGACTATAGTAGAAGAGGTTTTTGCTTTGTCAAGAAACATAAATGTAAAACCAACTAAAAGAGGCCACAAATGAGGTCCACAAAAGTTATATGAAGAGTGAGAATGGGTCTCTGAACTGTCACATTAAATGTATGAATTCTTTCTCTCTCTCTCTCTCTCCTGACAGCTGTCCCCAGGTTCCTTTCAAACGCACTATAGAAATCCTTGGGTTATTTGAACAACAGACAAACAACAATCACAAGGGATGGTGAATCTGGCATAAACAGCAATACCTGTTTTAGGTCTTCCTTTGAGGCTGGCTTTGAAAAGAGTTTGAATTGCCTGTTTGAACAGGGACAATTTGCCTTTATTCCCCATTTTGCTCTTACAGAATGAACAATATCTCCAACATCATAGAGGGCTAAAAAAAAAAAAAAAAAAAAGGTGGGGGGGGCAGAGGCAAACATTTGAACAGAGCTATTAGGTACTTTCAACTTCAGTATTACAGAGCAAAAGCTGACATTTCCCACAAGATTACTTTTCCCACTCCTTCCTTTTCATCTTGCCACGTAGGCCTTCCCCAAATGCAATTTCTTTCTGCTATAAAACTACCCACAAGACCTTAATCAAAGTGTTGGGCGCATTATTGAATACACTTCTGGACAACTTATAGTGCATACGAAAATAAAGTTAGCAAGTAATTACACTACATAAAGTAAAACCAAACTACCAGCCCCTATGAGTTACCCAAGACAAGGGGAAAGAAAAATCACTGTACCACATGAAATACCTTTTCCAGGAATGATCTGTGTAGGCATTAAGTTCTCTGGTTCATGTATCTGACTCTTCACACATCTTAGCCAAGAGAAAGTCTTGTAAGCAGCACCTGCAAATAACTGATTTGTAGTAACTGTTCATTATGGACTCTGGCCCCATATGCTTCAGAAATCTATCAACCACAAATCAATGAAAGGCTTGATTTAACTGTGGTAAGGGGGACTATAGGAGAATCCAGTCAGTTCTCACCCTGTTGGCAATTCTTTCTCTTCATCCGGTAGCAATCCACACACACTCCAAACCCACACCGAGGACACACCCAGTGCAGGTTGAAGATGGTAGTGTCGCACACATCACACATTTCTCGAACACCTTTGACAGCTCTCTTCCAAGCAACCTGTCCTGCAAAAATCAATAAATCACCTAGTGTTTTCTTGGGGATGGAGAGGGCTTCTGAAATCAAACATGAACGGTAGAGAGAGTCATCATTCCTCCTTATGACTAGAGTTCCTGTGAACTCTGTTCAGCCTTCATGGAAAATGCTGCCTTCTCCATGAAGCTCTCCTGGATTCCCTCAGTGCTCTCATCGATTTGTATTTGTACTTCAGACTCACACCTCTTCACATTGTATATATGCAGGCACAGTTTTACCTCCCCCTAGGAGACTGGACTCTGTTCAGGCTGTGCAGCAATAGTTACAAAGCCAGAGCTCAGGCACAGGTATCATAGTAGAGGTTCTTAACCTTTTGAGTCATGAGTCCCTTTGAGAATCTAAAGTCAGCATCAGCCAGGCTTTCTCCAAGGGGGAAAAAAATTTACTTGGCTCCACAACCGCTACAGTCAGCATAGAGCATCAGGTTATTCACAGATGTCCTAAATCTACTCAAACTGCCCATTAAAAACCCCAGGGTACTGAGGGGGTCTGGAGGGAGCAGCACATTAACTTAGTGCAGGCACAATGGTCCAAGGTCAGTTACTTCACCATCGAGATTCAGAAACTTGATTTTGCCAGTGCCGGGAGTGATGCAGGCACCCAGGACTGACTCACGCTAACCAAATATCCAGCAGGTTAAGGTATGATCTGGGATTCTACAAAGCAGGATTTTCTTTTCTAGTAGCCAAGACCTAATTAACGGGAGAGAGGGCCTTCCAGGACCAAACAGGCCATCGGACCTTCTCCAGCACAGAGGAGTACCAAAATCAGGTAACAGAAAGCTTCAAGAAGTATACACAAAGGAAGGACATTCTTGGGGGTCATAGAAAAGCCCAATGTCTACTGACCAGAAAACTCCTGTCAGTCAGTCAGTCAGTGTTGTGTCTCTCCCTCCAGAGCAACACTGGATCAATACTGCTGTACTCTTGTTCTATGGAGAATATCTTTTTCCTAATCCAGTCTGTGGTTAATTCATCCTTTCTTCAGACTGAACATAACCCAAATGACCAAACTTCAGTTTACACCAAATTAATCCAATTGCACCAAATCAATCCATTTGCAGAGTGAACTGCCATTTTATTATAATGTTAATAGCCCCGGGCACAATACATAGTTTCAGGCGTTTTACAAATCAGATCTTATGAACTTCACCTAGGTCACTCTGATTAGACGATCTCACTAAAAAGTACTCTTAGATCTCTTAGCCACCCATGTAATGATTATTTGTAACAAAGTATAATGGTCAAGATCTGCTTCCTAATCTAAGGATCAGAGGACAATCCCTCTGGGTATGGTGGCATCTTTCAGTAACACTCACAGTGAGTTTCTCTTGCCAATCTGACCAGCTTGTCACAGAGGAAAGAAAGAAGAACAGGATGATCAAAAATACAAGGAGGAAAGGTTAATCACATTTAAATCTTCAAGGAAGAGTGTTTCTTAATTATGCTCTTAAAAGACAACTGTCTGTGTCTTTTATTTTATGGAAAAAAAAATGCATTTTTCAGATGACTCACCTTTAGCAAAGAAAACAACCATCTCTTATTTAAAACAGCCTTGCTTGATTCAGGAGCAAAGCTACTAATATATTTCAAAAGTCTTTTCACTTTGCAGTCATGTATATACCACCACTAGACCAGTCACTTAAGAACTTACTTGTCTTTCAATCTACTACTACTACTTAAATGTATTTAATAAAGAAACTTTGTATCTCCACTGAAAATGGAAAACTAGTATCACTTGTCCTAAATAGACTATAGGAGAAAAAAAGTTTAAGATTCTTAACTAGAGTCTCTATTACCCCAAAAAGAACAGAGTTGTTCTCCAGCTGCTTTCTTTCAGTATGACTCTGGCTGCCCCAGGAGCTCACTCCCTGTTCTCTCACCCTCCTCTGGATTTCTGTTTCTAGGAATGCCCTAGTTCCTTAGTTCCTGTTCCTTAGACTCTGAGATGTGATCATATACATACCTATCCACTAAGTTATTTTTTTTGCTTAAGCTAGCTTAAGCTCTGATGGTTACAACCAAAATCTCACAACTGGTGTGGATGCTTGCCTTCAACATATTTGATTATGCAAAGTCTAAAACAAGGAATGAAAGGCTTCACTTTTAAATTTCAAACATTCGGAAAAGATAAAATGATGGGAAAATGTGAAATTTATAAGACAGATGCTCCATGGTGCTTCTGGCTAAATATCTCATTTCTACAGAGCCACACAGACAGAAAGAGATTGTGTTGTCCTCCTAGACATCCTACTGTGTGACATGTCATGAAGGAAGCTCTAGCTCTAATGTGTCGCCCACACTGGTCGCTGTGGCTTACTGGGCTGCAAGATCAGTGTGAGAATGCTCCTAACGAGTAGGGTCACAGACACAGCATAACTTTCAAGTACTCCCTTCGAACCTTGACAATCATTTTAACCTAAGTTTGTCCCCATTCTCATGCCTGGGACCCAGCCCTGCAGACTCTCAATCAGTGGGTGTGGGGTAAAGCCTATCCATTCTTACGAAATATATTCCTGATTAGGAACCTCTGCCTCAAAATAAACCAACCTGAAACCTCATCCCCTTTTGGTGAGCCTGCACTGCTGGTGAAGCTGTGCCAATTCCATCGCCACCTCACCTTTACCTTTCCTAACAAAAGGAAAAATGCAACCTCATCATAGTGAAGTCATCTAAACTTCTGGGTGAAAATGAAACCATGCAATTGGGACTTAGGTGTCAGGGACAAAAATCAAGTTGGATTCAAAAATCCTACCCCCTAAGAGATGCTCTTACTGTGTGGCTCAATAGTTGACATAGCTTCCTTTTCAGAAATCACCATTTGACAGAAGTGGTCTCCAATGTTAGCCAGGATATACTTTGCTGTGTCCAAATCAGTCCCCACAACGTTTTTGGTTAAAGGTAACCACAAGCCAATTGCTTCACTGTCGTACTTGTTCGGTGTTAAGAAGCCTTCTACCCGCAACACACCATGTTTGTTGAACTGTAACCTAGGAGAAGCAGGGAAAAAAACAGTGTATATATGTATACACACACAAAACTGATTTACATCTTGCAGTTACTAATTTTCTTTTGTAGAGATCGAGTCTCACTATGTTGCCCAGGCTGGTCTTGAACTCCTGGCCTCAAGCAATCCTCCCACCTCAGCCTTGCAAAGTGCTGAGATTACATGTGTGAGCCACCACACCTGGTCTATTTAAATACTATTTAAATCAACAAAATCCTTCCCAGTTTTCTGTAATCTCTATGGCTAATTATAGCCAATTATTATTTGGCAATATTAGGTGAAAGATAAAAAAAACTTAAGTTTTTCCCCCAAAAGACAGGCTAGACAGGGGGAGCAGGTAAGGGAGAAGGAAGGAGGAAGAGAGGTGTATTGTGCATTCAAACCAAGATATAGTCACACTGCTTCCAGAGACAACTGTTCAACCTGCTGGACTTGGGACTTAGTTAGCAAGGATGATCCACAAATTACTATTCAATTAAGGTAATAACAAACAGAAGGTGATAAATAGTCTGATCAGATTTGAATACAACTACTATTTCAAGAATAAAGCTCAGCAACAGAAGGGTAACCCCAGACATTAATGAAGCAATGACCTAAGCTATGTCACAGAGTCAATGATTTCTAGATGGTTATAAAAGCATAATGTTTTTTAAAACTCTCTAATAATATTACAAATAATAAAAGAAAGAAAAAAATTATCCCTTCCCCTAAAACGCCTTTGCAACTTAAACCAATCTCTTATCCAGTCCAGTTATACCTTTTACAGCAGAGGAGCCACACTGGCATGAAAGCAAGTCTGTAATAGGAACACAAAGACTCGTACAAAGCACAATCATTTCATGGTTTTTCCAAAACGTATATAAGTACAAATGCGTATGTATCTTAACATACTTAACCTGTGTAAGAAAAAGTTCTCCTGAGAGTAAGTAGAATACAGCTAACCTTCCAGAGAGCTTATTCTGGGCCAAGCGTTATTCAGAATATATATTAATATATGCATATGTTAATGCTATCACAGCTCTCAATACTATCCACACGTTTTATCGTGCTTTTGCAATTTACACAGGAATGAATGGGGCAAACTAGTATCTAAAAATTCCACTTCAGTTAAATAAGCCTGAATCTGAAAGTTAAGAACACACATATAACTAATGATCTAAATTGTCTGTGCATTTAATTCAGCTCATCAGCAATCTTTTAACTTAGATAAAATGAAAGGGAGGAGGAAAACAGGAAGAAATTAAAGTCAACACTTCTGTGTATGATTAGAACTAGCTGAACCTGAAAGTATCTAGATGTCTGAGAAAGTGAATTATATCTAAAGTTCATCAATATTCAGAACAACACTGTTCATTTATACCAACAAGGCAGAAGGCTTTCTCTTAACTCAGAATAAATGAATAAAGAAAATGAATTTGATTTAAAAAAAATACAATATAAATGTCAAAGTTTTGCCTATAAAATTGGAAAAGTTCTTAAAAAAGACATGTCTCTCCCTGCTGGCAAGGGTAGAAAAATAGACATGCTCGAACCCTGCAGTGGGTCTGGATGCAGGTGCAACTGGAGGGTAATCTGGTAGACCATGTGTATCAAAGCCTTAAAACACACACCTCTGACCAGTAATGCCACTTCTAGTAATCCTTCCAAAGTAAATAATCCGGGATAAGGACAAGGTGACTATCATTTCGCCATTATTTCTAATGGCAAAATATACAAAATAATCTTAATACCAACAAGGGAATTGGTTAAATGAATTATCAAACACTATTATAATGGGGTCTTACACAGAAATTCAAAAGTATGTGCAGAAAAAGGTTAACATGATCAAAGTGTTTCTACTATGTATTGGAAGGTAAGATGCAAAACGGTATATGCAATATATCACGTAGGTATGCCTGAACACATTTTATGATCATACAAAGCCTAAAAATGCACTGTAAAGTTAACAGTAGTTATTTATTGTGGTTTTTCAGAACCTTCAGCATTTTTCTATAATGACTGTTACTTTTAGAAATAGTTTGTATTTTAAAGCTTCTTGGCTTTAAAAAAAATTGAAAAGGAGAATGAAAAGTAAATAATAAATGATAATAAGATCTAGATTCCCAAGCCCATAGATTGTATTGATCTCTACCTTTTTGGTCCCAGATTTACTGCTGATAAAAGAGGAACCCAAAAGTATGCCAGAGCGCCCAGATTATGTAAGTTTTCTCCAAACTGCCTCACCTCCTGAAATGAAAGAAGCGACAAAACACGGGCGAGTCCTTCTGTTGATCCTTATCCTTGCGGAGACTGTCCAAGCGACACTCCCGGCACTTGGGCAGTTGTGCGACAATGTTCACGCAGGAATCATCCTGCACAAAGGCCTCTCCACTCTGCTGTAGCTTCTTGAGTTTGGCTGGGTCTGTCAAAACTGACTTCCGGGATGGGGCTAAGGAAACAAAAGATTAAGGAAATAGGACCTCAAATTTTTGAACATCACATCAATATTTGACTGAATTCTCTTCAAAAACCCAATTTCCCCAAAAAGAGAACTCTCCTTTCTCCATTCTTGGTTCAGTTGTAATTTCTATAAATGGCTCAACAGAAGGCAATTAGCAGAATAATTGGAAAAGTTTTACTCTCTTTATAAAACAAGTAAAACAGTTAGTGTATACTTCTACTCACAACTCTAAATAATAAGAGCTATGTTAGTAACACTTTTCCAAAAATTGAAACTCAGTACAACATCAGCAATGCAGAAACAGATTCATCTCAACAGAGGCCTGTCTTTGTAGACATCGGTTCTGTCACTTTCCAAACTCAAAAAAGACTGATTTAAGGTGTGTTTTCTAAAGTACTATACAAAAGCTAACCATTCCGAATATAATTAAAAACCAAAAGCTTTCCTGTATAGCCCCTTAGTCTATGAAGTAAGAGCTATCTTCTAAATGCCTCCAAGAGATGTCACTTGACTCTTCATGTGTCTTCAATTTCCTTCACACATATGGTCCACTCAGGAAACAAGAGCACTGGCTAAAGACAGGATTATGATTCTAAGAAAATGCAGGTTTTAAGTTTTAACTTGTAATGAGCAAAAGAACTTAAAACGTTAACAAGATTTCTAAAGAAAAAGAGAAAAAGTAGAGATATAACAGGAAAGAGCAATCACTGCATCAGCACAAATAACACATAAAGGAATCCATTTGTAAGTCAAGAGCCTTATGGAATATTTTGTAGAAAATGGACAGAAAAGACCTTTTCTAAGGTCCAAGGGAGCTAAGAAGAGGGAAGTAGGTTCTTAGGCAAAGAAACAAAAGACAAAAACAAACAACTTCTGGGGAACCAGTTGAGAGACAGGCGGGAGAGGCTAGTCTTGGAGAAAATTGGAAGATTCCAAACCAAAGAAGGCTTTAAATATTAATAAAATAAACATCTTCAATAATTACCTTAGAGGTGATCTAATCTTACCTCTCTTTTAAAGCAGGACTAGAGCACACTGTAAAATGCTAAAATGATGCTGTCAGTCCTTGATCCCCTACACATTCTTATTCAGTTATAGTGAAAGAGAAGGTAAAGTAAGAAAGGAGAGAAAATAAGAGATTAGTAGTTCAAGGATGGAGTTACTCAGATATTGAAAGACATCATCCTTTCAATTGGGTCAGGTTTCCAAAGGTAGAGTCCAAAAGTTATCTTATCTGTTCTTCCCTGGCTTAAAACAGGAAATATCTACAAATAATATGGAAGTGGAACTGGTTAAATCTAGCTTTTCAGTGAGGACAGCAATGGTTGATTCCATTAGTGATTCTCTCAATTCATAGCAGAGCCAAGAGAAAAAGGCAATGGCCACTTCTGAGGAGTCACACATCTGAACAGAAAAAAGGCAGCTGTTTGACTCCAGTTTGCTTTTGTTTTCTAGCCCCTAAGTGGAGCAAGGGAGCAGAACAGCTTTCCAAGTCCTTCTGTACCAACAAACAGTACTAATGGACACAGCTCACAAATCCTGGTAGGTTCCGATCACACTCTCTCATTCCTTAGCCAAATGTCATAGTAGATAGCAGGATGTGACCAGGTTTTCATTTCTTTTAAAATCACATTAGATGAGGAATAGCTGCACAATATATTACATGAGACAAAGCTGACTCCATAACTCACTTGTGTATCTATCATGAGCTTACTGCACTAGAATTTTTACTGTTTCTTCACATAATATTAAAACAATTTGCTTTACAAACTAGCTGTGTGTGAGGGCTGATGACTCAAAAAGAATAAAGAAATAGAACAAGGATATAGTTATGAATATTCACTTTCTTTTGGGAGTTACATAATTCCTGGGGAACAGGATAACCTTATGCAATTAATTTTATGCAAATTAACAGTTATGTTATCTTAAACCTCAAGAATGAAGAAGCTGGGTTAGAAGTATCGCTGGGCAAAGAAAGTTCTCTTCCTATTCTCCTTCTAACTCTATATTAAAAAAGACTCGAGTCAAATCTACCCATCTTGCCCTCTAGTTTCACAGAGGCCTGCAGTAAAAAGCTAGTATAGATACATTCTTTACTCACTTAAATAGTTTTTAAAGTTTTTTAAAAGTTAACAAAATACATACTAATTTTCCCACATAGCTAACAATTATCATAAGGCATCTTTAAATTGCAATAGCTCTGAAATTTTTGGCACGCTGAAGCTATTTTATTCTTCATTTAATTCTAGTAACAGAGCTTCTGATAACTACCATCGTTGTATTGCAATCCCAAACTTGATATTTTTAAGTAGCATGAAGTACACATACCATTTTCCCTATAAGAAGAGTATTTTGTTACAGATTGTGGGAGCAGTAGGACATCCCCTTAAGCAAAGAGACTCTTCCAGTATTTTAGCCCTGTCTTTAAGATCTTAAACCAAAGTCCCTTTTCCAGAGGATGCAATTCTGGGTTTTTGTTTTAATTTCAGATCTGAGCTACCTGTGTGTGCATGAAGTGTCACCTCTTCCACTCCAACCTGGATGTTACAGAAAGACAAGTGATAGGCTGAAGATAAAGTAATCACCAGATCACTTTAGATTTTGTTTCAAAAATATTTTCTTACAACCAAGAATTGGGAACCACCTAATTACCCACCTACTAGGAACCACCTTAAGTTATATGGTGAATGCATATAATGGAACCATTACATCTTTAAAATGTTGGTAAGACACCTGTACTAATTCACAGGAAAAAATTGTTGACATGAACACATTTGTGTAATACAGTTTATATTTCTATATATACAAAACCAGGTATAC
>NW_012145856.1:1194533-1195497 GCF_000956105.1 Propithecus coquereli
TGACAGTCATTAAATCTTATAGGAGCAGAGGAGGAAATATTGACTATGTGTTTTGTGGGGCTAATATGAAGAAGACTTCATGGTGAAGGTAGTAATTGAGCCTGCCTTGCAAGAAAAGGTAGACAACTAGGTAAAAAGAAGGTATGTACAGGACACAGTATTAAGTACAAAAGAAAGAAAACTACAGGTGAATTGGGTGCCAACAGACTAATTAGATTGGACCAAAAGATTATTCAAATAGGTAAGAATTAGGAGGAAGTTGGAGAGGTAAGTCGGGATCAACTGCTGAAAGCCTTCAACATTTTGCTGGGGACTTTGATTTTTTCACTAGGCACTGGGCAGCTATCAGAACTCTTCGAGCCTATGAGAAACACACAAATTTGCGTTTTAGAAAAACCATTTTTCCACAACAGTGCAGAATGAACTAGAAGGACAAGAGACTAGGAGTTGCATAACAGATGCAAAATTATTTCAAATTGCCCAAAAAGTGCAAGTTTTTAACTGAAATAGTCATAACACTAAAGAATACATTTGAAAACATTTCAAAGGGGGAGGTAATGGCAACAGGACTTGGCAACTGAGCTTTACCATAGAAACACTATCCCTACTCTTATTTTATCTGAAGAAGAGTTTAATGAGAAATAAACTTGATAAGGAGACTAAGGACAGCCTCAATCTTCACCCTAAGTATCAGGGAAAAAAAGTTAAATTATGATATTCTTTTACCAGAGAAGTGAGTTTATTCTACTTTCTACTAGACTGGCTTCTAATATGCAACATTAAGCAAAAGTACTTTCCCCTTTAAAGAAGTCTAAAATGGAAAAACAGCTAAGTCATAAAGTTAATGATTTCCAGATGGTTACAAAACTATAATGTTTTTTAAAACTCTCTAATAATATTACAAATAATAAAAGAAAGAAAAAAATTATCCCTTCCCCTAAAACGCCTTTGCAACTTAAACCAA
>NW_012145856.1:1207282-1234044 GCF_000956105.1 Propithecus coquereli
CTTCTACCAATAAAGATATTTAGAAACACTCACCATTCGGGATTTTGTTGTTGCTTCTTGTACAACAGCTTTCATTATCTACTTTTACTGAAGATTCCTTTAAATTCTGTGATCGACAAGCTAAAGTTGAAGGTTCTACCTTTTTTTCTGTAAAACTATTATGGCTATCACTGCTGATACCTGCTTTCATTTCTGGCATATGTGAAAGGACATCAGATGTTGAAGGTGCATGTTCTAGGTGCTTCTGCAGTTCAGGAGTACTGGCAATTTCCACTTCTGCCTTAGAAGAAGCCTTTGTAGGTAAGCACTCCTTAGGAAGGCCATTCAATGGTTGTGGGCCAGATTCCAATCTGTTTTCCTGATCAGTGTTTGTCTTAGGCTGGGTACAGCTACTTTTTGGCTCACTCAGAATTTTCAAGTCTCCAGTTCCAATCTGAGAAGACTTCGTGGAGAGCAACTCCGCTTTGCAGACAACATCTGGTTTTGTTCTCAGCATTTCAGCCTTTGTATTTAGACAGGAAGAAAGTTCTTCTGGTAAACTCTGCTTATGACATCTGAAAAAGATAATATAGAAAACTAGCATCCTGGTCTCTTTTATCTCTTTAGTACCTTTCAAAACTCATTTGTTTGGTTCCCTGAGGCAACCAGTGTGAAAGAGAAAACTGCTTAATGTTAGAGAATTTAGGATAGGTTTCCCTCAAAACAAACTTAATATCATATGGATGCACAGAATATGCTCTGTAGATAAGATCAGTGGTTTTCAAGTGTCAAAACTAAAAGTTTGCAGGGCCAGTTCTGAAAGTTTCTTTTTTTTTTTTTTTTCAGAGAAACCTCTGCAGAATTCTCTTTCTTATATATACAAGATTACGCTTGAATTTAAAAGATAAAACTAGCATTCTTGCTGCTTGCCAAGACTCAGAAATTCAATCTTATGGTAGATAAATGTAGCAAGATAAAAATTTTAAAATATATATGTTTCTTAGAAATGTTAGAAACCCCCTCAAAGATATTCACACAAAATGTAATTAAAAACTAACAACAAACTACCAGCAGCACAAAATCCTGCCCTGCTATGAACATTTAACCAGCTATAACAGTGAATAATTTCATTCCTGTTTGTTCAGTGATCAGGACCCAAGGCAAACCGAATAGCTGACTTAATGATTACTTGCTTGTTCACAAGGATTCAGTATTTTCCCCACACATCTTACTAGGGATATTCTTGAAGAATTTTTGTTTCTTCGAAATTCATCCTAAAGTTCTTCCCCCCAGCAAAATGCAAAGCCTTTTTTTTTCCTATTGTACTTCTTTATTCCTGCCTCTAACAAAGGATTTTTCATCCTGGAAAAGAATTTCTCATTTAAGAACTCTGATTAAAAATCCTTGCTTGGATGTCACTGAACTTCCTACTGCTCCACTTTTCTATTTTGAAGATGGCTCCTCCTTCCATCTGACTGCTATGTGGCCATCTTCCAAGCTAACCCAGGCCGCCAACTTTTCTCCCAGTGAACCAGTGTGTTCAGCCACTCTCCCACCATTTTGCAGTCGTCTTCCAAAATCTACTTTTCTACACCACAGTCTCTCTGACCCACATCTTAAGTCTCTATCAACTGCCCATGCAGACCACCCTCTTCTCCCAAAAGAGATCCTTCCCTTAAAACCACTCTGTCAACCTTGTACCTACTACAAATTTCTGGTTAAACTTTATATTTCTTATTCATTTTCTTCCTCTATAAATTAGTAACAATACCAACTACATCTATTATTGCTACCTCATTTCTGTTAGTCTTAGAATCTTCTCTGTTGCATTTCTCACCTATACTTGGGTCAACTCATGTCTAGGCTGATGGGAATCCCTCTGACCTCAGTCTTCTACATACAATCTGTTCCCTTTTCTCTGAAAGCACACACCTATTCTGCAAATGTCTGTAGTATTTCCACTGATCCTTCTCATTATATTATCAAAGCAAAACAGCTTCTCTTTTCTCATGCCCCCTCCCCCTTCACTTCTATACCATTTTCCATGCTGTTCTCTGTGTCTTCTACCCTTTTCAACACCTCTGAAGGCACCTATCAATCTCAATCTTTCCTTTGGGTAACTTCAGTGAAAAACCTCCCTGGACAACCTGAAGAATAAACCATGACTAAAGTGCAATTTTTATTATTATGATTAAACTTCTTTAACAAACACTACTCACCCTTGAGGAATTTTTGCTCCAAGGTTAGGTGGAGAGTTGGCAGCCTGGGGAGTACTTTGCTGTCTTGGGTCCTTACTAGGTGGAGTTGCTGCAGTACAACCAAGGAGTATCTCCTTAAAAACTGTTGTGGGAACAGACTGTACAGGACACATACTGGGAGAGGCCTAAAAGATACCAAATCAACAGATATTAAAAGGAAAGTCTGGGGGAGAAAGGGCAGGGGAAAACAAAAAAGGAAAGTCCCTAGTCAAGAAATTACAAAGTGCTAGCAAAATGCAAGATAATTTGCTTGGTTTAACACTAAATAAGCACAACACCATCACCAAATAAAAAGGACAGTAAAACAAGTGATAAATCACAAAATTAAGGACTCATACCTGAACGCTATATATAAATCACTCCAGTTTTTTCACAAAATTTAAGTCTTTCTATAAAAGATCACAAGTATATCTTTTTCAGATCTCTGAATCATTATGTCAGGAAATTGCAGTCATGTGGCAATTACGTTAATAATGCAATGCATACAAGTGAACATTTAAGTGACAGTCTCTAATGGTGGCAGCTTCACATGCATTCATTTTGACATGACTTCAGTGCCCACCACGCACTTACTGCATAGACTGGCAGGAGACCAGACCACATAGGACTCTTGTAGGCAGTGGTGCCTACTGGGTACCAAGATAAGCCTTTGCAATGCAATAAAGGGTGAGGACATGGTTCTTGCTCTTATGTGGCTCATCAAGTCCCAAAGGTCATCCAAAGCTGCAAAAAATATCAAGTCATGACGGGCCTGTGGGACAAAGTTGGGACACCTGTCCCCCTTCATTTTTCATGTATTTTATCTTCACAAAAATATAAATATGAATCTACTTTTTACCAGTTAATACTATCCACAAAAATAAACTTCCCACTATGAAATAAAAAAGAGATAAACTCAAGACAACTAAACATACTATGGCTGAATTAGGTGAAGTCACCTCACCCATCTTCACCTCTTTGCTTTAAGTCATGCGCTTCAAGTCACGTACCTTTCTCAATAATCTCTTTCACTCACAATGACCTTTGTGTTTACCTTACCACCAAATCTAAACTTGAAGAATCTCCACAGTTTCTTCATCTTCTAGTTAGTAACTTCTAAAATTTGATGCAGAACTTCCCTTAGTAGGTTTTTTAAAACCTCACAATTCTGAATACATTTATATGTAGTCTATTCATGAATCTTTTTCCCATTTACTCTGATAGCCTTTCAAGGACTATCTAGTATATGCTATGTAGAAATATCTGAAAATTAAAAAGAATTTAATCACTATCAGAGTTTTGGCATAGCTTCAAACTATTTTTAAATACTAATTGTCTGATCACATATTATACTGTTTTAGTCAACTCAATTTTGGTTAAATATTAGCTTAGTGTTCTCCAGAAGGTATATGTTTGTTTTGGGTTTGTTTTTGTTTTTAGGGCGGGGGGGCGGGTAGGAACTTTGGCTATTTTAAGAATACCTTTGGGATGATCAACTTTACCTCTCTAGATCTCTGTTTCCTAATCCTTTAAATGAGAAAATTAGTTAAGTTTATTCCTAAAGTTTCTTTTGACTATAATACTTTACAATTCTCTGGTAATCTGAGGTTAGCCTCCCAAAGTTTAATTGCCAAATCATATCGAAATGCTTATCCAAGGTTCACTTTTACCAAGGATCTTTCCTCATATCGATCACCTTTCTTATTTTGAATATGTTTAGAGTTGATGCACTAACATCTTTCTTTAAATTAGTCTGACAACATCCTTAACAATTTGGATTACAAACCTAAGCATAAATTTTTACTCTGTACAACATCCATCAAGCTGCTCATGTCAAAAAAAAACCCCTCCATCTCTCTCATTTCCCATATCCAATCAATGAACCAATAAATCCTGCCTCCATTTCCAAAGTATTTATTAAATCTATCCATTTCTTTCCATGATACCATCTTTCCCCTAAACTATCCATCTCCTACCTGGCCTGACTTCCTTCTATTCTTGCTGAATCCTCTGCCTCCTACTCAAAATCTATTCTACCACACGGCAATCTTTATAAAATGTAAATCAAATAAGATCATGGCACTCCACTGCCTACAAAAATCCCATGTGGTCTAGTCTCCTGCAAACTCCCACAGCCCCACACACTCATCTCTTTCGCTCTCCCCCTTGCTCACAGTACTCCAACTACACTGGCTTCCTTTCTGGTCTTCAAACATGCTAAGCCCTTTCTTGCATGGGCCTTTGTACTTGCTATTCTCCTGCCTGCACAGTTTTCACTGGTTGGTTGGCTCCATCCTTTCACCCTCAAGTTTGTTAAACTGTCATCTCCTCAGAATCTCTGATCACTCTTTCCAAAGCTGCGTCCTATAAGCTACCCCCTTACTCTTTATCATATTCCTGTGTTTACACCTTTGATAGCACTTATCACACCATGAAAGTACATTTATTTATTGTCAGTCTCCTCACAATGGATGTATACTCCTTATGGACAGAGGCCCACTGTTACACCTCATAAAGCCAGTCATATGGCAGATGCTCAATAAATAAGACTGGTGGAATGAAGGTATGAAAAAATGAATGCTGTCAGCATCTAATATTTTAAAATAGCTATAAATATATAAGTCTTATGAGTTACCTGAAGAGATAGGCATTAAGGCTCACCACTATAGATCAGTGTCTGGCATGTATTAAACATAAAATAAATATTTGCTGGGAGGAAGGATAGAGGGATGGATGAATAGATGGAAGGAAGGAAGGAAAGAAGGAAGCAGGGAGAAGTCTGTTTTACAATGGTGATTCACCACACCAAGGAAAGAATCTGGAGAGGAGAGGCAACAGTGGTTAAGAATATTGGATTTTGGTGTTAGACCTTGGTTTGAAGTCAGTCTCTGACATCTCCTAGCACGTTGCTCACATTTGTAAAATGAGAGTAATAAAGCATACTTTATAGGGTTGTGCTTTACCATAGTGCCTGGCACATAGTAAAATCAATTAGTTTTAGAGATGAGCAGTTTTCCCAGTTCTGTCACCATGTTATAATTAACATAACTTAGGGTGTTCTTCCTTGGAGGAACTGAAGTATATCCCTCTACAACTTTCCTAAGGGTGAGCTCAACACGGATAGGACTCCAATTCCCAATCCCATCTTCACGTGCACAGCTCTGCCCTGGCCTCTGACTTGACAAAGGGTCAAAGTTTCTTCTTACCTGAAGAGTTTTCCCTGAAGGTCTTCTATACCAGTCATGGCAATAGTTCCTCCCTGCCAGCAGACGGAGATAATATAATTGAGTGTATGATCGTATTCTAAAAACGACACTGCTGGCTCACAATCCTTGGCAGATTCTTTCCCAATTAACCAAGCAACATGATAACTCCGAGGAATAATAGTCTGCTAGGCAGAGAAGACCTTCAAGGAGCCAGATATCACTGGCAAACAGGTTTATCTTAACCGAACATATCCATCAAAGCAGCCAAGAGTCTTGCCTACCTAATCCCAAATGTCTTCCAAAGACCACCCTAAAAGTAAACTCTGTGCCAGTCCAACACATCTGGGAAATGCAAACACGGTGAGAATCATGCCAAGTGTTACTGTACTCACCTTTCACTCACGCAATTAACTTAACTCTCTTTCTTTACCTCTCCAGCCCTACTGAAATCTAGGCTAGGCCAGTGTTTCCAAACTTGTCTGAGTATAAGAACGACCCAGGATGAAAAAGAATATTTACTGATATGGAAAAATAATCGCAATATACTGTAAGAGAATCAAAGAGGCTACAAGAGAATATGGTTTTTAGTTTTAAAAAAACAAAAAACAAATAAACATAAATAGGCCTCCATGATATATAGTGGAAAAAAAGAGACAGGATGGAAGTATTCCAAAATGTTAACAGAGTCTCTGAGAAGTATGACTATAAGTGACGTTTCTTTTCTTTACTATACATTTCTAGGTCAACCAAAAATTTTAAAATGAAAATAACTTCAGTAAGCAAAAATTTTCTAAAAGTTCTAATACGCAGGTAAAAATCTACCTCCTCCAACTTCCTTCAGAATGAGAAGACTATAAAGTTTAAGAGCTGCAACAGCCATTTTTAAAACACTGAATTTAGTTTCTTACTTTAGATGCAGAAGAAACTTATCTCCAGGCTAAAGTTCAGACTTACTTTTTTAATACCTTCTGATTGTGCCTCATATCAGTTCAACAGCATACAACTTTGTTGAGCATGGATAGTCTGGACAACACGCTGAGAAAGAAAAAGGTCATGCTGCCTGCTCTACAAGAGTTTGAGTAAGGCAGAGAGAAGCACATTATATGTGTATGTATTACCACATTTTATAAGCATCTCCTTGAAGGCTACAAATTTACTTGCTCAATCACCTTTCTTATCGCTGATAAACTTGACACTTTGAAGAACTGGCACCTTCTCCCACAGGAGGTCCCCAATGACTTCAGTTCTGCCTGCAACACAGGTTGATTCCTCCACTATCCAATAGGATATGCCATTCCTATTCCCTGACCCCTCTCCCCAACACATCCTGAGGCTCTCCTTTTCATCACACCCCTGACCATTTATACTGATGCATTCACCATAACAGGCAAAACCCAACCAACTTCTCCAGACTGATCTTTACTACCTCTAGCCTAGATTGCTAATAATTTCTCCAATGTCAAAACCTGATAGGTTAGTATTTTACCCTATTCCTCCCTCAGCTTCTAATACTGTGGATTACCTTTACAATATCCTCTCTGAGCTTAACTGTAAGATGCAATAATCACTTGCTTGGCATCCTTTTTATAACCCTTACTATATTACTTCCCCAGGGCCTTACTATCTGTTACCTTCTAGACCAGGGATCCCTATTCCCCCTGGCTCAGCCCCTATGTATACTAGGAGACTACACAATGTCATAAATAATCACCTGACCATGTCACTTGAGCTTTCTTAGCTAGAACTATCATATTCTATGAAGCAGACATTCCATTTGTTCTACTTATATTATTAGGTAGATTCCCGTTTCCTCAGTTCTAACACCTAGTCTTCCACCAAATCCAATCAATGCTGCCTCCTAAATAGTTCTTCATCTCCTTAGCTACTGCCCCACTTCAAGCCTGTCTATGATGGGCAATCCCACTAGCCTAACCAGCGCTCATTTCTTTTCTCACCTCCTTCCCTCATCCATCATCTATAAAGCTAAAGTCAGTCTCCTGAACTTAAAACCCCTGAACACCTCAACTCCCCAACCCAATACCCTTCTGCAGGGTAAAACCCAAAATTTCTTTCTATCTTTTATCCTGCCTCTCTCTCTCTTCCCGTGCCCCAGCCACAATGAATCACTTGCCCTTTAGCAAACAGGACACGTCCCCTCTGAGAGCTTCTACCCAGGCTGCTTCCTGAGGAACCTGCACTACTCCTGCTCAGAGCACTCCCCCAGAGCTTGTGGGAGCCCTGTGCAAGTTTGTCTCCCTCCCCACACTGTGGACACTGAGACAGGAACTCCAGAGATCTCTCAGTCTCCAGTACCAACAATCCACCACCCAGTCAGTGCTCAATATAGTATCGCTGGTTTCTTGGGACAGATTTATTTGAAATGACTTTGTAAACTTTAAGGCAAAAATGAAAGGTAGTAATACTAATTTCCATAATTACCTCTTCATTCTTTTCTCAACAACCTGAGCCTCCACTCAAGAGGTCAAGCCTATACCCTTGGAAGGAAGACAGAAGTTTTAGACACCTTGGTTTACAAAGCTTTTGATGAAGTATGAAAGTTCCTTTGCCTGTACATAGGCAAAAGACTCAGGAAAGCTGATCAACCATCCTAGCTACATGGACTCTGAAGTATTTGTGCAGCACAGCGCTTGCTCTCGTTCTAGTTGATGCTACAGTCCGATCTACCCTTGACCCAGAACTCTAGATTTAGTCATTGACCCTGGCTCACTCCCCATGCCATTTCTCCTTGCCCTGCTCCCCCAGATCTCAAGGTTCTCTCTCGAATATTGCCAACAATCTTAACAATATTAGCTGGGTCAATGTTAAAATTCTAACTTCCTGGAGCAGAACAATATAAAGGTGTTTTTAATAATACAGGAAACTATGCATGTAACAAGTACATTTGAATTCCTAAGGTGTGAAAAAGTTATTTGTACTGTAATAGGTCCTAATGATTGAGAAATTAAAAGAGAAATAGTCTTGGTCCAAACCATAAGTATTTCAGAAAAGAATTAAATCCGGTATGTGAACTCACCATGGCATTCATAGAAGCCTACACTTTTCTGAGCAGAAATTAGTAATGGCAAATCAACCATCTCCTTTGCAAAACCGGTACCTTTGTTTACCCAATAATAAATGAGCAATCAGACGTCCTATTTCAACACCCCGTCTACTTGGAATTCTAAGGTTCCTCCCCTCTTTTCATGCCAGGCATTGACAAATACAACTCAATTTACCTTCAAGAAATTGTCAAATCTATTGAGAATCTCTGGCAAATACAAAAACATGAAACTTTTTTTTTTACACAAAAAATAGTGAACCAGAAACTTATATTATCTCCATCTGCTTGAGTATAGAAATTATGGCCAAGATCTGGAACTATCAAAGAAGAGCAGAGAAGACAGCTATATAACTACAAAAAAAAAAAAAAAACAAAAAACACCTGGCTGTGCAATGTTAGAATTAAGTAAAGCTTTACACATATGACAAAAATAAATCAAGGTTACCTCAGAACAAGATTTCACTTGTTTGGAAACCAGGCTTCCATTATTCTCAGAAGACTTGCGTTTTACAGCTGTGATTCTTGTAGAATTACCTAAAATATTTAATAATGGGTAAGTTGGCTTCTCTGTTTCTCTTAATGTGAGAAGAAACAGGAAAGAGGGGAAGGAAAAGGAAGAATACTTTAACCAAACGATGTATCCTTACCACATGTCACAAAGTTATCATGTACAACTTCAACATGAATCAGTGATGGATCGACAATTTTCAGTGCTGGAATCTTAAAAATAAATAGAACAAAGATATTGGAAAATCAAAAAATGCTCAAGAATATACTGAAAGTCAGCCCCATTAACATGACAATAGGGGCTTCTTAGTAATCATTTTTTTTAAAACTGTGATTATTTCTATTTCTACTCTAATATTTTATTATAAAATAATAAAGGTATTTAGCTCCTAGATCATAAATTCTTGTACAGTTATCTTGCCCCATCAACTTATGTTACAGGCAGTTATCATTGTCTTTACCTCCTCACAGCTGACTTGAAGAGTTTTTGATGCTGGGTTTCCATTTACAACAGTTGCTGAAAACCATTGAGTAGATGGATCCAAGCTATAAATTTTTACTTCTGAACCAACTAAGTTTTTGTCACCTAAAAAAAAAAAAAAAAAAATTCTTAGAGCAATCTCCATTATCTTCCAGTAGCACCACCATCTAGGACAATCTTTTCCTAAGTCTCTAATAAAAATGCAATCAATAAAAGTAAATATTAAAAGAATCACTATACACATGACAGATATTTCAGCAAAGCTAGGAGAAAATTTAAACTTTTTATTTTAAAAATCTATTTTCCTATGAATTTATTTTAGAGTGGTAATATATTTACTATAGCATGTGGTCTCAGACCACGTAGTATCAGACAATTCATCAAGACCTAACTCACTGTCCTGTGTCCTATGTAGAGTTGTAGAGGAACCAAATTTAGAACCTCATAAGAAATGCTAAATCTGATTTAAAAAAAAAAAACAAACTTAATGATTGTAGAAACTCACAGTAAATGGGAAGGTAAGGAGTACAAAATTAATAATGCCTTGTCAATTTTATAGGGCTGAAATTCCAAATATCAAATTCCATGTCAAAATACAGCTGAGCTTTTTAAATATCTACTTTACTTTTATAGTTTCACATAATTCCTAAATTTTCCAAATTTCAGAGGCTTCAGACTATATTAAGACCTTAAGGCATCTAGTTGTATAAGTAAAGCAAAAAAGGAAAAATTTTTTTAATTTTTAAATTACTTTAAAAAAGTTTTTAGGAAAAAAAAAATTTCAATGAGAGAATGAGAGGGGCTAAACCCTAGCTTCTTATGAGCTAATCATGGGTCAACTCATGAACTATCACCAACAGATAATCCATATACCTTGTAAAAGATGGCTTTCATCTAAATGTTTCACAATCAAAGCTTGAAATTCTTTACTGACGTCCTGATTATCCGTAAGAGAAAGTCGAAGATTGTTTACATCCTGAAAAATGAAAGATCATTACGTGTTAAGATAACAAAAAGAGTTGTTTAAATTCCAGTGGATATTTCAATTGGTTTAATCAGATGGGTTAAAGTAGTGTCAACTAGCCATCTAATGGCACCGTACCTTTGCAATTTCAGTAAAAGGGACAGGTCAAAAAATCAGAAACCATTAAGTGATCACAGGTATAGGGCAGACTGAAGTGAAAGTTACCCCAAGCTCCAAGCATGAGAGATATTAAGAGTGACTCAAAGTGTAATTTTAAACATAACTTTGGCTATGGGAAAATATTAAGCAAACTAAGCTGGTCAATCCAAGTAAAAAACACTCTGTATCCCAAACATTGGGGAAAAGGAAATCACAGATCCAAATCCAAGGGGCAAAAGACACAGATAAGACACACAGGAGACAGATGTATATGTTCAATTCAATGAAATTGCTGTTCTGGGTTTTTTTCCCCCCCTTAATTTTTTTTTCATTTTATTTTTAAGCACTACTTAACACACTGCATGCTACACAATACACTGCAGAACCTTCTAGCAGGAACAGATCACCATAACTGAGTTATTTTCTCATCAATCAGGAAAATGCTTCCTTAATCAACGTTTTCCAAACCCTCTGACATATAGTAATGATTAACTCCAGAGATGTGCATGTCCCTTTCCATCAAACACCACTTATAAGAACAATGGGCAACCCTTCTTTCCTTGCCCCAATTAGTGAACCTGTGGATGTACCCATCGGCCACTTTGGGGATGAGCAAGCATGTGGCCATGATGGCAATTCCAGGGACAATCACGAAGCACACCTCAGAATGGTTACCTAGGCTAAAACCCTACTTCTAGGCCCCTTAATGGGGCCTGGCCTTCTGCTTCCTTCCCAGTAAGAAATTGCTATTTTTAATGAACAACTCATTTCACATTGTTTCATTTAACCTAACTAGATTTCAAATGCATTCTTCTTTACAAAAAGTAAGGGAGGTGGGAAGGACAAACAGAAAATCTGAATGAATAGCTAAGGCTTCAAGTAAGCCAGTTTTGAAACACTCAATTCTTGGCAGCAGCTCCATTCTTGGCACTATGCCAGAGTCTTCTGGCTTTGTGTGCACACCCAGTTATGATAAATGTATACAGAAACTGTCAATAGCAATAACCTGCCAAACCAAATTCTAGCAGGGCAAAGAAAAAACAGTGCTAAACACAGAAGCCCTTCCAATATCAGGTCTTTATGCTTTTCTTCCACTGTGAAATAGAGACAGGCCAAAAATGGATCATTCGTTTCTCCCTCTGGGAAGGATACCTAGTCTCTCAGAGTGGGGGGCTATGTTGGAAAAATGCATTTCTTTAGTCAAGTAACACTAGGAAAACCTAGGGTCTCCATGAAAGCTCAACATTAATTACCAGAATGGGTTTGTTTTGGTTGTCTTTCTCATGCGTTTATTGCCACTGCAATTTCAAAATATCTAATTGTATTCTCCAACTCTTACAAGACAGCACATTAATGGAGAGAGCCACTAAGGGCTCTTCAATACAGTAGAATAATTTTAGTCCGCCTAGGAGAATTTTAGTACTCAACAAAAGCACCAGATACTTGCCCAAATACCTTGTCTTTTTCTTACTCACAGATAACTGAGTCAAATTCTATTTAAAGGCAGACCTTAAGTTTCAATCCAACTTTTGGCAACTTGCATATGCCAAATGATTTTTCAGGTGCTCTGTGCATTATTTAGAGCAAGCATCCTATTGGGGTAATCACATCCCCAACATGGAATTTCATACAGTAGAAGTCTGACATGATCACCCATATCTACAAGATAATGCCCTAATAAGAACTAAACTTTCACCACTATTATCATCAGTAAAAGTTAAGTGCACACATTATAGTCCCCCCAACTAATTACGTGTTAATATTAATGACAACATTCACACTGATGGCCCACAGTGCATCTTCCTCAGAACAAATATAAACTTACCAATTAAGATTTTTTTTTTCAATCTCAAGAAACAAAACTGAGAGTTCTACTTTAACTGAAAAGTTTGGACACATGAAAGATGTAAATTCAGATAGCAATGTGAAGATGTAAAAACTACGCCATCACTCTGTAAAGCAAAATATCTACAACTCCCCTGTATGTTCCTCAATCCTCACAAGCAAGTCAATCTTCCTTTTAAGGCAGGAAAAATATCAAGATGTCTACCTAAGACAGGAAGGCAACTTGTGTCTGAAATTAACTTAAATGAAAGTATCTTCCTCTGTTCTACTTTTAAACATTATAAAATAAGGTTCAGATAATGAGCCTTGTTTTTACTCACTTCTAGGATATGGAAGTAAAAGTGACACTCAAGTAGAAAGAAAACCAGTATTTTGGGCTTTCCTATACAGCCCAACAATCCAACAACCATTGACCCTAAACTGCCTTTTAACTAATAGGTCTAAGGGTTCCACATGCCACAGAAACAAGTCAGGTTTGAAGTCACAAAACAGAAGTTGGTAAAGGGGATTATTAAGCTTCATAAATGACATCTAAAAGATGAATGCTATTATAAAACCAACATTATTACAAGGGCAGTGGTCTGCAAACTAATTTTTGTGTTCTTTTCCTTCCTTCCAACACTTTTGTAATAATCACTTATGAGGCAAGACATAGGAGCCTAAATGTTGTGGGGGGAAAAAAGGTGGGACTTTTACAAGCTAATTGCATATATATGTATATACACATATACAATCAATTCTCATCATTCACGTTAGTTATGTTCTATCAGTTTGTCAAAAACACTGAATTAGCAAATACTGAACCATTGCTCCTAGGGGAAATACAATGGGAGGTTCCTGTAAACCTCTGGTCACAACATTTTCATCAACCAATCAATACGTAATTTTGTTTTATGTGTCTCTGTTGAGACACCTTACTTAATATATACTGCTGATTCATTAACCTTGAACTTATGGCCAAGGGCACCATAATTCATAGCTGAACGAAGTTTATCTAATACATGTATTTCATTCTTAGGACATATCACAGCATTTCAGAACTACTTTTGGGGGCTATTTTAAACAGTTAAAAGCACCAAAAAAAAAAAAGCACAAAACTGCAGGACTAAACAGACCACAGAAAGGACACTTGTTTACAGCATGAGAGCTGACAGAGGCAGAACATTGCCTTACTTGACTTCAGCTGGGAACCTGCATCAGGCAACTCAAATTGTTCGTGGTTCTATGCATATTTGTGAGTGATTATGAGTAAGTATTGATTTGGGGGTTACAAATATATTTTGGCAAGTAGTTGAATTCACAAACATAGAATACATGAATGAGAATTGACTGTATGTATGCATATATATGTGTGGGTACATATGCATATATATAATTATATATAAATAACAGTCTACCTTTTTTTTTTTCCTGTTTAAGAGATGGGGTCTCGCTCTGTCACCCAGGCTAGAGTGCAGGGGCATAATCGTAGCTCACTGTAACCTCAAACTCTTGACCTGAAGTGATCCTCCTACCTCAACCTCCCGAGTAACTGGGATTACAAATATGAGCCACTGTACCTGGCCAATAGTCTACTTTTAAATATTATTTTCTTGTCACCTAGGTGTTTCCATACACACACACCATCAACTATAGTACCCTTGTCCTTTCAATCCCAAATGGACAGCACCAACCCAATGGCTAACATTAAGGGATAATGTCTAATAACCAACTGCTGATGGGACAGGTTCTTTTCTCTGTTAGGTATCTGAATTAGAGCAATCAACATCAATATAGCTGACCCTTGAACAAGATGAGTTGGAACTGTGTGGGTCCACTTATACTCGATTTTCTTCCACCACTGCCACCCCAGAGACAGCATGACCAATTGCTCTTCTTCCTCCTCCTCCTTAGCCTACTCAACCTGAAGACAACTAGGATGAAGATCTTTATAATGATCCACTTCCACTTAACAAATAGTAAATACATTTTCTCTTCCTTATGATTTTCTTAACAACACTTTCTTTTCTCTAGCTTACTTTATTGTAAGAATACACTATAGAATACATATAAACATACAAAATATGTGTTAATTGACTATGTTATAGGTAAGACTTCCAGTCAACAGTAGGCTATTAATAGTTAAATTTGGGGGAGGGGTCAAAAGCTATACATAGATTTTCAACTGTAAGAGGGGTCAGCACCCCAATGCCTACATTGTTCAAGGGTCAACTGTATTTTACTTCTCATGTTAAAGGAGTGTGTATTTCTATTTTTCTGGTATAATACTGTTTCTACGTTTTACCTGTATAGGCTTCAAAAGATCTCTGGACAGAAATACTCTTTGTTGATCTCCCAGAAAACGAACAGAAGTTATGGATCCCAAACCAGCTTTGTCCAACAGTGATTTGTACACCTGAAACAAAACAAAAGAAAATGTTTAGCATCGTAAGTGCTGTCAGCATAATTCTGAAAATATAATAAGAACTGGCAATTTTCCACGCATATAGAAAGTGACAAAGCCATTAAGTTTTTTATTTACTGCAAATTATCTCGTAACAACTATGCAGCCACAGATCACACAATTTTTATTCAAACCCAGTAATTTCAACCAGATGCATGTTTGAGAGTCATTACATATAGGTTTTGGGCCACACATCCATGCTTTCCCAAAAATTAATGCAGAAAATGTGCATATACATTTTTCAGGAAGACAGGGCCATATTTTTAACCAATTCTTAACAGCTGGAAAAAAAAAATATGAAGAGCAAAATTAACTTTAACCACAACTCTATAGCCCTCAAAAATCTCCAGCAGTTCTCACTTACAGGCAAAATCTTAACTTTGCTAGCACCACATGCAAGGCCCTTCACAATTCTGGTCAGCCTTTGATCATCCTCTCAGCCTTTCCAACTATCCAAATATGACCCTTCCTCCTTTAAGCTCCAGCTCTTGTCCCACAAAGCCTGAACTGTCCTCTCCAGACACAGTGATCACTCTTCTCTAACTGTACCAGATTTACAATGTGGATACAACACAATCATATATTGACTTACAGTATCTTTAGAGTCAAAAAATATTATAAGTCAAAGAGAACCTTAGTGATTAATAAGATCAAGGCTGAAAACCCTTACAGGGAGCAAGGCAACAGCTACTATTCAGCTCTAGCCTGTTGCTGCCATAAGGAACTGCCACAAGGCCCCAGCGTTGCCCTATCTTTCAGTTTTCAAGAAGACAATGGAAATCTTGATTTTTAAGACGTACTCTCCACATTTTTACAAATAGGCAACTAATTCAAATTTTCTGAAAACACTGCGAGGGCCAAACCAAACAGATCTGTATGTTTGCATGTGACTATTGATTTCTGACCTCTGACCTGGACATTGCCCACATTCCCTCTATCTCCATTTTTCTTTCTTTTCTTTTTTCTTTTTTTGAAGACAGACAGAGTCTTGCTCTGTTGCCCAGGCTGGAGTGTAGTGGCACAATCACAGCTCACTATAACCTCAGTCTCCTGGGCTGAAGTGATCCTCCTGCCTCAGCCTCCCAAGTAGCTAGGACTATAGGTGCCCACCACCATACCTGGCTAATCTTTTATTTTTTGTAGAGACTATGTTTCCCAGGCTGATCTTGAATTCCTGGCCTCAAGCAATCCTCCTGCCTCAGCCTCCCAAGGCACTGGTATTACAGGTGTGAGCCACTGTACCCACCCTGTTCCCATTTTTCAAGTGAAGAAAATGAGGCCCAAGAAAAGTTAAGGCACTCACACAGAGTCACAGAGTTCCTAACAGCACTGGCAAAAGATCCTAGGTGCTTTTCTGACTCTTCTGGTCTATTATTTCCCAGAGGGTCATATATAGGCATTACATATATATTATCCTTGTTTAACTCCTAATGGATGAAATGCCTCTTCTCATATATTCAATAAGCCCAAGTTTTACTCACTATTGCAGGCCACTGAACAATTCGTTCAGAAATTTCAGGAGATTTTCGTTCAGCCAAAACCAAGTTATGCTCTACTAAAAATGCTCTCCTGCGAAGGCTGTAGACGTCTATCCATCTTCTCTTCCTCCAAGATTCCCCATCAAACTCCACACACACCTAGACAAACAAAATTGAAAACAGCAGTTTCAATTAACAAAAGTAAACATTACAAATGCCCAAGCTGAATTTTACTCTTATTACTTTACTTGAATTTTTTATCTGGATGTGCTGTCCCCCTTCCAACTCCCAGCCCACAATAAAATAACCAGACATGAACCAAGCTTTGGTTCCCAAACCATTTGGAATGCAGAAGTCAAGGGATTTTGGGGCCAGTCTCTGTCTGCCAAGTAACCTCCTCTCTGAAGTCCAGAAACCAAAGAACCCCCACTTAGCAGGTTTCTATATATGTTAATTTGACATCTGAGCTTTGGAAATTGGAAGAAACAAATTTGAAACCCAAAAGAAGTATTTGCATTTTAATTCTTAGTTGACATTGTATGTGGGTTTAAAATGATCTCCTATCAACACAATCCACCATCTGCTTTTGAATTCTGGTAGGATTTAGAGCAAGGCCCAATATATGGCACATCTTCAATACACCTTTCAGTTGAATAAGCTGGGAAATTTACCTGAGAGTTTGGAGTCTAACACTGCTGCTTTGTTTGCTAAATATAGAAAAATGTTTAATAATATATGATCCCAGAGTTTTCCAGAACTACCTCCAGTTTCTTGTATGAAAGTTAAATTACCTTTGAAATATCGTTTTCCAAATAATTATAATGTATTTTGCTTCTCACCTGCAAAATACCTTCAACCCTAAGGCTACGACCCTCACAATTTATATAAATATTTTAAGACGAAAAATTCAACCCAAAAGTGGGTTTCTGGTAGGACACAGAATGGTTCACAAAACCTTAAAGGTCATATAAATGCACCAAACTCTCTAGCTAATTATGAACGTGCTAGGATTAATTTATCGTAGATCTTCTTTAATGCTTTTTGTATTTTAATGATCACAATAAACTTCCTCAATATTTGGTGTAAATAGCACTATTTTTATTTTATTTAATATTCTGGCCAGGCACAGTGGCTCAGGCCTGTAATCCCAGCACTTTGGGAGGCTGAGGCAGGAGGATCCATCAAGGCCAGGAATTCAAGACCAGCCTGGGCAACATCGCAAGACATCATATCTACAAAAAATTTTTAAAATTAGCTAGGTATAGTAGTCCCAGCTACTCAAGAGACTAAGGTGGGAAGATTGCTTGAGGCCAGGAGTTTGAGGTTACAGTGAGCTTTGATCACGCCACTGCAATCCAGGCTGGGTGACAGAACAAGATTCAGCCCCTTTAAAAAGTAAAATAAGACAAAATTCCTCCTCTTACTAAAGAGTTCTCTCATTTTGGTTTTAAGGAATTAGTTAATAAATCTACCATCCACCAAGTCTGCTCATAATTTCATAGACATCATTCATATAGTCCTTTTCAACCTGTAGTTTACACTAACTAGTTAACTTTCGATCATCGGTCAGAACCCAATTCAAAAATCCTTTCCTCAAAGAAACCTCCCCTTACCAAAGAGCCTCTCTCTCCCAAGGGAGGTCCATCCCCTTGCTAATTGTACTCAAAGCTTTGTACTTTTCCTTCCTAGCACTTATCCACATTTTGCATTATTTATTTGTGGTTAACGGATTGACATAAATTCCAATATTGTCAAAGTCTGTCTGCTCTTCCACTTACTATTGTATATCACTGGTATACAGTACCTTATCAGTACTCAAACGTTTGTTAGAATAAATGAATAAATTTCTCTCTGAATTGGGCTCCTATCCTGTTTCTCTCATCTACTTAGGAGGCAGTAATATACCACTAGCCCCAATCCCAAACTTTCTCTAGTCTACGGGATACGTCTAAAATCAATAAAATGTAACATTCCCTTCTTCCCCAACAAAACCTGCATCCCTAACTTCCCAGTCAACTTCACCTACGAAGCTACATATCTTCTTGGTATGGTAGGCTTTTAACTTTGAAGTTATTACTGAATACTTTCTAAATCAGAATAAATGCAAATATGTGAATACCTATGTGGCAAGGCTTTGTATACTACACCCTGGTTATATATTGTTCTATCACTGTAACCAACCAAATGGTCCTTCACAACAGTGTGCAGAGAGTGCCCCTCTTCTTTTCTGTTTCCCAGCCATGGAATCAAGATCCTCTGACAACTTTAAGTTGACTAGTTTTTCTGCCCCACTATTCACATTAACTTTAAACCCAACCTAGTTTTAGGTGACAAGAGTTTTCCCACCTATCAGCAACATGGTATAAGAGGAATGAGGATATACAAATTTCAGAATCAAAGAGATGTAGATTTGAATGACAGCTATATTGAAGTTTTAGAATGATTTTACACATATAAAATAAAATACATACAATTACAAAGGAAACCAATTAATCTGCAACCCAGGTAAAGAACTCTTGCTTAAGTCTAAGTTCTCTGAATCTTGTTTTACTTGCTTCAAAATGAAGGGAATACTACCTATCTCTCATTGAATTGTTAGGTATACTGTAAAAGACAATGTACATAAAGTACCCGGCAAGGCAACTAGGTAGTTTTAAGACTTCCATGTTAATTCAAATCTTAATTTATCAGGGTATCAATTCTTAAGTTAGGAGTGGGATCTTCACCATGGTTATATCTATTCAGCAAAAAAAAAGGGTGAAGGATTTAAGATCTTAAGTGGTTTCCCAGGACTTAAGCAATATCACAATTCTTATCAGAGCACTCTTTAACGCTTAAGATAACCCTAAACCAAAATTCGGACAGGGTCCCTTATTCATATCCAAAGTTTTGAGTGACTTTTTTTTCAAAAAAGTTTAGCTCCTTAAAATCAATTTAAGTTTATGACTTTAAAATATTATGTTGTGTCAGTCGGAGTCAGACGTGCTACTGTTGTGCCACAAGGTCCTAAACAAATTCACATTAACTTTGGTTTGAAAAAAGATCACTTTTTAAAAATAAATAAAATCAACAAGTTGTGAGCTTTCTTTAATAATTCTTTAAAAGTTTCCTATTAAAACCATGTATGTCTTTCATTTGTGCCTTGACGTCTGAGGTTTTATATTTAAGGACATTCGTCCCAAAGCGCCTCTTCTGCAGATATTTCTATTAAAAAAATTTAAATTCAGGAGAAACTAAAGTGACTTTACCAAACTCATGCAAGCTGATAAACTGTAACTATTAAATAGTTTCTAGTCCAAATATTGTTCTCTCCCCCATGTTCTCCTGGCCCACACCGTCTGACTGCAAAGGCCAAAAAGAGGCCAATTATGACTTACTACCTATAATTTCCAAATTTATTCTTCTTTCAAATAGGATATTTTACAAATGTGCACCTTATTAGCCTATCAAATACCTTGACCGGATGTTGGATGTTTCATATTAATTATTTCAAGCTAATTTTTCCCCAACAGAAAATCTCTTTATGATACATGAATATTATATTTAATCAAACTAATCTTAAAAATCTCCCACTCCTAGCATATACTCATCTCACCTGAGTATGTGATTATGAAAACCATCAGAAAAGCCAAGGGAAAAAAAGTTAAGAGCACAGAATGGCATGGTTTTTAGTCAGGAAGTTTTAATTACATGCCTACTCTATGCTCAGCACTACAATGCAGAATACCACTTAATTCACTATTCCACAAATTAAGAAATTAATTCATTATGCTTCTATTTATGTCTTCTTACATCTAAATAAAATGCTTGTCTAAAATCCCAGAGTCTAGCTTTCATTTATAAGGGGTAAACAATTTTTATTACACCGTGCTAGGAGTTCCTCATTTTACATGGCTTGACTGGCAGCAGAACCCACCAACATTCAAGCTCCAATTGTATGCAAGGATGAAAGGCTAGGCATTGGTCAAGGCACCCAATTGCTGACAATAGCAGGAAAAGGTATATATAGATGGCAAGGACTACTTATCTGCCAAGTACACTTCTAAGGACTAAGAAGGGGCAGAAGACTCAAGGAAAAGGTAATTTTAAAGGAAGAGATAGACAAGTTAGGGAAGGAGGGCATTCCTAGCATACATAATTATGTGTACACAATCAATTAGGAAACAACTTGCTTCATACTCAAGTAGAAAGAGTAGAATAAAAACAAGATTAAAGAAGTCCCTATAACCACATCTAACTAAGATCTGTAGTCACTGCAGATGAAGAGAATGCCACTGCCCTATCGGATTATTTCTAAACTGTTTCTCCATAATAAAAGTAATAATTTTATGACCCCTTCATCTATTCATTCAAATATTTGAGCACATACTACATGCCAAGCAGTGTTCTAGGTGCTAGGGATACAGAGGCTAGCAAAATAAAGTGCTCTAACCTCACTCTACCTGAATATTAAAGCCTGTGTTTAAGCTCTGGAGACAAACTTGGACAAGTTATTTAATTTCTTTAAGTCTCAATTTTTGACACTAAAAAAATGTAGTTTACCATCTAGGATATTTGTGAGGATTAAATGCCACATAATAACCATTGAATCATTATTATCTATTGTTATAGTGTCTTCACCTTCTTTGTAAGCAACTACTAGACATAGTGTCTTTTTGTTACCTAAGTAACTGACTTTGTTACAGTCTCTGTCTAGGTGAAACAAAGTTAACAAGCCTTGGCCTCATTTAATATCTTCCATAACTACGTAACTATGGAAGCAAGCCAGTCTAAGAGACTTGTATTTGTACTAATACTAGAAGAACAGCTGCATACTACTTGAATTTCATTTATTCATATTCATGTCAGCTGCCAGCCCAGTGTCCCCCAGAAACTTAATGCCCCTAAGCCGAGGTGTAAGCATGGTCTTACTTACTTTGTTTCTGCCTACATTTCACCAAGCAAGCACTGATTTTAGTGTTTCAAAATCCTATCTTTTGTTAAATACAGTATGGTCCCTAAACTTAAGCCAGTTACTTCATCTGCTACTCAACTAAGGAATACAGGGATAAATCATGATTTAAAAAGAGAAACAGAGTAGACTGGCACCTCACATGAGGGCTGAGTTGTGAACTCTGCAGGTAAGGCAAAAATCCAACCTAGCCAAAATTGTTCTTGAGTTGAAATCCTAGTTGTCTTCCAATTAGGCACCAAAGTGCATGGAGAAGACACACAGCAAAACCTGGATTCAAATCCTCCTTCCATCACTTAGTAGCTAATTATACAAGTCTGGTCAAGACTCCTTTTCCCAAATGTATTTCCTCATTCTAAAAAAAGATATCACCACCTCCTCAAAGGTTGAGGAGGGCAGGGAGATGTGGAAATAAAAAAAAAAAAAAAAAACATAAAAAGAACCTCCTAGATTTCTTGCCTAACCCAAAAGGTCCTCAATCACTGCCAGGGAAGAGAAGGGAACACTTAGTCTCTCATTATCTGCCAAAGAACTAAAGACTGTAAAGTTTAAATAAAATCTTGTTTTCATTCAAATCAGATAAAAACAAATGCAAATAAAATTTTACTTGGTAGGTGAAATAAACCACAACAACCATGATTGAAATCTAGTACACAAAGCCCATTTTACATGGAAAGGTTATTAACCTAAAGCAAATAGATTGGTCATCCCTGCATCCGAATACATTATCTCTATAAACATCAAAACCTGATTTGGTAGAATAAGTGGAATGGGAAAAAAACCAAACCTCACAGTGTATGACAGAAGCCGTTTTGTGGCACAGCTCTTGATCACAGATGTAATGGTTGAGGGTAGCTTCTGAAGTAAAACTTCCTGGATTAGACAGAATACAGGCTATGCCAATTCCCAGATATGTGACCTTAGGCAAGCTACTTAATATCCCTCGGGCACAGGATTTTCATCTGTAAAATGGAGAAAGCAGTAGTACCTACTTCCAAGATCTGCTCTAAGAATTAAATAAAATCACGGCTGTGAAGTGCTTTGCAAGATGCTTGGCATGTGCTCAATGGTCATTCCTCCTTTTCAACGTGAAGACAAGACACACAAACCTGAAAAATATATAACCACATATCCTTTTCCTACAACCTTTTGTAGACTAATACTATTTTGGGCATGCACTGTCACTGTGAAAATGTTCAAATGAACAGTGTTTCAGAAATCAACACATCTTCAACTGTCAATGCTAAAACTTGCTTCCTTTATTTGAGCAGTTTTCAAGAAAAAGCAAAGAAGATGACTGAGTGAAGATACATTCATTACCCAGAGTGTAAATATCTTCTGTTCTGACAAGCTTCCTTCAAATTATCACCACTTTGGAGTCTTTGTTAGAAACCTTTTTTATTTTTGCACAAAGGAGTCTTTGTTGGTATAATGGCTTCCTCACTGGTTGTTCCCAGACAATCCTTTCAAACCAATACTTCTATTAGAAAGCACAATCAGAATTCATCTCTTTGAAGAGATCTAACAGAAAAAGGTTCCAAGTGTCGTTCTGATTTAAAAAATCACTGGCTGCACTGTTCCCATTTCTCTCCCTCCCCTCAAACATCCAAGTGTGATATTTTGAAGCCATTCCTCCAATACACCATATATGGTGCAGCTCCACCCCATCCCTCCATATATGGTCATATCCCACACCCACCCACGGACTCATGAGAGACAACCAGGAACCCAACCCTGCCCTGACCCTCCATATACGGACAAATACCCACCCTAAACGCCAAACAGAACTAAGCTCCTCCCTCTACACTCACTTCATTTTTGACAAGTCTGCAAGTTTTTTCAAAAAGTTGAGTGGAGAAATCAAGAAGTACAAACAAACAAAAACGCATCTGAAAGTACTTTCAAGCACTACCCCTCAATTATTTATGATTCCAAACGTCACCCACTTGCCCAACCTAATACCAATAATAACATTATTCCTTTTGTAAAAATAATCCGACAGCCCTAGTGAGGCACAGCACCGGCATTATTGAAGCCTGTCTAAACAACCCTAAGCCCATTATTAAACCCAGGCAGCCAGGAACTCTAGGCCAAACACACCTCGGCTCTACACAACCATTTCAAAGGCTTTCAAGGTCTAGTTTTCTGCACCTTCAGATCAGATGCCAACTTTCTGGTCGCCAGTTTTCAGAAAACGGAGGGAGGGGACCGACTGTCGCGTTACCAAGGTAACTGCGAAACGTCCGGCTGCCGAGGCCCGGGAGCCGTTTTACCTTCAGATCTTTCTTGGTAACATCAGTGTGGGAGACAGCTCGAATGGTCCCGGAGTGCCAGGGCCACTCGGCGACGCGCTCCACGTCCCAGCTGTCGTGGCCGCCTTCACTGCCGTCGGCTACGAACAGACTGAGGAATCGCTTCCCCACCAATACCGGCCAACTTTCTCCGAGCGTGAGCACCATGGTTTCCACGCCTGCAGGAAGGGCTCCTCCCTGCCAAAACATAAAAACAAAATGCGATGGGGGCGGCCGGTGGAGGGGGGGAGCAAAGAAGAGACGGCGGGGGAGGAGGGGTCCTTGCCCTGCGCCGAGGACGCGACCCCAGGTGGACCCCGCACCCGAGCCGTCCACCCGCGCCCTCCCCGCCCCCCAGCTCCCTCCCCCACCGCAAACACGGGCCCAAACGCCTCGTGACCCTCGCTCTCCCAAGTTTCGCTTTCCTGAAACCTTAAACCCAAATGCAGAGGGAGTGAGGGGAGAATTATTTGAGGCTCAAGTAGATTTCAAAGTGTTCATTCCTCACCCCGGAAAAGAAAAGGCCCCCAACGCAGAGGGCCTGTCCCGGGCGCCCGAGTCCCCGCCCCAAGCGGCCCCGCGGGGAGGGTGGGCGAGCCCGCGATTCCGCACTTGCCCCAGCGCCCCGCCCCGGCACCCCGAATCCCTGCCGCCGACCCCCGGGCGCCAGTCCCCAGGGCCTGCGCAGCGGCGGCGGGGCCGCGCGCTCGGTGCCTTCACCTTTCTTCCTCCTCTCCCCGCAGCCGAGGCCGCGGCGCTCTTACCCCGCCTCCCGCCTCCCTGAGTCACCGGCGACGGCCGCCGTTTCAAGCCGCCCAGCCGACTCTAGCTCTGACTTGGTTCAAGAGCTCTCACAAGACACGCACAGCCTCCCGGGCCCGCCCCCTCGGAGCCGCTTCGGCAGTTCATTGGCTGAGGCACAGAAGCTGGGCGAGGCTTGTGGGGAAACAGACCATCACTATTGGCCGGCCTAGCGAGGGCGGGGCGAGAGAAAAAAAACAATTCCTTGGCTGCCTCCTCCTTTTACCCTCCCCCTTCCGACTCCCGGGCGACCCCCATTAGGTTAAAGTACACAGAGAGTAAGCGAGAGATCCCTCCGCCACAGGCCTATTCTTTCCATTTATTGCCTCACAATATACAAAAAAGTCCCGCGAAATCGGTTATCAACTTTGAGGACCGGAGGAAAATTGCCGTGACGCACAGATAATACTGAATGACGAGACCCTAGGCTGGAAGTGGCTATTGGATTGCTCTTCAAGTGCGTAGGCTGTCGACCGAAGATGGGCCTTCTACTTGGCGGAAGAATCTCACAGGAAGGAGTGAGACCGAAGCAGAGTCTTTGGGGGGGAAGGGAAGGGAACGTGCGGTTTCAGGCGTACTCAGTTAGAGGGAGGAGCGACAGTGCTCTGGAGGCTCGTGCGCAGGCGCTTCTCGGAGTAGGAGCTGGAGCTGGGGCTGCTGGGCGAAATGGCCGCGGGAGGCGGGGCTCACGTGGTGCTGATCATGGAACGTCTAAAGTCCGCCATTTTGAAGGATAAATGAAGAAAGGTATGGGTCATTGGCAAATGATGTTAATTAAATCTAAAAGAAAAGAGGCCATTCAGTACAATGTGGAATTTTTTTATGTAAAAGGGGGAGGAGAAGATATTCTGAGAATTACAAAGAAATTGAGAGACAGAGCTATGAAGGCTATAATGAATGATGCAAGAGATATGAAAGAGGTGACTTTGAAGGACAAAGGAGATAGGTAATTGTGTGCTTTGGATCTGAAGTATTTTGGTTGGATGAAGAATTGGAATGAAGGAATCGAAGACGTCTTTAAAGCCTGGTGCTTGAGACTGCATCACATTTAATCTTTAAGATAACAACTGAAGAACTCATGCTCCCAATTTTACAAATGTGAGAACTCAGAATCAGGAAAAAGTTCAGAAACCTATTTCAGGATTATAGAGGCAAATTAACTCCAGGTATTGATTTTAAATACATGTTCTGAATATGTGACCTTAAGTTTTTAAAGTTAGGAATAACAGTGAAGAATTAAATTGGATTTATAATTTGCAGACCATTAAAGGGGTGGGGAGGAGGGACAAAGAAAACCTATGCAGTTCAACAAAAGGCAGAAATGGGAACAAGAAAAGCAAAAGAAACTAGAAGAAAGTATGGTAAATAAAATGAAATAAAATGAGAGGAGTAAGTACAATAAATATAAATGGGTTAATTTCACTCATTTAAATTTAAAATGACAGTTGAGATTAAAAACAAAGTTAAAATTGATTTCTCCATTAGCCAGGAAGGATGTGTAGAGGTTGACATACCTAGCAAGGACAGTAACTACCAGAGCTTACAGAATGTTGACAAAACCTTAGATTGGCCAGGTGGCTGCAATTTCATATTGTTGGAGCATTCGTTGTATCCCTGGGGATTGCAGCTCTCTATATGTTTGCTGTGGCTGAACCAAGAAAGAAGGCATATGCTGATTTCTATAGAAATTATGATTGTGTGAAAGATTTTGAGGTGGCAGGGAAAGCTCATATCTTTCAGAGTACAAAGTGATTTTGGGAATTTAAAGAATTTCTTTGGATTGAATTACATGTAAATTTTTCACTGACATGTGTTCCTAGCTATGAATATGTGGGCTAAGGAATAGTTTCTCTTGATAAATAAACAATTAAGAAATTTTAAAAATTCAGCCATAAATTGATCACAGGCAAACTGTGATGACACAGAAAAATTGAAAATATTGGGCTAAAGAATTTTAATTAAATGGTATTCAAAGGAAAGCAATATAGCAATATTAACATAATTGAAAGGAAAAGCATGAAAAGAGAAAGGATTTTATATTAATAAAGGACAAAGTCCATTAAGATAACATGTACTCCTGAACTATTATGACTCTGAAACCATAGCATAGCCTAAGCTAATACTATTAGAAATATGGGAAAGTTTCCACAGTTTGTAATCAGAGTAGAAGATATAAATACATCTATTCCAGAAATAGACACCATATAGATTAAAAACTAACTGATAGTATGAAGGACTTAGATTATATAATTAATATAATTAATTATAATGATTAACTATTAATTTGAAAAACAGTTGCTAAAGAACAAGTTCTACCAAACCTCAAGAAACATATAATTCCTGTGTTGTATTCGTGGTT
>NW_012145856.1:1235579-1235819 GCF_000956105.1 Propithecus coquereli
TTTGTGGTAAGAACACAAAATCTATTCTTAGCAATTTTCAAATATACAATATATTCACTGTAGTCACCATAATGTATTAATACAATAGATCTCTTGAACTTATTCTTCCTGTCTAACTGAAATTTTGTGTCCTTTGGTCAACATCTCCCCAATCTCCCAAGCCCCTAACACAGGGAAAAGATAAATGTTTGAGGTGATGGATATCCCAATTATACTGATTTGATCATCACACAGTGTATA
>NW_012145856.1:1238649-1240608 GCF_000956105.1 Propithecus coquereli
ATTGCTGCTTCAATTTCAATAGTTGATATTGGTCTGTTCAGATCAATATAAATTTCTTCCTGATTGAGCCTAAGGAGGCTAATGTGCTTCCAAGAATTTGTACATTTCCTCAATGTTCTCAAGTTTATGTGCATAGAGATTTATATAGTATTCCAAGATGTTATTTTGTATTTCCAAGGTATTAGTTGTGATTTATCCTTTTTCATTTCTGATTGAGCATATTGGGGTCCTTTCTTTTCTGCTTCTGGTTAATCTAGTGAGAGGCCCATCAATTTTGTTTATCTTCTCAAAGAACTAATTTTTTGTTTCATTAATTTGCTGTAATCATTAATCTTCTTGTGTTATTGATTTCATTTAGTGCTGCTCTGATCTTGGTTATTACTTTTCTTCTGCTGGGTTTGGTATTGGTTTGTTGTTCCTTTTACAGTTCCTTGAGATGATTCATTAAATTGTTGATTTGTGATCTTTCTGACTTTTGGATGCAGGCATTTATGGCTATGAATTTTCCTTTTATGACTGCTTTTGCTAAATCCCACACATTTTGATAACTTGTGTCCCCTTTGTCATTTAGTTCAAAGAATACTTTGATTTCCATCCTAATTTCCTCCTTGACCCAATAATCATTCAGCAGTGGGTTCTCTAATTTCCATGACTATGTGTACAGTTGTGTGTTTCTGTTGGAATTGATTTCTAATTTTATTCTACTGTGGTCTGAGAAGATACATGGTATCATTTCTATTTTTTCAAATTTGTTGAGACACATTTTGTGGCCTAGGATATGATCAATCTTAGAGAATGTCCCATGAGCTGATGAGAAAAATGTATATTAAGTGGTTTTGGGGTAGAGTGTTCTGTAAATATCTGTTTAGTCCATTTGTTCTACAGTTCTGTTTAAGTTCATCATTCCTTTGCTCATTTTCTTCTTGGAGGATCTGTCCCATTCTGTCAGTAGGGTGTTGAATGAAGTCCCTGGCTATTATGATAGTGCTGTTTATCATTTTGTGTAGATCAAGTAGGGTTTGCTTTGTAGATATGGGTGCACCTGTGTTAGGTGCATAAATATTTAGAACTATTATGTCTTCTTGTTGAATTATTCCCTTCACCATTATGTAATGACAATCTTTCTCTTTCTTTGGCTGATTTGAAGTTTATGTTACCTGCAATGAGAAAGCTATACCAGCTTTCTTTTGGTTTCCATTTGCATGGAATATTGTTTTCCATCCCTTCTCCTTGAGTCTGAATGAGTTCTTGTGAGTTAGATATGTTTCCTAGAGACAGCAGATACTTGGCTTGTATTTTTTTATCCATTCAGCCAGCCTATGTCTCTTGAGTGGGAAGTTCAAGCCATTCACATTTATTGAAAGAACTGATAAGTAGGGTGGATTTGTGTTCATCCTTTTGAGTATAACTTTATTGCTTTGTTTTACCACTTGAGCCATTATGGTATATGGGCTCTGAGCTTTAGCTTTTAGGTGATTTTACACTGGTGGATAACTATTGTGCTGATCCATGTATAATGCATTGCTGAGTACTTCTTGCAGGGAAGGTCTTGTTTTGACAAATTTCCTCAGTGTTTGCTTATCTGAGAAAGTCTTTATTTCCCCCTCATATGAGAAACTTAGTTTTACAGAATATAAAATTCTACGCTGACCATTATTCTGTTTGAGAAGACTGAGAATGGGGCCCCAGTCCCTTCTAGCTGGTAAAGTCTCAGTTGAGAAGTCTGCAGTTAGTCTGATAGGTTTTCCTTTGTATGTTACCTATTGCTTTCACCTTACAGCTCATAGGAGTGCCTCTTTCATGTTTATTTTCACCAGTCTGATGACTATGTGTCATGGTGATTGCTTCTTCATGATGACTCTCCCAGGGGTCCTTTGAGCTTCTTGTACCTGGATATCTAGATTTCTAGCAAGGCCAGGGAAATTTTCCTCGATTATTTCCTCAAATTTTCCAACCTTC
>NW_012145856.1:1240658-1242498 GCF_000956105.1 Propithecus coquereli
GATTGCTGGATCAAATGGTAGCTCTATTTTTAGTTCTTTGAGTTATCTCCATACTACTTTCCACAGAGGTTGTCCTAGTTTGCAGTTCCACCAACACTATGAAAGTGTTCCTTTTTCCATGCATCTACTCCAGCATCTGTTGTTTTGGGACTTTTTGATAAAAGGCATTCTCACTGGGGTTAAGTGATATCTCACTGTGGTTTTGATTTGCATTTCCCTGGTGATTAGAGACATTGAGCATTTTTTCTTCTGTTTATTGTCCATTAGTCTATCTTCTTTTGAAAAGCTTCTGTTCATGTCTCTTTATGGGGTTAATTGATGTTTTCTTGCTGATTCACTTGAGTTCTTTGTAGATTCTGGTTATTAGTCCATTATCAGATGTATAGCATGCAAATATTTTCTTCCATTCTGTAGGTTGTCTATTCATGCTATCAATTGTTTTCTTGGCTGTGCAGAAGCTTTTTAATTTAGTCATGTCATACTTATTTATTCTTGTTGTTGCTGTGATTGTCTTTGGGATCATCCTCATAAACTCTTTGCCTAGTCCAATATCTATAAGAGTTTTTCCAACCTCTTCTCAAATTCTTATAGTTTCATGCCTTAGGTTTAAGTCTGTTATCCATCATGAATTAACTTTTGTGAGTGGTGAGAGGTGCACATACTGTTTCAGTCTTCTACATGTGGCTATCCAATTTTCCCAGCACCATTTACTGAATGAGGATTCTTTTCCCCAGTGTATGTTTTTGTCTGATTTTTCAAAGGTCAGATAGCAAATGAGGATGGTTTTATAAGTGTTATATCTGAGCTTTCTGTTCTGATACATAGGTCTATGTCTCTGTTCTTGTGCCAGAGCCATGCTGTTTTACTTTCTATAGCCTTATAGTATAGCTTGAAGTCTTGTAAAGTGATGCCTCCCAGTTTGTTCATTTTGCTTAAGGTTGCTTTGGCTATTTGTGGTCTTTTCTGGTTCCGTATGAAGCATAGAATTATTTTTTCTAGATCTGCAAAAAATGACATTGGTATTTTAGTGGGGATTGCATTGAATCTGTAAATCACTATGGGTAGCATAGACATTTTAACAATGTTGATTCTCCTGATCCAGGAGCATTATATGTTTTCCCATTTATTTGCATCCTCTGCTATTTCTTTCCTCAGTGTTTTGTAGTTCTTCCTGAAGAGATCTTTCACCTCCTTGGTTAAATATTTTCCTAGTTATTTCATTTTCTTTGTTACTATTGTGAAAGGTGTTGCGTCTTTGATTTGATTCTCAGCTTGACTGTTGTTGGCATATATCAATGCTACTGATTTGTGTACATTGATTTTGTAACCTGAAACTTTGCTGAATTTATTTATCAATTTCAGGAGTCTCTTCACAGAATCTTTGGTGTTTTCTAGATATAAGATCATATCATCAGCAAAGAGCAATAATTTGACCTCTTCTTTCCCCATTTGGATACGCTTGATTTCCTTCTCTGGCCTGATTGCTCTGGCTAGGACTTCCAGAACTATGTTGACCAGAAGTGCTGACAGTGGGCACCCTTGTCTGGTTTCAGTTCTAAGTGAGAATGCTTTCAATTTTTCCCCATTTGGTATGATGTTGCCTGTGGGTTTGTCATATATGACTTTTATAATATCGAGGTATGTTCCATCTATGCTTATTTTGTTAAGCATTCTTATACAACAGTGCTGGATTATGTCAAATCTTTTTCTGTGTCTATTGAGAGGATCACATGGTCTTTGTTTTGCTTCTATTTATGTGGTGAATTACATTCATAGATTTGTGTATGTTGAACCATCCTTGCATCTCTGGTATGAAGCCCACTTGGTCATGGTAGATTAT
>NW_012145856.1:1245233-1248415 GCF_000956105.1 Propithecus coquereli
CTCACAGGCCTGCCTCTGGGTCCCCAAAAATCAATCCCTGAGCATGCCAGGGAGAGGAATGCTGATCCTGAGTTGCCTGTAGGGAGTTCTAGCAGGTTTGGTGTACCTCTTGGATTACCTCTGACCTGCTGTTTTCACCTCTTCCCAACAGTGAGTAGTGAATTAGGTCCCTCAGCTTAATCTCAGTGATGGTGGGTGGTATTTGTGAGTATGAATCAGCTGCTCCCTCTTTGCTTAAGTTAGGACGCACTATGCGTAGCTGTGGGGTTCTTACCCCTGTCATTGATTGATTTTTGCATGGAAGGTTCAGCTGCCAAGATGGTCTTTTGTGCCTGTGGTAAGCTCTGTCCCAAAGGTGTGGGTTATGAATGCCCCAAGCTTTAAGAGGGACCCTGTAGCTTGAATGGGTTTGCTTGATTTCTACTCCTCCTGAGGTCGGGGGTGGAGGAAGACAAATCATTGCTGGATTGCAGGAGCCTGAAAGCCTTTTCAAAGCTTTAGCAGGGCTCAGAAGTTGCTTTTCTGGCTATTAGGGGCAGCTGCTGGTAGGAGGTTCAAGCTCTCCAAACCAGGAGAGCTGTTCACAGGCCCCAGGTTGGGATCTTCCTGCCCTAATCCAGTAGCACAGTTTTTCTGTAGGGAGGGTTAGGTGTTACCCTAAATGGCCACTCCTTCAACCTCCTCACACCCTGTAAAATTGAGTCAGTATATGCTGTAAAGGGCTGTGCAAATTTACTTCCCTGGCAGTAGGTGGCGCTTGCTGTAAGGAACAACCTGCGATGTTGTTTTTGGGTCCCCAGTCTGCTCTAGTCCCTCAGGGGAAACATTCAAATACCCCAGGTGGTGGATGGAGCCCTGGAAGTTTCAGGTGAGTCCTTATTCTCTGACACAGCAGAGGTGGGTGAGAGAGTGCAACTGGGCAAGGCTGGGTTGGGTGAGCTTGCCCTCAGGCTCTACAAAAGCTGGCAAGGTAGCTGTTTTGGCAGGGGTCAAAGATTTGCTCCCAGCTTCTAGGCAAAGCTACTAGAGAGGGGCTGAATGGCCCCACCCAACCAGAAAGTCTGCCTGTGGACGAGGGGCCATCTGAGATTCACAATCTGGCAATCTGCAGTGGGCCTTGCTCCTCTCCCCACTCCTCTGTTCCATGGTCTCCCCCTGTGACATATGCTGGCAGGCAGGAGCTCTAGCCAGTTGAGCTCCCCCATGACTGTGCTGCAGGCCAGGCGGTTCCTTGCCCAGGATCCTAGCGTGTGCTGAGTGCAGCCCTCCCATGGGGGAATGGGTGCCCTGTGAGCATGCCACAGCTAGGATCCACACTACACTCTCCCTCCAAATCTGCCCTTCCTTCAGACCCACATCCGATCTATGTTTGTTCATTTTTTCTCTTTCACCTAAAACTTCTTCTTCTTACTGAGATGCTCTAGCAGCTGGGTCTCAGTTTAGTCATCTTAGAAAAAGCCTAAAGTTAATTTTTAAATGCCATTAATGAAATCTACTATATTAACAGGTTAAAGGAGAAAATACATGTAATTATTTCAGTGTATGCACTAAAAAAAATTTTTATAAAGCTTCACTTCCATTCATGATAAAAACTCTTAGCAAACTGTGAGTAGAAGAAAACTCCATGACTTGGCAAATGTTATCTATGAGAAATATACTTAAACATCATATTTAGTTATAACATTTCAGAAATATTCCCACTTTAGAAAATTTCCATTTTAGAAATATCAGGAACAAGATAAAGATGCCCAATTCTAACAGTACTATTTGGGTTGCAATAGAGGTTAATTGCTAATGTGATAAGACAAGACAAGTAAACAATACAATATAAACATTGGAATGGAGGAAAAATCCACACAATTTGTGGATAAGTCAAGAACCTTAATGACAATTTACTAGAATTAATACAAGAGTCAAGAAAGTGGTGCAATAAAAGATAAATAAACAAAAATCAAAAGAATTCCTATTCCTTAACAAGCCATTAATTAGAACATACAGTAGAAAAAAGAAACCATTAATGATAATAAAAACTATAGAATATCTGAAAATAAACATAACATGAAATGAACGAAACCTATATGAAGAAAACTGTAAGACTTAATTGCCATGTATAAAAGAAGATTAGAAAAATTCTATCTTCTTACATGACCTGATAAAATAAAGGTGTCATTTCTCTTCAAATTAAGCAATGACTGAATATGAAATTAAGATAAATATATAAATATTCAAGAGAACATAGAAACAGACCAATGTTATCTAGGAAAAGTTAGTTTATGGTTAACATAATATTTCTAGTGAGTGTAAATAATAAACTATCCAATATATGCATTGGAATCTATTGATTATCCATTAGAAAAAAATAAAGTCAGATTACCATATCAGTATTCACAAAAATAAGTTCCAGGTGGATCAAAGAGCTAAATATTTAAAAATCTAGTAAAGTATATTAAGGTTTTTTCTTCTTTCCATCCTCTTTCTCTTTCCTTTTGTCTTTCTGAACATTTCAGTCCTAAAGCCGTTAGGAGGGACAAAGCAAGGTAGATTTTCATAAGGAGAGGCTACCTGGCCTGAAATGTTAAAGCTCGAAAGAGTAAGGAGTGGTAGCATGGTATGGAATTCAGAGCCCAAGAGAGGTGAGAAGAGTAGACATACAGAAGATTAACTGAGCGTGAAGTATCTACAGTCCAAGAGGGGTGAGGAGGGCATCTATGAATGGGGGTAGGCTTATGTGATATGTTAGAGCCTAAATAGGGTGAAGAGACTATTTACATGGGATCGGGGGAGCTAGCATGGAGTAACAGAGCCTGAAAAGGGTGAGGAGAGTGTCTGTGTGGGAGAGTGGTCTGGCATGGATGTCAGAGCCCCAGGAAGGTAAAGACAGCATTCATGTAGGGACCAGCAATGGGCACTGAAAAGACCAACAAGAGTTATCTTAGAAGCAGGAGGAGAACCAGGAGAGAGATGCATCCTGGAAACAAGCCAGAGAGAAATTTATTAAATAATTTGCAGGACCATTCAGTCAGGTTAAAGAATACACTGAGGTCAAGACTCAAGACAGATGGAAGACTGAGCAGCAGGATATTGACACTACCAACAAATATATTTAAGCCTGCAGTTTTGCCAGAAATCACTTCTAGTGGTTAGTAGAAATTACTATGCAAGTTCTAGCATATATACTCCCA
>NW_012145856.1:1249082-1267684 GCF_000956105.1 Propithecus coquereli
GGTCTTTTTTAAAATTAAATCAGCCACTCTATGTCTTTTAATTGCGGAGTTTAATTCATTTATACTCAAGGTTATTACTGATAAGTGAAGACTTACTCTTGTCATTCAGTTAAGTGTTTTCTGGTTATTTTGTATATACACTGTTTCTTTTTCTTTTATTGTTTATCTTTGCAGTTTGGTGGTTTTCTGTAGTGATAAAGTTTGATTCTTTTCTCTTTCTCATTTGTGTATCTGCTCTACCAGTGAGTTTTATACTTTCATGTGTTATACTGATGGTAGTTATCCCTTTGCTTCAACATGTAAGACTCCGTTAAGCCTTTCTTGTAAGGCTAGTCTAGTGGTGAATAATTTCTTCAGTTTTTGCTTGTCTAGGAAAGACATTATTTCTTCTTCATTTCTGAAGAATTGCTTGCTAGGCATAGTATTCTTCTAGCATATTCAATATATAGTCCCATTCCCTCCTGGCCTATAAGGTTTCTCCTGAGAAATGTACTGTTAGTCTAATGAGGATTCCCTTTTATGTGACATGACACATTTCTCTTGATATTTTTAGAATTCTTTCTTTGTCTTTGCCTTTTGACAATTTAACTATAATGGGCCTCAGAGAGAACCTTTTGTGTTGAATCTATTTGGGGTCCTTTTAGCTTCATGGATCTGGAGATCCATATTTCTCCGAAGACTTAGGAAGTTTCATGTATTATTTCACAAAATAGGTTTTCTATGCCTCTCCTGTCTCTTATCCTTTTGGAACTCCCATAATGTGAACATTTTCATTTATTGGTGTCTCATACATCTTATAGAGTCCTGTAGGCTTTCTTTTTTCTTTTTCCTTCTTTTCTCCTTCTTTTCCCTTCTTTTTTCCTTCCTTCTTTTTTTAATCTTACCGAGTTATTTTAAAGACCTGTCTTTGGGTCAGAAATTCTTTCTTCTGCTTGATCTAATCTTTAACGAATCTCTCATTTGTATTTTTTATTTTGCTCATTGAATTCTTCAGATCCATGATTTATATCTTGTTCTTTTTTATGATATCTATCTTTTTGTTGAATTTGTCAGTCGAATCATGAATTGTTTTTCTGATTTCATTAAATTGTCTATCTGCATTCTCTGGTATCTTTCTGAGTTTCCTTAAGATCATTATTTTGAGTTCCTTTTCTGGCATTTCATAGATTTCCTTTTCTTTGGGTTCTGTTACTGGAGATTTTTTGTGTGCCTTTGGAGGTGTCATGTTTCATTGCTTTTTCATGTTCTTGTGTCCCTAAGTTGATATCTGAGCATCTGGTGGAACACTTGCCTCTTCCAATTTATGGACTAGCTTTTGTAAGGAAGGATTTTTTTCCTGTAAGTGTGTTCTATGGTATCAGTTGGATGGGGTGCTTTGGCTTTGATTCTGGATGGGCACAGTAATGCAGTCTTCATGTGATTTCTTCAGCTGTAATCAATGTAATTGGTATCTGCAAGTGCCTGAGTGGCCTAAACTATGAGTATTTGGGAGGTAGTATTTGTAGTATGTCTTTGCTGGAGTCAAGGGTCACTAGGCCAGCTGGTTCTAAAGCCCAGGGAGGGTGCATGCATACCAGGCACAGTGGCACTGCTGGTAATGGGTGTGGTGACATCAGCAGCAGGCACCAAATGGGCCAGTCCTTGGTCTATGGGGTGAGTGCTGCACACGGCAGCTCCACCATTAAAGGGGGCAGGGTTGCTGGCAGTGGTGAATGCTGGGCAAGCTGACTCCCATTTCCTGGAGTGGCACATGCACTGACTCCACTGATCAAGGGGGTTGGGTTGCTGGCAGTGGTAGGTTCTGGACAGGTGGCTCTTAGGCCCTGGGGTACACATGCATAACTCTCTCAGTCTTAGCGGTAGCTTCCCCAATGTGCTGGTGTCCCTGTTCCTTGGGGCGAAGGGCACTGCATGGGCTCAGACTGTGCCAGGGTCATGGCTGTACCACTGGCTCTTGCTAGGTTTATGGCATTGCAGGCTTTTATGAGGGCACAGTGGTATAATTCTGGGCCCCAACAATGTAGAGATGCAGGGGCTGTTGGACTCCAAAGCAGGATGCACTCTAGCAGTGTCTATGTTCTCAAAATGGCACCATATCATAGCAGCTTTGGTCCCAGGGAGTAGGGGGGACCCAGCGTGACTTCCTTCTCTGGAGCAATGCAGCCACATGAATGCCAGACAGCTCTCTATACTGGGCTCAGGGTCCATGAGGACTGCGGGGCTCTCCTGTAGCTAGGGTTACAGGCACACGTGTTGATAGTAAGGACTGCTGGGGATCTTCAGCCTACCTTTTCCCGACAATGGTGAGTCTCTCTTACTTCTGAGCCAATAGTGGCTGGGTGCTTCCCTCCCCTCTCTATGCTGTCACCTCAAGTTTCTATTCTTCAAGGGGTTTTTGTCTCTTTCTTGCTGAATTCCAGTGTTGTCCCTTAGACATTCTACATGAAATTGCAGTTATTAATTTGTTGTTTTGGTCCTTCTTTGTGGAAGAGATGAGCATTGGGCACCTCTAGTCAGCAAGCTTGATGACTTTATAGATCAGGATACTGGAGTCTGATGGCATCTTGCTGTTCTCAGATGCTTAGGGATTGAGACCTATCTTGAATTTATTGGTATGTATGTATTATGTGCCAAATAACAGAAATGCTTGGGGTAAATATTTATGTTCAGAAAAGGGTGGATCTCTTCTTCTGACAAACTATTCATGTGGGAGTTTGGGGCAATCTAGTCCGTAATTGAATGTGACTGCACTTTGTGTTTGTTAGATAGAATCGGTTTATCATATACATGGAATTATTTGAGAACAGGTCAGGGCCAGGACTAAAGAGGCTAGTGAGGCATTTGCTGAGGTATACAAAGAGACAAGATTAGTAAGTGCTGTGCCAACCCATATTGAAGCCTGAGGCAGAAGGAAAAATCAGTAATACTATTTCTATCTTTATTTAAAATTTTGATATTTTGCTCAACATCAACTTTTTACATAAATTTTGAATTTTTAAATATTGCATTAAAATGTCATTTGTCATGATTATCCAGTGTTTTTGGCCCCACTTTTTTGCACCCAACGCAAGTGCCTCATTCACCTCATTTGCTTCACCCCAGTCCTGGCCCTGTAATATCAGAACTTTTCTTTTAGCAGGGAAGATGGGGAAGTTCAGGGTTCTGTTGGAGCTCCAGCTTTGTGGAAAGAGTGATACCAAATCTGTTAGCTAGGCAAAGAGGGGAAGCAGAGAGAGTTTTACCCCAAGGGAGGAGCATGTGTAAAAGCCTACAGAAAAGAGGATAAAGAGTTATAATGGAGTCCAGATGGAAAGGATTTTTTAAGCCATGTCAAGGAATTTGAACATTATGCTGAAGGTAAAGGGCAACCATTAAAGAGGTTTAAGCAACTCTATGCAGATTTGCAGTCTGAAATATATCTTTGATCAATTACATCATGAATTACAAATTGGAGGAGGTGAGAGCAGCATGGAGAAGCATCAGGAGGCAGTTTTCTTAATTGAGAGGGGAAATGACAGTAGCTCAATCTAGGCTGCTGGCAATGGGGATGGAGAGAAATGGAAGGGTTTGGAAAACAATGGAGAATCATCAACAGGACTTGGTGGTGCTTAGAGAGGGGCTAAAAGTATAACACGGGTAGGGAAGGCCACATTTTTCATGTTGGAAGGCTACATTAATTTAGCTGTAATCAAATAAAGCCACATTCAAGAAACTGCAATTAGATATACTTAAAAATGTACATTATTTTGTAAAAATCCAACTACTATGAACTTAATAATTTCAAAAAATGAAAAACATTTATTAATTTTAAAGTTAACTAACCTTTCAATGACTTTGTTGTGTCTACTTTTTGTTGGAAAGCATTTGAATATTTGGTTGCAGCATGGAAGGTCTGTCATTTCAGTTAATCTTCTAAATCATGGTCCCCACCCTCTGGGCTACAGACCGCTACTGGTTCATGGCCTGTCAGGAACTCGACCACACAGCAAGAGGTGAGCAGTGGGCAGGTAAGCAAGCAAAGCTACTCCCTATCACTCACATCACTGCCTGAGCTCTGCCTCCTGTCAGATCAGCAGTGGCATTAGATTCTGCATTATGGTGAGTTGTATAATTATTTCATTGTATATTACAATGTAATAATAATAGAAATAAAGTGCACAATAAATGCAATGCACTTGAATTATCCCCAAACCATCACCCCGCTCGGGTCTGTGGAAAAATTGTCTTCCATGAAACTGGTCCCTGGTGTCAAAAGTGTTAGGGACCACTGCTCTAGATGGATATCAGTCATTTGTGACTTTAAGAGGGTCTTGATTTGGGTTAGGTAGGAGAATCTAGATTCTGAGCAATAAGTAGTTGAAAAGCAGGAAAACATTTTTCAGGCATGTTGCCAAAGGCATGGGTATTCTACTGCATTTTTCCATATTTCAATTGGATTTTTCTTAGCATTAAACAATGACTTTAAAATGTCAGCTACTGAAAATTCAATCAATTCCGTCTGTAGTTCTTAAAGTGCCTTGGTGATACCAACTAGGTGAGGCTGAAATGCTAATTTGAGTGTGATGTCATGATTCTCAAAGTCAGTGAACCTTCATTGTATTCTCCAATTAATAGGTCCATAATAGCTGTGTGTTCTTCAAATGATTCACATATATCATCCTGTCATCAATGACCTTTGCTAACTGGGAAAAATGTGCATCTGAAATTTCCTTTTGAAGAAGTGTTTTGAAAAAAGATAGTTTTTGTTGAAATGCTTGGATTTTTTTGCCACATGTCATATACAGACTTAGTTTTACCTTGCAAAGAAATATTCAAGTTGTTTTGATTTGACATGATATCACACAGAAATGCTGCATTCCTATAGAAATCTTCTTTCAGTAATTCACATTGCTGATTCTGTTCTTCATAAAATTTAACTGTCTGTTCTCGCAGAGATAAAATTTTAGCCAGCACCTGTCCCTGAGATAGGCAATGCACTTTAGAATGATACAGCAAATCCACCCTGTATACCTCATTGTTCAACTTTAGCATGTTACAAAATTGACCATGCCATGTTGCATTTGCATGAATACAGTTAACAATACTTATAACCTGTTGCAAAGTTCACTTAAAATAGCAGCTTTAGCACAGAGATTTTGCTGATGCAGGATACAATGAAAAGAAATGAGAGTATCTGGATCTGCTAATACTTTTTTTATCTGTGCAATAAACCCTTCATGTTTTCCTGTCATGGAAGGTGTACTGTCTGTACATACACTCACTAAATTTACCAAATTCAGCCCAACTTCATGACATATATCTTGAAAGTTGTTGAAGATATCTATTCCCTGTGTTCTATTCGCAAGGATGCCCAAAGTGAGTAACTCTTCATAGCAAAGAAAATCTTGTTATGACCCAAATGAAGTATATAACCTGCGCCAAGTCAGTAGTATTAGTTGATTCATCCAAAGCAACTAAATAATATATATTTTCCTTTTGAAGTATTGCATGAAGTTATTCTGTTAACTTGAAGGCTAATTGACGCTGCCGATCAGTTATGGTTCTCCTTGAGAGAGGCAGTTATTTGTACTTTGAGACATTGTTGGGGTCTAAGCATCCCACAACTTTGACAATGCATTCTTTCACAATTTCTACATCACTGAATGACTTCCCTTTTTCCTGAGTGTATAAACTACTTTATAAGTTGCTTCAGTGGCTTTATTTCTAGGTCTTATTGCTGCTTGAAAGAATTGTCTTTGCTTTTGCTTTCATCTTTTAATTTCTACAGTACAATGTTTCATGCCTCTCCCTCTAATTTAAAATATTTGTGATCCTTATGAGTGTTATAATGCTTATGAGCACTGAATTTCTTTAATGTTGATATTGCAGTGTCACAAAGCAAGCAAATCATCTTATCTTTAGCAGAAACAAGATAATATTGCAATTCCCAATCCTCGTTAAAAAATCTGTTTTCTTCCTTTGGCATTCTCTTGGTCTTCTTTGACATGATGGGCTCTTAAGCAGACAGAATTTAAAAATACTGTCGAGCTGTGAAACTATTTACAAATTCCAGTTCAAACAGAAACACAGTGCACCGTTGTCAAAAGCTGATAACAGACTGGTTGTACTTGACCCTCACACACTCCTACGAAGCAGCCTCATGCAGTAGTGGACCAGTCAGGTGGGGAAGTTAGAACTAAATCATGAGCACAGCAGCCATCAATTTAGCCCTTATGGCTTACTAATGTTCTAATTCTGCCAGTCAATCTGGCAGGATTATTTCATTGAAACTTAGTCATTGATATTCATTAAATATGTTCATTTTTAAAATAAAATTAAAAAGATGAACAAAAGTATATTAATATAAATAAAAGTATTTGTTCTGTAAAATTTGGATTCAGTCAAAAGGCCACACTTAAGGACCTGGAAGGCCACATGTGGTCTTAAGGCCACAGGTTCCCCACCCTCAGTATAGGAGGAATCCAGGATGATTCCCAATTTTCTGGCTTTAGCCATGGGGTGGATAGTGACACTATCCATGAGATAGAAGACAGTTAAGTCTGGTTTAGTGCAGAGAAAGCTGATTTAGTGCAGATGTGAGTTGGTCCAAGGATACTCACAGGTTAATTTTGTATTTCTCAGCAACAGTGGAGGATTCATTCAACATTGAACAAAGAGTTACTGAGCACCTACTATGTGCTAGGATCTGTTTCCAGGCACTAGGGATACAGTAATTAATAAAACAGAAAAAAATTCTTGCCCTCTTGGAGCTTACATGCTAGTAGGGAGATGAGAAAAAATAAATTGTTATATTATACAGAATATCAGAGAATGATAAGTGCTATGAAGAAAAATAAAGCTAGGAACAGGGTCTTCACTAGGAAGGTGACATCTGGGCAAAGACCTGAGGAGTGAGGGAGCAAGCCATGTGGGTAACTGGGGAAAAAGCATTCTGGCAGAGGGACCAGCCAGTGCCCTAAGGCAAGAGGAGTGTACCTCGCACATCCGTGGAGGCCAGAGTGGTTGCAGGAGGATGAGCAAAGGTCAACAGAAGGCCAGTGTTGGTCCTTACAAGCACTGTAAGCACTTTGGATTTTAGTCTGAGTGAAATGGGCAACCACTGGAAGGTTTTCAGACAAAGAAAAACATGATATGACATTCATTTGACCAGAATCCTCCTTGGGCAAGAGCAGAATTTGGGGGTCTGGTTAGGAAGCTATTGGTCCAGGTGGGAGATGTTGGTGGCAGTAGAGGCGGTGGAGAGGTAGTCTGATTATAAATGTATTTTGAAGGCTTTGCCAATGGATTGGATATGAGGTGTGAGTGACAGAGGGTACAACACAGCCTATGCCAACATATCGCCCCATTTTCACACAGCAGCCATACTCACAGATACTCTTCATGAGTGGCATTCCCTAAGTTACTGTGCTTTCTTCTGTGGTTCACCACAATGTCTATATCCATGGGCATCTGAGCTTGATGGTGCCAATTATGGTGTCTTTAACATCACCACAAAATATTTATCCAAGTTCTATATCCTCTTAGCATGACCTTTGAGAAACATGTGCTTTCTGTTCTTACATGCTGCATAATATATTGAAATACTAACTTGGTGCTCTTATTCTCCTTAAATGTTTTAGCAAATGAATTTGTATCTAGGTGTTTTAAATCTGCTTTTCTTAGATTACTAGTAAGGCTGAAAACTTCTTACCCTTTTTCTAAAAATTATTTATTCATATCCTTTGTCCATTGATTAGTTAGGGAGTTAATGATTGCCTTACTAATTTATATACCTTCTTTATAAAGAAAGGTACAATTTTTAAGATCAATAACTTACCAGGAGCTTGGAACCTATTTATTCTGAAACATCTCACTAGACGCCCCAGATATATACATGCTTTAAAAGATGGGTCGTTTTGGTTTTGTTCATTTGTTTGTTTTTATTGGAAGGAGAAGTGCATTTCTAGTTAATAGGCTATGTCAAGGGGATAATTACAGGGGTAAACAAAATTCTTTTCACAATATGGTAAAATGCTCTCTGAAGACAGTGACAGGAACCTACAAAGTCTGGGGGGTAAGCAGGAGTCCTAGATCAGGCTTCAAAATCAGATTCAAGGTGAATACTAATGAGAATTGCAAATCCATATGAAACCAGGATTTGATGAAGTTACAATCAATAATACGAAGGCTAATTTAATAGGTGAGGTAACTACTTGTACTTAATGTTTGTTAATTCATTTAAGTTAAGCCATACTTATTAACTGTACAGTTGAGCTGTTAAAATGAAAAGTTGATTTTCTGGCTATTTTGTATCTTCCCCTCCAGATTTGCTCTTCTCCTTCGTCTACGCCCAGGAGGCTGACCCTCCTATTGGGTAGGAGATTGGAGGGTGGGAAGAGAAAGGTGAGTATTTGTTTATTCCCTGCCTCTTTCTTTCCCTGCTGGGCGCTTTGTTAACTTCATTCCTCCAGTAACCCCTCCTTCCTCTTGCCCCTTCAGGCAAGCGATGGTAATGGCTTCACAGTGTCACTGTCCTTGGAGTACTGTACCATCCCTGTGGTTTCCCTTACTCTGTAAAATAGTTCCTTCATTCCAGTGTCCTCAGTTATCGCTTGAGCTTGCTATACTCCCAGGATCCTGACTGATAAAATGATGTGCCTTATTGAAAAGGAAGAAAGAAAGAAAGAAGGAAGGAAGAGAAAAAGGAGGGAAGGAAGAAAAGCAGGCAGGAAGGAAGGAAGGGAGGGAGGGGTACAAATTTAGCTGTCACCTTCCAATATGGTACTACTATCAATTGGTGAAAAGTATCCAAAGAGGAAATAACCTTTTAACACCAAACTTATAATACAAATCAAATAATGACAAACCATGTGACATATTGTCCCTTTTTCCTCACACACCTCTGCCTACTTGCATCATGTCCTGGTACCTTTCTTTTTCAGGTGTGTTGGCAGAGACAGCTAGTTGTCTCTGCAGAGCCATTCTCCCCTTCTTTTAGTAATGAACCCCCTACTTTTAGCTGGGCCCATAGCTGTCCAGCTCCAGATTATATTTCTGAGCCTTTCTTAGAACTAGATTTGCCCATATGACTAAGCATTGGCTAATGGAATATGAGCAGAAATAATGGGTACCCCTCCAGGTCTTGCCTTTAAAGGAAAGGCATGACCTCCACTTCACTTTTCTTCTTTCCCTCCTGTTGGCCAGAGTGTATAGGCTGGAGCGTCCCAGTTTGTGCCAGTTCCTGACGTAGGATTGTCCGCAATAAAACTGGGAAAGTCTCAGGAAAACTGATGAGTTTGGATCAGGTGTGGATATGATGGCAGGAACTGGAGGAGCCATTTTGCAAGCTGCATGTTGAAGACAGAAGGAGGTCGGGTCTCCACCTCATGACTCTTACCTAATTGAAAAATAAACTCTTATTTTGTTCAGGCTATCAGTACTTTGGTTTCTTTTGTAATAATAGACTCTGTATCCCAACAATGCATGTTTTTTCTTCTACTCTTTTTTTCTCTGTCCTTTCCTCTTCTCCTGGTGACTTGGGAGCTCTTTCTTACTATTAGAATATGGTAATGGTTTTTGTTGAACTTACTTGTTTTAAGTTGTGTTTTAAAAAAGATAGCCTATTAAACATAGGTTTACCATTTGGCCCAGCAATTCCACTTCTAGTTATATACTTAAAAGAATTGAAAACTGATACTCAAAAAAAAAAAAAAAACTTATATACAAATGCTTATTGTAGCACTATTGATAATAGCCAAAAGGTAGAAACAACCCAAATGTCCATTAACTAATGAATGGATAAACCAAATGTGGTATGTACATATAATGGAATGTTGTTAGGCCGTAAAAAGTAATGAAGTACTGACACATGCTGCAACATGGATGGACCTTGAAAATATTACTCTGAGTGAACGAAGCCAGATACAAAAAGCCACATATTGTATGATGCCATTTATATGAAATATTCAGAATATGACATTCCAAAGAGACAGATTAATGGTTGCTTGGGTTGGAAGGAGTGGGGAGTGGGGAATGACTGCTTAGTAGGTACAGGGTTTCCTTTTGTGGTGATAAAAATGTTCTGGAACTAGATAGTGGTTGTGGTTGCACAGTACTGTGAATGTACTAATAGCACTGAATGGTACTCTTTAAAATGATTGAGATGAATTTTATGTTATATGAATATCACCAGAGAGACAGAGAGAAAAAAAAATCTATTTAAGCAGAGCTGAGAAAGTGTAGGAAGCCATATGAGTTCTCTTTCTCCTTCCAACAGGTTTTTCTTCATGTTTTATCTTCCTTGTAACTTCCTGGAGAGCTGGGGTGTAACATGCCCAGGGCACCTTTCCCCCTCAGCTTTCACCACAAATCACTGGCACTTTTGGCGAAGGTTCTGTTTGCCACCAGACTGAGTGCTGGGCGCCTTTTGTATCGGTCAGAGATCTGAGGCTACTGCGGACGTCTGTCATGATAGATGATCTGCTGAGCAAGATCTCAATAATTTGCCTCTATTAAGAGTTAGGGCTTACATCTAAGCACATTACAATGGGTACTGGGCTAATTCTGATATGGGAAATTGTAGAGAGAATAATGATACCCTAAAATGTCCATACGCTAATCCCTAGAAACTGAGAATATGTTACGTTACATGCACAAGGAACTTTGCAGACGCAATTAAGAATTTTGAGATGGGAAGATTATTATCCTGGATTATCCAGGTGGGCCCTATATAATCACAGGAGTCCTTATTCAGATTCAGAAAGATAGATTTAGAACAGGCACAGTGGCTCACACCTGTATCCCAGCACTTTGGGAGGCAGTAGGATCGCTTGAGGCCAGGAGTTGGAAACCAGCCTAGGAAAGATAGTGAGACCCTGTCTATACAAAAAAATTTTTTAAATTAGCCGGGCATGGTGGCATGTGCCTGTAGTCCTAGCTACTCAGGAGGCTGAGGCAGGAGGATCTCTTGAGCCCAGAAGTTGAAGGTTACAGTGAGCTTTGATTGCACCACTGCACTCCAGCCTGGGCGACAGAGTGGGACTCCTCTCAAAAAAAACAAACAAAAAAAAAAGATTCAGAAGGAGATGTGATATGGGAGTGGGGGAGGAGAAAGAGAAGAGGAGAGAGAGGTTTCACGATGCAGTACTGCTGGTTTTAAAGGTGGAGGAGGAAGGGGCTAAGAGCTAAGGAATGCAGGGGGCCTCTGGAAGCTGGAAAAGACATACATTCTCCCCTAGTCTCCAGAAGGAACACAGCTCTGCTAAAAATCACACCTAAAAATCATACCTTGATTTTAGGACTTCTGAGCTCCAAAACTGTAAGATAATAAATTTGTGTTGTTTTAAGCCAAAAAAAAATTAATGGCCCAGTTGAAACTTTTCTGGTTCTCCCTCAAGAAAAATCCAAACATATTAAAAATGTTCTGCTTTTTTTTTTCTCCTGTGTAGCTGTAATGAAAGAGGGCTTTTTCCTTCTAGTGAGTTAATAATAAAGGCTATCATTTATCGATGATTTATAACATAATTTGTAAGCTTCATCTTGTAGAATTTTCAAAATAGCTTTATAAGGTAGATTTAACTATTCCTACTTTTCTGATGACAAACGAGGCTTAGAAAGGTTAGGAAACTTGCCTAAAGAGCAGGTGGCTAAGAAGGGTGAATTAGTCTGTCTCCAAGGCCGGCGCATGCATTTACCATCCTGTGCTGTTTGTGCCTCTCAGTGTAAGAAGGTGCCTGTCTCTGCCACAGCAGATTATTGACTGCTACAGCTGCAGCCGGGCACATGCAAGGGGGTGAGAGAGGCCTCCCAGCAGGCCCAGTCGGTTTGACAGATTTGGGCTGTCAGCTGCTTTCTATTGCAGTGTATTTCCTCCCTTAGAGCTGTCTTCCAGGGGCTCCCATTGGAGTCTGGGTGTGGCGGGAGTGGGGGGGCGCTGGATTCCGGCTCCTTTTCTCCGCTTTTCTGCCCCCACCTGGAACCTCCTTTCACTTTCCTGCTGGGGCCGCTTCAATCCTAAATTCCTTCTTAAACACTCACCCTTAACTATTTTGCATGTGTGTGTTGCATCTTATTAAGGATTTAGTTTGAAATATTTTGGCCTTTGTACTTTTGTGCTGTCTTGGTGTGTTTTTTACTCTGACTTATGTTGTTTCTAATTAATTTAAATCATATTAATTGTTCACCTTTCAAGTCTTTCTATTTCATATTTTATCTTTTTAATCTTTTCATATTTCTATTTCATCTTTTTAATTTTCATATTTCTATTTTATCTTTTCATATTTTGTTTTTAATGTTTTCTTCTTAAACATTTATTTTGTATGCAATTTGAAAAATATTTTCTTTTTCTAATATTTTTTATTTTTAATCTTTTTTTGGCTATTTTTGTTTCTTTATTTTTTTTACCCCACTATACTTCGGCAGTCACTATTTTATCTTCAATATTTTTGATCTTTTTGTTTTATTTGTTTCAGTCTATTTTTATTTTTTTAATTTCTTACATCTTAAATTATTTAGCTTCTTTATTTTTATTTATTTTATAATTTTGTCTCTTATCCTTTTAGTCTCTTTTATTATCTGAACATTTGAAATTGGCTTTGGGATTTATTTATTCTTTCTTAAAGGTTATTTTGGTACTTTTTTGTTGGTGTCCATTTTCATATTTAACACTATTTTAAATTCCTTTAAAAATAATTTTTTATTTAAACTGTGTCATTAATTTGACCACATGAATTATTAAGCTTCTGGTTTTTCTGTTTTGAATTTGTTTCATGCATTTGAACCATGAGTCTTTTCTTCCCCTTTTCATTTTATTCCTTTTTCCCCTTAGACAGATAACTTTTCATCTTAATAGTTTCACCTATTCTTTCCGATTCTCAGCTTCAACTCTTTACCATTTGTTTTCATAATGGTTGTGAGGAAATTGGTAGGAAGTTGAAACCTTCGACAAAAACTCTCACCATAAACTGGGGAGATTTCTTTGCAGCTAAGGTTACAGCTGTCTCTCTGGCTTCTCTTAATAGATTTCACATGCTCTTCGACACTACTCAGAAAACTTAAAAAGGATAATGAGAGAAATAAATCATCCTGCTGAAATGAGAGAGCCTTCTGGCCCTAGAGAGCCTCCTCTCTTTTGCTAATACGGCCCTGTCCTTCCCCTCTCTACCCATCCTCCCTCCATTCCCATCCCCGCAAACCTGGGTCAGGACTGGCACTCAAAATTTGTGGAACCGGTGAGTCGCATTCTCTGGAACTGTGTTCTCTGCTAAAGCCACTACCCCCATAGCCTACACCTCTTTCATCTCTAGACCTTAATTAACTGCAACCCTCTTCTGCTGTAGCACCTTGAGCTTGGGGAGGTCATCCTTCATCCTTCACACACCCAGCACCTAGGGGAAGGGCCAGTGCTCTTTCTAACCCAAATTCCTCCACCTTTGTATAAAAACACCTCCTCCTTTGAGGCTAGTTCCACGGGCTTTTGTCACTTTCCCTCCTTCTTACTGCTGCTCATCCACATTCAATAAAGAATTTAGTTCCTGCCTGGCAGTTTTTCTGCTCCTTTCCCAAGTGACTTCAGAGACCATGTGGATAACCCAATGACCCATTCCACACCGAGCCTCCCAGTTTCCATATTAAACTCCCAAACTTAGGTCAATTTAACCTAAGGTTTTTCTAACCATTAGTTCCTCTAAGGGCAGCTTCACTTAAATCCAGTCTCCTTTTGGCATCTCTGTAAGTGGCCTCTTCCTGCCTTACATTACATACCTTATTTAGCTGAGTCCCTGCAACATCCCTTTGAAATGGGTACTTTTATTAAAACCTACTTTACAGATGAGAAAACTGAGGCTCAGAACTCTAGGAAGAGAAATTTGGCAACACTGATCAAAATTTGGTGAGCACTTATCCTTGAGTCTGCAATTCCATTTCTAAGACTATCCTACAGATCTAGTCAAGGCTCATGCATGCATACTTCATGACATATAAAGATGTTCACTACAAGACTAAGGGGCTGATTAAATAAAATATGATACAACTCTACTGGGATACTTTGCAGCAGGGAAAAAGAAAGAAAATAGCCGGGAATGACCGTCAGGACATATTATTAAATGAAAAAGCCAGTGTGAAACAGTGTGTATCACTTACTCCATTTGTACTTTGTTTAAAAAACCAGATATTATAAACTTATATCTATCTATGCATGGACTAGTTCCATAATGAGATCCAAGATACTGATGACAAGTTTTGTCTCTGAGAGGGAGACTGGAGTTTCTGAGAAGAGGAAAATTACTTTTGCTTACACCTGTGTGCTGGTAATTTTTTTTTTAAAAGAATCCATATGCATGTATTACCTGCATGTTTTACTTTTTCAATTTAAAAATAGCTGAAATGTTCTTCCAAATGTTATGATTCTAGCAATAAACACTTGTTAATAAAACTAAAGACATGAATTATAGCCAATTTTTATATGTTCATTTTCTGTGATCTGTCTGTAGGGTCAGAAAATATTTATAGTAAATCTCTAGCTTGCCGTGCACCAGCTGAGTGGCGGGCGATTTAGCAAACACTGTTGCTGAGCTTGAGGGGGCAGCGTGTGCAAGTGAAGCTGAACTGTGATGGGAGTGAACCAGGGACTGCTTTGTGCTGATGTTCTTTGCCCTCGTGCTCCTGAAAAAAATGCCTTTAGCGGACGAGTAGGTGTGAATCTCAGTCCGTAAATAAAGGTATGTCAGAAATGCAAGCTTGTTTACTTCCGATAACTCACTTTAAATTTTGTCTCTGATTTAGCAGCAGAATCTAACTTGAGTCCTAGCTGGGGTCTCCATTCGTAAGGTTGTGTCATGGTCTAGGGACCTGCCACTGGTCTAAGAGATGGGTGTGCAGGGTGCCCATCCAGCCATCAGCCATCAGAGCCAGGGCTCTGCTGGTCTCCTGCTCTGTGCCTGCTAAAGACTCGGGCATCTTTTTGAGGCTTCGAAAAGACAGCGAAGACCTGGGTACCCATTCCTTCAAAACCTACAGATCCACTCCCTCCCTGTCCCTCTTTCCTCCCTCTTCTCTAACTCCTTCTTCTAGCCCTTTTGGGTTTGGGGATGATCCTTCTCTTATTTTAAATTTAGTCAAGTCTCTGTATGCCCATGAATTTCTCTTCCCGTTAGAATTCACAACAGATTTGTGGGAAACTTCCACTGATACGCTGTTATACGCCTCCCTTGAGACAAGGAAGTATTAATAAGTTACTTACTATCTCTGTGCCTTAGTTTCCTCATCTGTAAAATCAAAATAATAATAGTACCAATCTAAAAGCATTGTGGTAAAAACAAAACGTGAAGTATTAGGACAGTTCCTGGTACCTACACAGTAAACACATGGTCCATGAACTAAGAATGGTTTGTATATTTTTAAATTGTTGGAAAAAATCAGAGGAAGAATAGCATTTTATGACACATGAAAATTACATGAGATTCAAATTTCAGTGCCTATAAATAAAGTTTTATTGGAACACAGCCGTGTTCATTCATTTATGTGCTATGTATGGCTGCTATCACACTACAACAGCAGAGTTCGGTAGCTGTGACAGAGGTCATATGGCCACAAAGCTGGAAATATTTACTCTCTGCTCTTTAATAGAAAAAGTTTGCTGACCTCTATGTAGACTGAAGCCAGAGAAGGACTGTATCTAAGGCCAGATAGAGCAATACTTACCTCATGAAAGTGACAAGGGGTCCCCCTTCTGGGCGCCTGGGTCAGAGGGGGAATCTGAGATTAGACCATAGACTGGAGAGATTGGGTCCCAGTGTCTCAACCCACCAATTCTGCTGGTGTCAGGATGACTGGATGCTTCAGAGCCCATGAGCTTGAGCCAGTGAAATATGTACTCAAAAGGGAAAACAATTCTCTGATCCCGTGACTTGCTTTGACTTTGAATGCTTTGAATGCATTAGAAGTGACATTGTATAGCTTCCAAAGTCAGGTTTTCGGGGGCATTATAACTTTTTTTTTCAATGGAGTGCTGCCTTGAGTCTACCATGCCCTGAGGAAGCCCAAACTAGGTACCTGGTAAGACCACATGGAGAGGAACTGAGATACCACAGCTAACAACTTCAGCTGAGCTCAGCCCTCAGCCGACCAACCAGCCCATCACCTGTGCCAGCCTATACCATGTGGAATAGAGGAACCACCCAGTCAACCCATGCATGACAACCATCATGACAGAGTTGTCAGAAATAATAAATTGTCATTTTAAACCTTTAAGTTTGGGGGTGATTTGGTACATAGCAATGGATACCTGATACATTCCTGTACTCTCTGATACTACAGATATATGAGACAGTGTATTCCATCTGCATAGCCCATCCTGGTTCATCCCAAGTGAATGTCTCAGCAATTTCCATTCATAGAGTCTGCCTCCTAGAACTGGTTTTGATACAAGTCATCTTATATCAAGTTCCCTGGAAATGGAGCCTGAGACAGGGATTCAGGTGCGTGTGATTTATCAAGGGCATGCTGTCAGATGGGAGGGAATGGGGAAGCTACCTAACCCAACGGGAAGGAGAGAAACAGGGTGTGGTCTCAGCCTGAGCAGCCTGGCCACACAGGGGCCTCTAAAATATAAATTGTACCACAGCATTTGTCTTACCTTGAGGCAGGAAGCTGGCTTAAAAAAATCTTTACTGAGGTATAATTCACATACCATACAATTCACCCATTGAAAGGGTACGATTTAATGGTTTTAGTACATTCACAGACATGTGCAACCATCACCACCAACAATTTTAGAATATTTTCACCACATCAATAAGAAACCCTGTTCCCTTAATTATCCCCTCTCTATGCTCATCCCCTCCAACCCTAAGCAACCACTACTCTACTTTCTGTCTCTATACATTTCCTTACTGTGAACATTTCATATAAATGGACTCAAACTCCTGGCCTCAAGCAATCCTCCTGCCTCAGCCTCCCAGAGTGCTAGGATTACAGGTGTGAGCCACCGTGTCTGGCCAAAATGGAATCATACAGTATGTAGTCTTTTGTGACTGGCTTCTTTCACTTAGCATAGTGTTTTCAAGATTCATTCACGTCATAGAATGTTTCCTTTTTGTGGTCAAATAATATTCCTTTGTATGGATGTACCAGTTTTTTTTGCCAATTCATCAGTTGATAGAAATTTGGGTTGTGTCAACCTTTTGGCTAATATGACTAGTCCTGCTATAAACACATAATAAGTTTTTGTGCAGACATATGTTTTCATTTATCTTGTATATATATCTGGGGTGAAATTTCTTGATTATATGATAACTCTATGTATAATTGTTTGAGGAACTGCCAGACTGTTTTCCAAAGTGGTTGTACCGTTTTACATTCCCACTAGCAGTGTATGAGGGTTCTGATTTCTCTAGATCCTCGACAGCACCTGCTATTCTTTGGATTTTTTATTCTTATTTTTGTTATTGAGAGAAGGTCTTGCTGTGGTGCCTGGGTTAGAGTGCAGTGACATCATCATAGCTCACACAACCTTGAACTTCTGGGCTCAAGCAATCCTCCTGCCTCAGCCTCCTGAGTAGCTGGGACTACAGGAGCATACCACCATGCCCGGCTAATTCTTTGGGTTTTTGGTTCTAGCCATCCTAGTGGATGTGATGTGGTCTCTTACTGTGATTTAACTTGTATTCCCGTGCTGACTAATGATGTTGAGCATCTTTCTAAGTGCATATTGGCCATTTATATATCTTCTTTAGAGAAATGTCTATTCAGACCCATTATCCATTTTATAATTGGATTGTCTTTTTATTATTGAGCTGTAAGAATTCTTTATACATTCTAGTACAAGTCCCTATCAAACGTATTATTTGCAAATATTTTCTTCTATTCTGTGGGTTTCATTTTAATTTTCTTGACGATATTCTTTGAAGCACAAAAGTTTTTAGTTGTAATGAAGTCCAATTTTTCCATTTTTGCTTTTATTGCTCACACTTTTGGTGTTATATCTAAAAATCCATTGCCAAATCAAAGTTTATGAAGATTTACCCCTATGCTTTCTTCTGAAAGTTTTGTAGTTTTAGCTTTTACACTTAGGTCTTTGATACATTTTGAGTTAATTTTTACATATGGTGTGAGGTTAGGATCCAACTTTATTCTTTTGCACATGGCTATACAATTTTCTTAGCATCATTTATTGAAAAGATTAATCTTTCCCCATTAAATGATCTTGGCACTCTTGTAAAAATTCAGTTGGCAATAGATACCTGGTGGACTCTCAATTTTATCTGTGGACTCTCAATTCTGTTCCATTGATCTTCATGTCTATCCTTGTGTCAGTATCACCCTGTCTTGATTAATGTTTTGTAGTAAGTTTAAAAATTGGGAATTTTGAGTCTTTCTACTTCATTCTTCTTTTTCGAGATTGTTCTGGCTATTCTGTTCTGGCTATTCTTGCAATTCTATGTGAATTTTAGAATTAAATCATCAATTTCTACAAAAAATTCCACTGGGATTCTTTTATTTTTTGAGACAGAGTCTCACTTTTTTGCCCGGGCTAGAGTGCTGTGGCGTCAGCCTAGCTCACAGCAACCTCAAACTCCTGGGCTCAAGCAATCCTACTGCCTCAGCCTCCCGAGTAGCTGGGACTA
>NW_012145856.1:1267844-1269786 GCF_000956105.1 Propithecus coquereli
GCGCCCGGCCTTCCACTGGGATTCTGATATGGATTACATTGAATCTATAGGTAAGTTTGAATATTGCTATCTTATCAATATTAAGTCTTCCAATCTATGAACATGGGGTGTTTGTCCATTTATTTAGATCTTCTTTAATTTCCTTCAACAATGTTTTGTAATTTTCAGAGTGTAAGTTTTGTACTTCTTTTGTTAAATTTGTTCCTAAGTGTTTTATTATTTTTGATGCTATTGTAAATGAAAGTGTTTTTAATTTTGTTTTTAGATTGTTCATTGCAAGTATGTAGAAGTACAATTGTTTTTTCTATTTATTTTCTATCCTGTAACCATGCTGAATGTATTAGTTCTAGTAGGTTTTTAGTGGATTCCTTAGAATTTTCTATATATGAGATCATGTCATCTGGGAATAAAGATAGTTTTACTTCCTTTCTAATCTGGATGCCTTTTATTTCTTATTCTTGCCTAATTGCCTAGGCTAAAACTCTAATACAATACTGAGTAGAAACGGTAAAAGTAGACATCTTTGTCTGGTTCCTGATTTCAGGGGAAAAGCATCCAGTCTTTCACCATGATGTTAGCTGTGGGTTTCTTGTAGATGCTCTTTATCAGGTTGAGTTCCCCTCTATTCCTAGTTTTTAAGCATCTTTACCATGAAAGGGTGTTGGACTTTAGTTGAATGCTTTTTATGTGTATATTGAGACAATTATGTGGGTTTTATTAGGTTATTAAGTACAAAATGTCCGATTTCCTTACATACTAAATTTGACAGTTGATATCTCTGACATTTCACTTTGACACTTCTTTTAAAATTTTTATTGTGAAGGTACATCCTCATTCTTTCCAGTGTATGGCTTGGCTTGTGATTATCTTTCAAATTTTTTTAGACCAATTTTTGTGAAACCATGGTTAAGTCAAAAATTCATGTTATTTTTGAATATGAGTTCCGTTGTGGAACCAATGCTGTACAGAGAGCTTGAAATATCCATGAAGTGTTTGGGGAGGATGTGGCTAATGGACACACAGTATGTCCATGGTTTGAGAAGTTCCATTTTGGTAATTTTAATCTTGAGATTGATCCATGTGGGTGCCCTGAGACCAAGGTGGATAATGATGAGCAGAAAGCTGTAGTGGAAGCAAATCCATCTCAACCTATGTGAGATTAGCAGCAAGGTTTGACATCACTATTCCAACAATATTGGACCATTTGATACAAATGGGCAAGATAAAGAGGCTGGATAGATGGGTACCTCATGAATTAAATGAGCATCAGAAGAGAAATCATCTCAATGCTTACCTTTCTTTGCTGTCATGACATAAAGGTGAACCATTTCTACACTGTATTGTTACGTGTGATGAAAAATGGATTCTTTTTGACAATGACAAGTGTTTGGCACAATGGCTGGATAAAGATGAAGTGCCGAAACACAGTCCAAAACCAAATACCCATGAAAAAAAGCTAATAGTGTCTGTTTGGTGATCCAGCGCTGGTATTATCCACTACAGCTTCATGAAACCTGGTCTATCGATTACAGAGGATGTCTATTGCAACTAATTGGACAAAATGATGAGGATGCTTGCAATGAAGCGGTCAAAATTGGTCAATAGAGACAGGCCAATCCTGTTGCTGTAATTGGAAACTCTCTGTCGTCCACCATATTCACCAGACTTTGTACCAATTGACTACCACTTCTTCCAGGCTTTGGGCCACTTCCTGCAAGGAAAAATATTCAATTCTCAACAAGCTGTGGAAAAAGCTTTTGTGATTTCATCGCCAATGGTTCTCCAGGCTGCTTTGCTGCTGGCATAAACAAGCTACTCTTAAGATGGCAAAACTGTGTCAATAGTTTAGATGCTTGCTTTGATTAATTACACTCCTTCTTGTTTGAGATATAATACACTTTTGATTCAAAATTGGACATTTCATATTTAATATTTATATTAA
>NW_012145856.1:1283106-1284231 GCF_000956105.1 Propithecus coquereli
AAAAAAAAAAAAACAAACTCACATAAGAAAGTCTTATTCTGTGAATGTTTCCATGATTTTCCACTACAAATAGGAAGATTTGGCTTTAGAAATTATTAAAGAAAGTTTTTTTGAGATTATCATCAAAATGAAAGCAGGAAATTAAAAATTGCTCTTGGAACTAGGCCTCCTACAGATACCCCAGTTCTCACCCAAACCCCTCATTTTAACTTATTAAGCTTCACAGGGTAGGAAACTTGGAGTCTGCCTTTCAGTTCTGCCAATGTTTAGCTTTGGAGATGGACAAGTCAGTTGACCTATGAGAGCCTCAGTTTCCTCATCCATAAAGGTGCAGTAATAACATTGACATCACAGCGTTGCCATGGACATTGATCAGAAAATCCAGGACCCAGCTTAAGCAATAGCAAGACCCTGTCTCTACTAAAAATAGAAAAAATTAGCTGGGGGTGTTGGCACGTGCCTGTAGTCCCAGCTGCTTAGGAGGCTGAGGCAGGAGGATTGCTTGAGCCCAGGGGTTTGAGTCTGCAGTGAGCTATGATGACACCACAGCACTCTACCCACGGTGACAGAATGAGACTCCAACTCAAAAAAAAAGAAAAGAAAATCCAGGAAAGTGCTTTGGACACTGCGCTGGGCCACACACACTGGAGTTTGTTATTATTGCTCACGAGTGAAGCATGGCACGGGAAGCATCAGACCTTTCCATTAGCACCTTGCCAGGCATTATGGAGATGGAGTAGGGCCCAACACATGAGCATAGAGGTTCTACTGTCCCTGTCTCATATTGCTGGCAAGTCATTTTGGCCTTGCTTGCTCAGTTGGGAAGGACAGAGGCTTCCCCAGGGTGATGTTCTCTTCTTTGTGTCATTACCGCGTTGCAAGCACACACCCTGGCTCCAGTGGGGCAGCATGTTCCTGTGTGGCCAGAGGCCCATAAAATCCCATCAGGTAGATAATATTATCCCCACTTGACAGATGAGGGAGCTGGAGAAGTGAAGCCCAAGGCCACACAGCTGGCACCTAAATCTGGAATTCAGAACAAAGCCTGGCTCCAGGCTCCTTGTACGTGCTGCCTCCTTGTGGACCAATCGCTGCTCCATTTCTTGGAACACAGCCCATGTTTTC
>NW_012145856.1:1284281-1286015 GCF_000956105.1 Propithecus coquereli
TAAATCTCACTAAGTCATAGTTCTTTCTATATGCTGCTGGATTCTGTTTGGTAATATTTTGTTGAGCATTTTTGTGTCCATATTTATAAAAGATACTGGTCTGTAGTTTTTTTTTTGTCATTTCTTTGGTTTTGATATCAGGGTAATACTGGCTTCATAGAATTAGTTGGGAAGTGTTCTCTCCTCCTCTGTTTTTTGGAAGTTTGTTAGGAACTGGTATCCTTTTTTTAAATGTTTGATCGAATTTAGTGGAGTAGCTATCTGGACCTGGGCTTTTCTTTGTATGTAGTTTTTGATTACTAACTCAATCTCTTTTATTTGTTATAGGTCCCTTTGGAATTTCTATTTCTTCTGGAGTCTCTTTTAGTAGTTTATGTCTTTCTGGGAATGTATCCATTTCATCTAAGTTATCTAATTTATTGGCATATAATGGTTCATAGTATTCCTTTATAATGCTTTTTATTTCTGTATGGTTAGTAATAATGTTCCCTCTTTTATTTCTGATTCCAATCATTTGAGTCTTCTCTTTTTTTTCTTGGTTAATCTGGCTAAAGGTTTGTCAGTTTTGTTGATCTTTTGAAGAACCAAATTCTGGTTTAACTGGTTTTTTTTTTTTTCACATGATCTTTCTATTTTATTGATTTCTGCTCTAATTTTCAATATTTCCTTCCTTCTGCTTTTTTTGTTAGGTTTGGTGTGATCTTTTCAGTGTCTTGAGACAGAATGTGAGGTTACAATTTGAGATCTTTCTTCTTTCTTAATATAGGCATTTACAACTATACACTTCCTTCTAAGCACTATTTCAGCTGTATCTCACAAATTTTGGTATGTTGCGCCTTCATTTTCACTCATCTAAAAGCATTATCTGATTTCTCTTTTGATTTTTTCTGTGATCTGTTGGTTACTTAGGATTGTGTTCTTTAATTTCCACATATTTGTGAGTTTCCCAAATTTCTTTCTGTTTTTGATTTTTAACGTCATTCCATTGTGGTGGGAGAGTATACTTCATATTATTTCTATCCTTTTAAACTTGTTTCATGGCTTAGCAGATTGTCTACCCTGGAGAGTAATCCACGTGCTCTTGAGAAGAATGTATATTCTGGTGTTGGTGAGTAGAATGTTACAAAAATGCCTCTTAGGTTTAGAGTGTTTAAGTATTCTATTAATATTTCCTTCTTGATCTTCAGTCTAGTTGTTCTATCCATTAATGTAAGTGGGGTATAGGAGTCTCCAGCTATTAGTGTTAAATTGTCTGTTTCTCCCTTAATCTCTATCAGTTTTTGCCTCATATTTTGGTGCTTTGATATTAGGTACATATATTTTTATAGTTGTTATGTCTTCCTCATGACTGACATTTTATAAAAATGTCCTATTTAAAATCTCTAGTAATTTTTTTTTAATTTTAAAGTCTATTTTATCTGATAATCGTATAGCTACTTCAGCTCTCTTGTGGTTGCAGCTTGCATGCTATATATTTTTCCGTTCTTTTAATTTATTTGTATCTTTGAATCAAAAATATTTCTCTTACAGACAGTATATGGTTGGCTCTTGCTTTTTCAACATCCAGTGTGACAATTTCTGCCTTTTAATTGGATTGTCTCATCCATTCGCATTTCATATTTTTATTGATACAGTTGGATTTATATCAGCATTTTACTTTTCTGTTTTCTATGTGTCTCATGTCTTTTTTGTTCCTCTATTCCTCCTTTACAGCTTTCTTTTGTATTAAATAAA
>NW_012145856.1:1286784-1289606 GCF_000956105.1 Propithecus coquereli
GAACTCCTGAGCTCAAACAATCCGCCCACCTCGGCCTCCCAGAGAGCTAGGATTATAGGCGTCAGTCACCGCGCCCGGCCTCAATTGCTTTTTAATTAAGTTGAAGAGAAAGGAAAAAGAACATGCATTTATACTCTCTTTTTAAATTACTTAGTCACCTTTACTGGTGTTTTTTGTTTGTTTATTTTTTGATTCAGACTACTGTCTGGGTCAGTTTGCTTTCAGCCTGAAGAACCTCCTTCAGTATTGCTTGTAAGGCTTTCAAAAAATTCTCCCAGTTTTCGTTTATCTGGGAATGTCTTTATTTGCCCTTGATTTTTGAAAGATAGCTTTGTGGATACAGAATTCTTGGTTGACAGCTTATTTCTTTGAGAACTTTGAGTATGTTATCCCACTGCCTTGTACCTTCTGTTTCTGCTGAAAATTCAAATGTTAACCTTACTGGGTTCCCTTGTAAGTGACACATTGTTTTTCTCTTGCTGCTTTCAAGATTTTCTCCTGTCTTTGGCTGTCAGAATTTTTATTATGATGTGTCTGTTCATGGATCTTTTATTCTTTACCCTTCTTGGGGTTTGTTTAGTTTCCTGAATGTGTCAATTTTTGTTTTTCAATAAATTCAGGAGATTTTTAGCCATTATTTCTTCAGATGTTTTCTGCTCCTTTATCTTTCTTTTCTTCTAATAATAACACCATTACATATATGTTGATGTGCTTAATAGTGTCCCACATTTCTCTGAGACTTTTCATTTCTTCATTCTTTTTTCTTTCTGTTCTTTAGATTATGTAATCTCTATCAATCTACCTTCAAGTTCTCTAATTCTTTCTTCTGCCAGTTCAAAGCTACTGTTGAGACCCTCTAGCAAACTTTTCATTTCAGTTATTGTAACTTTCGACTCCAAAATTTACATTTGCTTCTTTTTGAAAATTTATGTCTCTTTATGATACTCTCTATTTAATGCAACATTGTGATCATACCTTCTTTTACTTCTTTAATGAAGATTTCTTTAGTTCATTGAACATATTTATAATGGCTACTTTGAATGCTCTGTCTGTGAAATCCAATATCTACTCACTGTCATAGGCAGTTTTTGTTGCCTGACCCAGTGTATGGGCCATACTTTCCTGTTTCTTTTGCATGTCTCATAATTTTCTGTTAGAAACTGAACATTTTAGATAATATATTATAGTAACTCTGGGTACTGGTCCTCCCCCCCACCTCTGGGGTTTGTTATTATTATTTACTTGCGTGTTTAGTGACTGGCTGGATTATTTTGATGGAGTCTATTCCACTCTCCCCTATAGTGTTTATTTAGCCTCTGATGTTTCTCCTTAGAGGGCACAGCCTTGGTATGACCAGTCGCCCTGGGGTGAAAGTGGTTTTGGCAGGGCTTTCTTTGACTGTCTCTTTCTCTGACCACACCCAGCTATTAAGCTCCACTAATTGTCAGCTGATATGTCCTGGGGCATAACTTGCTCCACAGACTAAACCAATAAAATTCAGCTCCTTGGAAGGCATAGTTCCCAAGGTCAGTTTTTGAGATTTGCTCTGATGCCAGGCAAGCTCTTCCCAGCTCTCTCCTTCCCCAGTTCTTTCAGGAAAACTATCTAGCCTCTGATTTAGCATATATGTCCAATGAGTCCACCAATTTCCTCTCAACTGTCTTTCACCACAACCTCCACTGTTTTTGAGAGTTCCCTTAGGCCTGAACTTCTCCACACTCTATTGCAAATGAGAAATACCTCTCTCAGGACCTTTTTGTGTTCCCGAGTTAGTAAGTTTTGTGGGCTACCCTTGGATAGGAGTGGGAAGGGGCATAATATCCCACACAAGACAGCACCCATTTGGCTGAGGACAATTCTCTAGATAAAGAGTCAGCTGTGAGCTGTCAGCGGCCAATTCCACAGCATTTGGGCGATAGATGTCTTATCCATATAAAGAAGATCTGGGTAGGTGACGACTGAGTTCCACTGTATTACTCAGGGCTGGGTCTAAGGCGAGGTAGTTAAGGCACCCACTTTCAGGGTCATGCAAGTGCAGGCTCAACATCTGAGAGTGAGTACCCCTGTCCCCTAGGTGCCTCATTTGCCTTCCTAGTCCTAGCCTGGACACTTCTCATCCTTTGATTTCTCCATTAACTGTACCTATGCCTTTCACCCCACCGGTGACTCCTTCTAGAGACATAACCAGCATTGGTGATATAGTGGTGAGCATAGCTGCCTTCCTTCTAGAGACATAATGGATTCCCTAACCTCCTGTGCATCAGTATAACCCTGTAAACACTTCCATTGCAACGAATAAGGCATTGTACCATTTTCTTTTTGCATCTTAATTTTTCCCTCACATCTGTTCACTCACGGGGCCATTGCTCCGCAAAGCCAGGAATGGAGTTTAATTTTTCCTTTCGTTAGCTCTGAGGCATACTAGGCATTCAATAAATGGTTAATTAAACAAAAAAATGGATGGTGAATGACTCTAATCAGTCACTCAGCTCCTACTTCACAGTAAGTCTATAAAATATGTGTTAGAGCTGGAGCCTCCCTGCCAGAGCATCTAATCAAGTGTTTTGCAAACTTAATAATATTAACAACTGTTTTAAACAAAAAATCCTCACAAACCCCCTGAGACTACTTTTGTGGACCCCAAGGTCTTTGTTCCCTAGTTTGAGAAAAACTCACATAAAGACAGTGGCTCACACCTGTAATCCCAGCACTCTGGGAGGCCAAGGCGGTAGGATCGCTTGAGCTCAGGAGTTTGAGACCAGCCTGAGCAAGAGAGAGACTCCGTCTCTACTAAAAATAGAAAAATTAGCTGGGCATGGTGG
>NW_012145856.1:1290691-1292438 GCF_000956105.1 Propithecus coquereli
AATTCAGAACAAAGCCTGGCTCCAGGCTCCTTGTACGTGCTGCCTCCTTGTGGACCAATCGCTGCTCCATTTCTTGGAACACAGCCCATGTTTTCCAGAATCAAGACAGGTGCATAGCTAAGGTATTAGACAAACCCAACTTCTGGAGGGCTTATCTGAGTGGAGGGAGGGGTCACCTTGTTTGTGGCATTGTGGTTGGTTTGCTTTGCAGGGAGTGAGGGAGATGTAATGATGAGGAGCATGAAAAGGAAGACAGTGTCAGGGACAGTGAGTACAGAGGGCAGATTAGGGTGATAAAGGGGAAGTGGATGAAGGCAAAGAGGAAGGGGCAGAGAGCCAGGAGGCTTGCTGAAGGCATTGGCACTAGACCATGAGCTCACCTGTGCATAGTGATCGTGGAGTCTGCACACTTAACTCAGTACTTGGCACAGTGTAACTTCACAGTAAATGCTTCTGGCATTTAATCCACCCCTTTAAGTCCCTTGGATATCTTTATGTGCCTTTGTGCATACTTTATTTCTGCATGCTTTGCTTCTCCTTCATACCCTCCATTCTCACGTTCCATATTTCTGGAGGTAGACGCTGCCAGTCCCAGGGAATATGGCAGTGAGTGTTGTGTCTGTGTGTATGTTGGAGAGTAGAGCTTGGGGGACGTGAATGTGTGTACAGTACATCTTGGGAAGTTCGTTCTAGGAGTAAAGAATTTTCTGTGGGAGGGACCCAAAGAACCGCACAGAAGTTCATACAAGAGATACTCCATTCACTTAGAGAACCAGAGAAATACAGAGAGAGAGGAGAGCAAAGGGAGTGCAAAGGTCCCTTGGGAAAGAGAGTCAGGCAGGCAACTAAGAAATCAACCTGCTCCAAGCTGTGGCTCTGAAAAGAGAAACCAAGCCCTGTGGAGGACAGGACCAAGAGCCACCTACCCCCAAACTATCTGAGTGGTCACATCTTGCCGTGTTGATGTGGAGTAAAGAGAAAAACAACATTGGATTTATAACAAAATGATAGATTTTTTAAAAAGGAAACAGCAGCAGGAAGAATTAGAAGGAGGGCAAAGCCTCTGAAAGATCCAGAAGAAAATATTAGGAAACAGTTTGGCCATAACCACATATTGGTGTGTGGCATATACCGCATGCTATAGGAGAGCATCCTAGCCTCTCAGCTGACACTGCGACTGACCCTTCCGCAGGCCATTTCATTGTTCGAATTCTATAGACATGAGCTCATTGCCCTCCTCCCTTCCCCATTAAATGAATTCCTTGAGCACAGGCAATTTCATGTGAGTTACCAAGGTAATGAGTAAGGCATTCTTTAAGTTCACAAATGGTCCTGGCAGAAGCACCATCAACGGAGAATACAAATCCTTATCTTAAATAAATATCTATTCCCATGAAGACAAATTGCTGTCTCCTCCATAATGGAAAGGGTACAATATAATCAACCTAAGATGTGGGGGCTGCCTTGTGTTCCAAGGACAAGTGTCATAATCAGGCCTCGGTGTTGATCTCTGCTGTTGGGACATTAGGCACTCAGCAGTGACAGTAGTCAGGTTAGTCTTCGTAAGAGAAGTCCAAGTTGGTGAGCTCATGCATAAATTTTATCCCTGCCACCAGGGCCATGTTGTTCATGGGCCCACTGAGCATGCATCGAAGTGTTTAGAGAAAGGAAATCACTTTCAGCCATGTGGGTTTTATTGCCCACCAGACCACGGAGAGCCCCCTCTGCAGTGGATGCTCTTTGGAGA
>NW_012145856.1:1293233-1294680 GCF_000956105.1 Propithecus coquereli
TATACTTCTCTCCAGACCTTCTTGTCGGCAGCCTTACAATCTTGTTCTTTGCACATCAATGACAAGTCTTCCAACCCATTAACTATTGACCATAAATTGGAATAGTTTCACACCCTAGAGCATCTCTCTTTCTGCACTAAGTGGACACAGATGTACTGCTTACAATTCTGCTTGTTGGGAGGATTTCCCTTCACCCCTGTCTTTCAGATTTGCTCCTCAAAGGAGATGTAAAACAGCAGCTGTTCCCTTGTGGGCTTATCATGCACACTCACCTGCAAACCAAGGCTGTGCTTTTTCTGCCTCTGTCAACTAGTCATAGGCAACTCCCCATGATGTGATAGGCGTGGATTGAGAGAGAAGTGGTGAGGAAGTGGAAATAAGGGCTGCTGGAGTGTGGGTCACCTGCCCATGCAATTTTTTTGAGCCTTTTAAACCTGTTTGGGCCTTATCTTGTATATGCCATTTCCATTTTATGCTGAGTACTGCTACACACTCTGATTTTATGACTCACTAGATTAAATAATATCCATTTCGTGAGGACAGTTTGGGTTGCCTAGTGCCTCATGTTCTCTATCAGGGGCCAAACTCAGCCTTGTCCTTGGAACTGGTGCCCAGGCTTTGCAGTCTCATGGGGCTTTCTAACTGTCTTCTCTAAAGACGGCACAGGGCTTCCTGTGTGCAAAAGAGGCCCCTGCACTAAAGGCTTCCCTGACATAATTTTGTTGCTGCATAAACCAAAATAATAATGACTAACCTGACTTTCACTTCTATTTAGTTAAGCTTCACAACAATTTGGTGAAGTAGGTTTTATGTTCTCATTTAATCAGAAGAGGAAAACTGAGACACAGCTCTAGAGGTAAAATGCCTTGCCTGTGTTTGCATGGCTCAAAAGTGGTGACAGCTGGAGTCAGATTGCCAACTACAACACCGTCTCCTTACCCACCGAAAATAGCTTCCTGTGGACATGTTGGTACCAGCAGCCCGGGGAGTCTTAGTGCACCGAGACAGATTAGATTTATCTAGCTTGGACCAAGGGGTAGGGCATGGGGTGGGGATAAGCCAAGGATATCAGCGGTTCTTGGTACAGGCTCATTTTGCTGAACTCCAAAGGACTAAATTCTCAAAGGTGATGTCTACATTGTAATGTATACTGAAATATCTATTGATGACATGATATCATATCTAAAATTTGCTTTAAAATAGTGAGGAAGAGACAAGTCACTGACGAAATAAGATTGACCATGTGTTGATAATTGCTGAAGCTGAGTAATGAAAATATCATTCATTATGCTATTCTCTCCACATAATAAAAAAGTAAAATATATATTATATTTGCCATGCTCAGAACACATTCTGAGCCATAAACACACCTTAACAAGTTTAAAACAATAGAAATTATACAATGTCTGCTCTCACACTATAATAGAATTAAACTAGAAATTGATAA
>NW_012145856.1:1294867-1313190 GCF_000956105.1 Propithecus coquereli
GGATGCAATGAAAGTAGTGCTTAGAGGGAAATATATATAGCATTGAATATATATATTAGAAAAGAAGGAAGATAAAAATCAATAATCTAAGCTTCCACCTTAGAAAACTACAAAAAGAAGAGCAATTTAAATCTAAAGTAAGCAGAAAAGATATAATAAAAATTAGAGCAGAAATCAATAAAATCAAAACCAGAAAATCAGTAGAGAAAATCAATGAAACCTAAATCTGGTTCTTTGAAAACATCAGTAAAATTGATAAGCCTCTAGCCAAGCTAAATAAGAAAAAAAGAGCAAAGACACAATTACTAATAACAAAAATGAAAGAACATCACTATAGATCCTATGGACATTAAAGGGAAAATAAAGGAGTATTATGAACAACTCTATGCACACAAATTTGACAACGTAGGTAAAATGGACCAATTCCTTGGAAGGCACAATCTGCCAAACTAACCTAAGAAGAAACAGACAATCTGAATATGCCTATAACAAGTAAAGAGATTGAAACAAGAATTAATAATCTTCCAAAACAGAAAGCACCAGATCCAGATGGGTTCATTGGTGAATTTTACCAACAATTTAAGGAAAAAAAATCATAGAAATTGTCTATAATCTCTTTCAGATGTTAGAAGCAGAGGGAATACTGCTTAACTCATTCTATGAGGTCAACACTGATCTAATAACAAAACCAGACAAAGACATTACAAGAATATAAAACTACAGACCAATATCTCTCATGAACATAGATGCAAAACCCTCAACAAAATATTAGCAAGTTGAATACAGTGGTGTATAAAAGGAATTATATACCATGACAATGTGGGATTTATACCAGGTATCCAAGGCTGGTTCAACATTCAAAAACCAGTTAATGTAATCCATTACATCAACTGGCTAAAGAAGAAAAATTACATGATCATACCACTAGATGCAGAAAAAGCATTTGACAAATTCCAACACCCATTCATGATTAAAAAGTCTCTGCAAACTAGGAATATAGAGGAACTTCCTCAACCTGATAAAGAACATCTACAAAACACCACACAACTAACAGCATACTTAATGGTGAGAAACTTGAAGCTTTTCTGCTAAGATCAGGAACAAGTCAAGTATGTCCCTTCTGACTCCTCCTTTTCAACATTGTATTGGAAGTCATAGCTAATACAATAAGACAACAGACAAAAATAAAAGTATATAGATGGAGAAGGAAGAAATAAAACTGTGTTTGAAGGTGATATAATTATATAAAGAAAATTTTAAAAAATCAACAAAAAAACTCCTGGAACTAATAAATGATTATAGCAAAGTTGCAGGATACAAGGTTAATTTTGCAAAAGCTTTTATAGCTTTCCTTTATACCAGCAATGAACAAGTGGAATTTGAAATGTAAAACACATTACCATTTACATTAGCACCCCCAAAATGAAATACTTAGGTATAAATCTGTCAAAATCATACAAGATCTATATGAACAAAACTGCAAAACTCTGATGAAAGATAACAAAGAAAAACTAAATAAGTGGAGAGAGATTCCATATTCATGGATAGGAAGACTCAATATTGTCAAGATGTTAGCTCTTCCCGACTTGACCTACAGATTCAATGTAATCCAAATCAAAATCCCAGTAAATTATTTTTTGGATATTGTCAAACTAATTCTAAAGTTTATATGGAGGGGCAAAAGGCCCAGAATGGCCAACTCAATCAACACTGAAAGAGAAAAGGAAAGTTAAAGGACTGACCTTATCTGACTTTAAGGGTTACTATAAAGCTACGCTAATCAAGATGGTGTAATATTGGTAAAAGATTAGACAAACAGATCAATGGAACAGAATATAGAGCCCAGTAATAGACTCACACAAATATAGTTGATTGATCTTTGGCAAAGGAGCAACAACAATACAAGGGAACAAAGATAGTCTTTTCAACAAATGGTGCTGGAACAATCTAGACACAAACTTTATGCCCTTCAAAAGAATTAAGTCAAAATGGATTATAGATCTAAATGTAAAACACAAAACTATAACTCCTAGAAGATAACAGGAGAGGCCGGTGCGGTGGCTCACGCCTGTAATCCTAGCACTCTGGGAGGCCGAGGCGGGAGGATGGCTCGAGGTCAGGAGTTCGAGGCCAGCCTGAGCAAGAGCAAGACCCCGTCTCTACTATAAATAGAAAGAAATTAGCCAAACAACTAAAAATAGAAAAACTTAGCCAGGCACGATGGCGTGTGCCTGTAGTCCCAGCTACTCAGGAGGCTGAGGCAGGAGGATCACTTGAGCCCAGGAGTTTGAGGTTGCTGTGAGCTAGCTGACGCCACGGCACTCTAGCCCAGGCAAGAGAGTGAGACTCTGTCTCAAAAAATAAGAAAAAAAAAAAAAAAGAAGATAACAGGAGAAAATCTAAGTAACTTTGGTATGGCAATGACTTTTTCAATATAACACCAAAGGCATGATACATGAAAGAAAGAATTGATAAGCTTGATTTCATTAAAATTAAAAAATTCTTCTCTATGAGAAACAATGCCAAGAGAATAAGAAAAGCCACGTATTGGGAGAAAATATTTGCAAAAGACCCATTTGAAAAAGACTATTATCCAAAATATATAAAGAAGTTTTAAAATTCAATAAGAAAATGAAAAAAACAGTTAAAAATGGAAAAGACCTGAACAGACACCTCACCAAAGAAGATATACAAAGGGAAAGTATGCATATGAAAAGATGTTCAACATCATATGTCATGAGGGAATTGCAAATGAAAACAACAATGAAGTACTACTATACATCTAGCTGAAATCTGAAACACTGACAACACCAAATGCTGGTGAGGATGTAGAGCAACAGGAGCTCTCATTCACTGCTGGTGGGAATGCAAAATGGTATGGCCACTTCAGAAGGCAGTTTGGCAATTTCTTGTAAAACTAAACATACTCTTACCAGATGATCCAGTAATCACACTATTTGGTATTTATCCAAATGAACTGAAAACTTATGTCCACACAAAACCCTGCACGTGAATGTTTATAGCAGCTTTATTCGTAATTACCAAAACTTGGAAGCAAGCAAAATATCTCTCAGTGGGTGAATGGATGAATAAATTGTGATACCTCCAGGCAATGGAATGTTATTCAGTACTAAAAATAAATGAGCTATCAAGCTGTGAAAAATCATGAAGGAAACTTAAATGCATATTATTAAGTGAAAGAAGCCAGGCTGAAAAGGCTACATATTGTATGATTCCAACTACAGGAATTCTGGAAAAGGCAAAACTATGGCAGCTGTAAAAAGATCAATGGTTGCCAGCAGATGGGGGAAGAAGAGATGAATAGGCAGAAAATAAAGGATTTTTAAGGCAGTGATACCATTTTATATGACACTACAATGGCACATACATGTCAGTGTACATTTGTCCAACATATAGAATGTGCAATACGAAGAAATGATCCCTGATGTAAACTATGGACTTCAAGTGGTGATGTGTCAATGGAGGTTCATGGATTGCAAATGTACCACTCGGCAAATGTCAATAGTAAGAGAAGCTGTGCACATGTAGAGCAGGGGGTATACGGGAAATCTTTGCACTTTCTGCTCAATTTTGCTGTGAACCTAAAACTGCTCTTAAAAATAAAATATATATATGCATATACATACATATATACTATATGTATATATAACAGCTTATACAAATGATAATCTACTTTTAAGAGGAGTGAAGTAGGAAAAAGGGTCTGCACAAGCAAATAAATGTAATGGGTATAAATATCACTCTGCTAAATTTATTTTCCTTAAATCTACTTAATTCTGACTCCAAGACCTCGTCCTTCCTACATAGTCCATCTTGGACACTGCCAGGCCCCTTTTCCTCCTGGGATGTCATAGCACTCCAGGATACTGCTATAGAGCCCTGAGAGTCAGAGGAAGCTTCCTACTCTGCATTTCGTCACAGTTGCCACTGTCTTCCTCATTTTCCAAGCCTGTAGCATTTCCGGGTATGGTGCCTTTTTGCTTTGAGGTCACATTTGGGACCCAAGAATCTTTGCTGAGGTTGGCAATGCCCTACTGGGGTCTCAGCCTCCCTCTTCTCCATACTCACTCATCCTCCTGGGGCCTGGCTACCATCTCAGGGGACCTGAGCAGAGTGAAAGTGACCACAGCTGATAGGCACTCAGACCTCCTTCCCTTCCCATTCAGTTGCAGGGGAAGACCTGATTCTCAAAGGTCTTGTACCTTGCGTACATCCATCTTAATCCCATCGGTGCTGACCCATGCCACAACAGCAGACAGGCCTCTCTCTTAAAACTGTTTTGGTGCTCTGCTTCAAGGAAAGTCCAGACAGAGGGACCACTAAGCTTGGCCACCTGGGAAAACTGGAAGAGGACAAGGGGGAAAAGTGAGGGGATGGGGGACAAAGAAAGAGAGAAACAACCATGTTCTACTTTTCATTAGGTGATAGCACCAGGGGAGAATCAGGACGGCCGGGCTGCTGTTGAATACCTTCGGCTCCTCCTCCTCTCCCTGTCTAGATCTGAGCTCTGTCAGCTCTGTGAGGGCCCGCACCTCCTGGGGCTGCCTCCCATCTATGCTCCTCTGTGTTTGTGCGACACGGCCCCCAGCTGGGGCCCCTGTTCTTTTTCCTTGGCCTTAAGGTAAAATTGTCACTTACCTGCTGTCCCCTCCACTAGACTGTGCACTCCTAGGGCATCTCAGGGTTCTAGGGAGCTGAGTCTGGTACCCGCCACACAGAGAATGAGGAAGACAGTTGCTGCATGGGAAAAGCATCCTACTTCTGTCTACCAAGCCCTTCCACGAGAGCCAGGGGAGCAATCCCGATCTGCCTCTTCTCACATCTCCTCACCCTGCAGCTGCCCAGGAGAACTCAGGTGCAGAGGGCACAGATGGGGAGTTCCCACGGGCATGGCTTAACCCACTCTGTGAAATTCCTTATTCCCACTCCTCCCACACACACCAGAGAGGAAGGAGCCAAGGGCCTGCAGAAGGCAGGTATCTCCAGGCTGCTAAAACTCCAGAGTATCCCAGAGTTTTCTACAGGCCATAACTATCTGAACATGGGCTCCAGCAGGTGGCTCGCCTGGGGCAGCCAGGGAAATGTGGCCCCATCAGAGGTCAGGGTGCACTGAAACCTCAAGTCTCAGCTGCCCCTCTGCCAGGGTTACTGTGCCTGACATTCCTGAAGGCCCTGAGTGTTCAGCCCCAGGTCAGCAGCCATGGGGACAAAGACATGGATATGTATGCATTCTTCCCTCAAGGGGACTTTACTGAGATGTTGGGGACCAGTCCTGGGTCAGTGGGAACAGCTTGAACTGCTCACCCTATCCCAGCCAAAACACCTTTACGGCTGCCACAGGATGCGCTAGAGACAGCTCTCCCATAATGTCTCCCCAGATTCATCCCCCTTCTTTATCTCTTTGCTCTTATACTCACCTCCAAAGGTTATGTTTGTATTTGAAATAGGAATGTGGAAGGTTATAATGTAGTATTTTACCCCCGTGCATGCCCTGCTTCTATGATTTTTCCTATACGTGCCTTCCTATGATGTACTCATGTTTTCTTGTTATGCCTTACTTTTGTTTTTTACCTACATAAATATCAAATGCCATAAACAGACAAACTATAAAAATGAATGCATATCTGACAGTGCCACCCTTTTCAGCACAGATCCTCTGAAATCCCTAAGGGTGGAGAAGAGAGGACTGAGATTGCTTATAGGTAATACTGTAGGCTAGGCAGGTCTGGAAGAGGTGACACCGTTTCTGTCTACAGTCCATTGTCCAGAACTCACAAGGCCCCAACCCAAGGCAAGTGACCTGGGAAGTGTATTTAGTTGTGTGCCCAGGAGCAGGAAGCAACTATATTGGTGGCCACTTAGGCAGACTTTGTCTCCCCAAAGTAGTGAGAAAAGCATTAGATAGACTAGGCATTAGAGTCATTCTTTTATAATTCAGTTATCCAGGCCTCAGTGCATTTGAAAGATGGAAAAAATAATACCAGCCTTGCCCATTTCATTGGGTATTTTCAGGTACAAATAACATCAGGATATAGTTTATAAAAATTTTTGTCAAATTGAACTCTAAAGGACTAAGCAGAGGCAGGAGGAGGGTCCTAATGGGGAAAGAAGCCAGAGCAGCAGGAATTGCTCCAAAACAAAAAATACTTTGTTGACTTTCCTTTAAGTAAGAGTCAAAGTTTCAGTCCACATAAGAAAAGCATATAAGTACATAATAACATTTCATGAAAACTGCCATTCATTCAATTCTATTTTGTGGCCAAGTTAATTTTCTGTATTTTAGTGTGTTTTAATTCTTTGAAAAAAGCCAGGGGAAATAAAAAAAAAAAAAAAAGAAAACTTATAAACTGCTGTCTTTTGAATTACAAAAAAAAATGTCAAAATCCTTCTCTGTGACTGCTTCCATTCAAGTCCCCAGAGTTAACCTTGCTACAGTTTACTTTACACTGTATCATTTCCTAGTTTTGCTACTGCTTAAAAAGGCACATGGTTTTAAAAATACCCACATATGATGGTACATTCATACAATAAAATATTACTCAGCAATAAAAAAGAACAAACTATTGACAAATACAACTTGAATCTCAAGGATAATATGCTGAGTGGAAAAAGCCGATCTCAAAGGTTACATGCTGTATTATTCCATCTATATAACATTCTTGAAATGACAAAATTATAGCTATGGAGAGCAGATTAGTGTTGCCAGGCATTAGAGAAGGGGTTTCGGGAGGAGTTCTTTGTAGCAATGTAACAGTTCTGTATGTTAATTGTGGTGGTAGTTACATGAATTTATACATGTGATAAAATAACATAAAACCATACACACACACACACTGAAATGGATGCATATAAGAACTAATGAACTCTGAATAAGCTCCATAACCCAGTTAGTATAGTACCAGCGTCCATTTCCTGGTTTTGATATTCTGTTGTGGACATATGAGATTTTACCATTGAGGAAAGCCGGATAAAGGGCACACAGGCTCCTCTGGACCATTTTTAAAACTTCCAGAGTGATGTTAGCAAGATGGCAGAATAGAAGCCCCCCACCCCTGTACCACTGTTGTACAGAAGTACAACTCACAACTATTCAAGACAAGAATAAGAATACAACCCTGAATTCACCAGAACTCAGGGAGTAAGGAAGAAAAACCCTGGCCCGCAGAAACAAGAAAACACACAAGGGCAGCATCCCTCATTATGACCAAGGGACCCTGGAGATTAGTGTTCTCTTTTTTATCAAACTTCTGTACCTTCCTGGGGGAGGGGAGGCTCCGGAAAATGAGACTGTTCCCTCATGTCACTTCACAGCCACAGGAAGACAGGTGAGGCTGTCCCTAGACCTCTGTGTCCCTGGCATCCCATTCAACCACTGTTACTCTGTGGCTCCCACTGCTTGAGGGCATGAGATACTCCCGCAAGGCCCCAGAGTTCTGAAGAGAAAGAGGGAACAGAGCTCCTCTGCTCTCAGATCTCCAAACTTACCACGTCTCTGTCTGTGCTGTCCAAGTGGTAGCCACAGCCAAGTGTGGGTATTTACATTTAAATTAATTAAAGCTCTTGCTTCCCCTTTAGCTGTTTTCTGCTCCACAGGCCAGAGAGGATTTTAATGTCTTTCCAGCGTGTGTGTGTGTGTGTGTGTGTGTGTGTGTGTGTGTGTGTGTGTGTTTTGGAGGGGCCATACTGGATAATAGTTTAAACACCCCTCCCCCAGCCTTTCCATTATTCTTCCTCTTTCATTATTTCCTCAGTGATATCTGTCATTAAATTGCCGAATTTCCATCAGACTCCCGAAAAGAGGAAGGAGTTGGTCACACAGTGACTTATTAAAAGTGTCCTATGAAAATTCAATTCCTTTTTATCATACAGGAAGCTATTGAAATAGATAAAGATTAATATATTTTATTATTTGACATGAATGTTAGATTTTATTGTGAAGCAGCATGGATATCTTTACCGTACTGAATTCTGTTAAAAAAAAAAAAAAAAACAAGGATTCTGGTATGCTGATCTGGCAAGGGAAAAACCTAAGAAAAGGGAATCTCATCTCATCTCAGTGATTGTTTCAGAGAGAACATCAGATCCAAATGAATCGGTAAATATCCAGCAGCACAGGAGGGAGGTTTTGAAGAGGAAGGAGAGAGGTTCTGCAGTCAGTGCGTACACTGTGGAAAGCCCTGCTGCCTGCTGTCAGGAGCAGAGTTCTGTGAAGGCCACGTTATCACGCTGCTGCATGTTTTTGTTCTCTCTGTCCTCTTGCACAAAGGAAGATTCGAGAGATATAGGAAGAGGAAATGATATGAACAGAAAAGATCCTCATCCTACCCACACCCCAGTGGAGCTGTAAATAGGCAGTTAAAGGTCTGTGCTCCTGGAGACAAATCAGATCTTGACTGTAACCCTTTAGAAGGAATTGTGAAGTCAGGCTTCCTTCCTGCTACTGAATCTGGAGATGTACATATGCATTCCTTGAATGTGCTCTAGATTTTTTTAAATTATAAAGGTAACACGTGCTTAGTCTAGGAAACATGGAAAATATAGACAAGTATGAAGAAAAGAAAAATTAATCACTATCCAGAGATAAACACCATTATCATTTCCTTCCGTTTTATTGTAGACACCCACATACTTAATTTTAACATAATTGGGAATATATTATAGACACATTATTTTTGCCCTTTTCCTCCTTTTTTTTTTTTTTTTTGAGACAGAGTCTCACTGTGTTGCCTGGGCTAGAGTGCCGTGGCGTCAGCCTAGCCAGAGTCTCACTGTGTTGCCTGGGCTAGAGTGCCGTGGCATCAGCCTAGCTCACAGCAACCTCAGACTCCTGGGCTCAAGCGATCCTCCTGCCTCAGCCTCCCAAGTAGCTGGGACTACAGGCATGCGCCACCATGCCCGACTAATTTTTTTCTATGCCACCGCGCCCGGCCCCCTTTTCCCCTTTTTATATTATGTCATGAGTATATTCCCATTCCATTGAAAATTATTTTAAAATATAATTTTAATGACCACATATTTCATCTTGTAAACACACCAGAATTTATTTAACCCTGATGACAGACTTTTAACCGCTTTTTTTTCCCCCTCTCATAAATAACACAGCAATAAATATTTCTTTGCCTTTGCTTATTAGGGCTTCTTAGGAATGGAAATCCTAGATCAAAGAACATGAGTTTCTGTAAAGTCCTTGAGGCACACATAGCCAGGTGCCCATCAGGCAAGCCCCTACCTACTTGAACGCCAATGATAGACAAGTTTAAGCTGTTTCCTACAGATAATGAAGGTCCCGTTCAAGTCAAAGGATACCTTTTTCCAGTGTCCTGAACATTCTAAGATATTTATGGGGTGTGCCAGTTATCAATTCATTGTTTTTCAGCTCCAAATTCACCCTTTTTGCCTGCTGTGTGAAAATGAGTCTGGGACCTTTAAATATTTTTCCTTTCCCAGAGACACTACAGCTTTGTCAGTAGAGGGTGCTGGAGAGACATGGCAGGAAGAAAGAGTTTTGCCTCCTGGTTCCAGTGTACTTATGTGTTCCATAGGTTCCTGTGGTAAACATAGCTTCTCCAGCCCCAGGCTCCTGCAATGCCTGCAGGCCAGCAGCTTCCCTTGGCACTCCACCGGTGGCAGTTTTATAGTGGAATGCCTCCATTGAACCTCCCCATGAGCAGCTTTCCCCAGCACCCAATAAGGTTGATTTCCAGCAAGTTCTGCTGCTACAGCACCCCAGCAATTCCGTCATGCTATGGGCCCTAGTGGACCCAGAGGTAGCAGCTGCTCCTTATATCTGCCATTTCTATATTCTTCAGAGTTCTCTTTGCTTCTTACTGGCCAATCCCTTGTGACTCCAATCCACTATTATAGATAATTCTTTATAAAAACTTTCCCTGTTCAAGTTACTGTATGATTTCTCTCTTCTGCTTATACCCATACTGATCCAGGGCCTAACCCGACCTGATTTCAGAGATGTCTCTAGTGAGTGATGTAGTCTGACTCCTCAAAACAGCCTGGATCCCAACTCTGACCTAGCCCCAAACATACTGTGTTGCAGTTTTAAATAATTGAAAGTCTGGCTTAAATTTCCTCTTAAGCTTTCAGGATGCAAAGTGTTACTGGAATATAATTTAGGAGGTGAAGTTAGGTATTACTGAACTAGTGCTTCTTCCTCTTTCCTGACAGCCTCCACTCAGCAGCCACCAAGTTCACTCAAGTCCTCCTCCATTTCTTCTCTCCTCCGCTGTTAATGTCTTTCCATCTCCCTCTCCCCATTTCCGGCACAGCACACAGCAACACATTCTTGCTGTCACCAGGTAATTCTCCCCTCTACACATTGCTCCTTCACTCAAAACCAGTGGCATTGGGTTAACAGACCCCAGCCCTGACCTTGGGTGATTAGCGACCTTGTAAACTAATGAGGATCATTTATTTTCCCTTTCCTGTTATCAATGAGAGCCACCAGCAAATGAGGCTGCCTGACTTGTCGGGTATATAAAAAATATTAAGGATAACGGCTATTCTGCTCTGTTAAGTGTAAAAGAAAACCCTCAGTTTAAGTGTAGTTGAACTGTTATTAAGTAATAATTCCTCCTCCTCAGCTCGCTGGCTATTGCGCATGTCCTTAAAGATCCAAATCACGCATCATTCTTTCAATGATTCTTTCTGCCAGCTTATCAGTGGAAACTAATCCATTTTTCCTCTACGCCCTTACTGTGTTTGTCCATTGGCTATAGTGAAGATCACAGTTGTCTGGGTTAAAATTGAGTTTCCCTAAACAGCCAAACTTTCTAGGGGGAAAAAAAATTGAGTTTCCCATCATTTTGTGAACTCTTAATGAGAAAATGCCATGTCTTTTCCATTTTCGTGTTCGTTCATAATAAATGCCTCATTAATAAATGCTATATTGTTTTATTAACAGTAATAAATTCAATACTATGTGCTAAACATACACAGGAAAATAACAAGCAGATTCAGATGAACTCTAGACAGGTAGTTCTCAAATTTTAGCTTACATCAGAGTCCTGGGAGGACTTGTTAAAACACATTCCTGGGCCCTACCTATGCAGTTTCTAATTCAATAGGCCTGGGGTGGGGACCCAAAATTTGCATTTAATCAAGTTTCCACGTGAAGTTGAAACTGTTATTTAGGGACCACACCTGAAATCCACTAGGCTAACACACCCCCATCTGCCTTAATATTCCCTGCTGCTTCTATAATCCTCAGATTAACCCAGGTGTGAGCTGACTTCCAGGCTGCACTTTTCCCTGGAGCAGCACCTGTCAGGGAATCACAGATTCTTTTTGTTTGTTTGAGACAGGGTCTCATCTGTTGCCCAGACTGGAATGCAGTGGCACTATCATAGCTCACTGCAACCTCAAACTCCTGGGCTCAAGCGATCCTCCTGCCTCAGCCTCCCAAGTAGCTAGGGCTACAGGCATGCGCCACCACATCCAACTTTTTTTTTTTAATTTTTCGTAGAGACAGTGTCTCACTACATTGCCAGGCTGGTCTCAAACTTCTGGCCTCAAGCAATCCTACTACCTCAGCCTCCCAAAGTGCTAGGCTTACAGGCATGAGCCACCACAGAATCACAGATTCATTTTTTTTTTGAGACAGAGTCTCACTCTGTTACCCAGGCTAGAGTGCCGTGGCATCAGCCTAGCTCACAGCAACCTCAAACTCCTGGGCTCACGCAATCCTTCTGCCTCAGCCTCCCGAGTAGCTGGGACTACAGGCATGTGCCACCATGCCCGGCTAATTTTTTTCTATATTTTTAGTTGTCCAGCTAATTTCTTTCTATTTTTTAGTGGAGACGGCGGTCTCGCTCTTGCTCAGGCTGGTCTTGAACTCCTGACCTCAAGCAATCCTCCTGCCTCCCACAGTGCTAGGATTACAGGCGTGAGACCATGCCTGGCTGGAATCACGGATTCTTGACGGACATTGCAATCACAAAAACTCCAGAGTTTTTTCTTAATTCCAATTTTGCACCCCAAAGCAGGAATCCCCTTTTGAGCACCAGTGGCCTCAATTGTCCTATTCCCCTCAAGTCTGATACTCTCTGGGTTGGACATGAACAGTTTTCACCTCACCTGGCTGCCTCTGCTGAGCCCAGGACTGCACAGGATACCTAGATGTCAGCTGATCCCACCAGGGACTGTCTCCCATGCCGGCTCCTGTGGGCACCTCTCTAGTTTTGAAATTCTTACCCACCCATTCCTGATACGTTCTAGATCCTCACGGAGGATAAATGTTCGATGGGTCTGGGTTTGAACGTGGTTTAACTTAGGGACTTCGCTGAGCTGCAGTCCTTCCTGACGGGCTAAGAACCTGCTGCAGGCAGTGGGGTCTTCCAAGCCCCGCCTCCTCCCCACCCACCGCGTTTGTTTTTTTTCAGACCTTCCCCGCCCGCTCCCCCAGAGGGCGCACCCGCCCCAGGCCAGAGCCCCAAGAGTCCCCTTCTCTGGGCTGCAGAACCGAGGCCGCCTCTTGGCGACACGGGCTTGATGCTAGGAGAAATCCTGTAGCCCAGGCTGGCTTCTCAGCGGGGCAGACTGCAAGGTGCAGGCACTGGACAGGCGCCCTCGGCTTGGGTTGGATGGCTGGGTCCAAACCCTGCTCTGACGCTATATCCGTGTGTGACCTCAGGCATGTTACTCACTGAGGTCTCTAAAATCTTGGAAAATTGAAGATTTAACGAGAAAAATACATTTAAAGCACTTTCCACCAGCCTGATACATAATATTGTCTTAACTGTTAGTCACTATTAAGTTTAGATCGATTGACATCCATTTGAGTTGAGTAGTTTCTCATCTGATGGAGAGATGTTTGCAGGAAACAGCCACAACACAGGGCTCTGCAAAAAGAGGGAAGGTGGGGGGTGGGGAGGGTAGATGAGGAGGGGCCAGAGTAGGCTGGGGGTGGGGAGGAAGCAACGTGAATGGAGCGATACTGTGTGCCATTTGTGCTGCAGACACTGCTTAGTATAATCCTAAGAGTAAAGCAAAAAAAGTACAAGAAAACTAACCCTGTCTCACAGGTGGGGAATGAGGCACAGAGAGGTTAAATAACCCACCCAGGACAGCAGGTAGCAGAGTGGGTTTGAACCCAGGAATTGAAAGGCTGTGCGGCTCTTCACACTAGCCTTGCCTGGAGGCCGGGGCACTGAGGACGCTCAAGGTGAGGAGCACCCCGGGAAGGGCAAAGGGGTACTCAGCAAGGAGAGGTTGGGTTTTGGAGGACACTGTCCCAGTGGGCTGCTCCCCGGATCTCCCCTAGAGCCAGTAACAAAGGTCAGGACCCCAGGCCGGCCCGACACACAGCCCAGTGAACCACCTCCCTCTACCCCTGAAATTACATCCCAGACCTCCCAACTTTTGTTTCTTACCAACTGTCTCTTGAGATTGGACTACAAATAGATACATCACCTGACTGAGGCAAAGTTCAATAGTTTGCTGCCAGGTTGCCTGGGTTTGCATCCCTGCTCTATCACTGACAAGCTCTGAGCCCTTGGGCAAGTTACTTAACTGTTCTGGGCCTCAGTTTCCTTATCTGTAAAATGGGGGAATAATAACACTCAGCTCTTGAGCTTAAATGAGTTATATTTGTGAGGCCCTTTGTACAGTGTCTGGCATAAAGGAAGCATAGGTCAGGATTATGGGAGTGTATCCAACAGATCAAAGATTAGTTTGGCCTGGCTTTGCTACCAGCTGGTCTGTCCACTTCATGGAGCCATTTTCTGTCACTTGTCAGAGGTTTCCTCCTCCACAAGGCAATAGCAGACTCCTTTGGCTCATACTAGGTGTCAGTGCTGTTCTATACTTTTGATGCATATTGAATAATACAATGCTCCTGACCACCCTTGGAGATAGGTGGTCACAATGGGGCTCAGAGAGGTGAAGACCTGTACCCAATGTCACAGGGCTACAAGGAGCAAAGTTAAGAATCACAGTTCTTTCTTCAGACATAATCCCATGATGAAGTTAGTCTGGTGGATAAAATAGCTCAATGCACTTTGGCACAGGGTTGGGGAGGTAGGAAATGGCCTGGAGCCTGGTGTCACCTGACAACTCCCCATCCCTCCCCTGGCTACTTTAAGGACCCTCCAGCTCAGGACATCACACAGAGTACTTTCCAATGCCTTTTGTTTATTTAGCCACTCATATTTCTGTTTTCTTTATCTCTATGCTCAGTGTCAACAAATAGCTTTAGGATAAAATATACGCATTTCGGAATCTCTACTTTTTCTTTAGACAATCTTTTCATCTGGAAGGCTCTGGCTGTCTGCCTCATCCAATTTCATAATAATTAGAATAGCTGATGTTTATTGAGGGCTTACTTTATGCTATACACTTGAGAAAAAAATCCTCTGAAATATTAGCTCATTTAGACTTCAGAACAACCCTATGAGGTTGAAACTATTTTTGTCTCTATTTTGTAGGTTTTTCTATCACTGCATGTTGCTTCTCCTGCTAAATCGTGTCCTAAGCCCTGTGCTATCTTCAGCTCTGTTGTTTCTTCCTTTCTTTCTTTTTATGTGCACATGTCTTATCTGCCCTTCTCTGTTACTTACTAGCTCCTTGACCTTGGGCACATTATTTACATCAAAAGGCTAGGTGGTAGACTAAAATGAGACAATGCTTGTAAAGTGCTTAGCATGGTGCCTGGCATGCTAAGTGCTTAATAAATGGTAGTTTTAAATTATTACATTTTTTAATAAGAACTGGATCATAGCCTCCAAAGGCCTTTTGCCTCCTTGCATATTTTTAGCACCCAGCCTTGCATATTTTTAGCACCCAGCCTTGCATATTTTTAGCAAAATTCTGCTGATTCACTAATATTACCTGAACATTCAGGCCATAGTATCATCTCTACTGTAGAAAGGGGAAAACAGGTGTAGGCCACATCCTGGCCCTGGGCCGATGCCTGGACTTTGCAAAGAGCTATTTTCCAAGGGCCACCTTATGGCTGCCATCACAAAGCCATAGCACTGTACATTTTGCTCATATAACCGAGATTCCCATCCTGGGCCCTGCAGGTAATTCAGGAAGAGCCCTGACCACAAGGATATGGAGAAACAAAGGCAGCTCCTAGGGGGATTCTACGGGCAGTCTCCCCATGGCACTTTGCTAGGGCTGCTGTGACAAATTACCACAGACTGGATGGTTTAAAACAGAAATGTATTCTCTCACAGTTCTGGAGGCCAGAAGTCTGAAATCAGAGTGTTGGCAGGGTTGGTTCCTTCTCAAGGCTCTGAGGGAGAATCTGTTCCATGTCTCGCTCCTAGCTTTGGGTGGTCGCCAGCAATCCTTGGATTCCCTGGCTGCGTCGCTCCCACAGGATGCATCTCCCATCTCTGTCTCCATCATCACATGGTCTTCTTCCTTGTGTATGTCTCCATGTGTCCTCTCCTCTTCTTGTAAGGACACCAGATATTGGACTTAGGGCCTAGCTTAATCTGGTATGATCTCATCTCCACTAATTACATCTACAAAGACCCTGTTTCCGAATAAGGTCACATTCTGAGGTTCTGGGTAGCTATGAATTTTTTTTCTTTCAATTTGTTTAATATACAAAAACATCAGACAATGCAAAGAAATATAAAATGGGTCATAAAGCTATTGATACTTATCTGAAGGTGGCTGACAGCAATGGCTAAATTAGTCATGCTGCTGATTTACCTCCAAAGTTTTGTTTAGCACATCAGAAATGTCTTTTCTTAGCTACGAATATTGAGAGGGACGCTATTTCGTCTACTCACTTCTCACCTCCCATCCCATCAGTGGGGATGCTACTGTTCCTAGGGCCTGATCCAAGTCCCTCACAGGGAGAGAGAGACATGGTCTACAAGTCCACGAGACTAGAATTACATTCAAAGAAACACAGACAAACTCTCTCTTAATTGGAACATAACATTTGAATTGATCTAATTCTATCATTCGCTGAGGTGAAGGGAAAGAGTGGTATTAGGGATAGAGTGGAAAAAAACAGTATAGTGTGACAAATTTGGCTCTGACTTCAGATATTTCTGCACAAATCTTTCAGGAAGGCCTCCCAGTGATTTTTGAGAAAATGATGGATAATGTTTTAGGGTTATTTTTAAAGTTCATCACCAAAGCCCCCCAGATATAAAGGGAACCTGTATACATTCACTAAAGTGCAATGTCTTAGTCCATTTTGGCTGCTATAACAAAATACCATAAACTGGGTAGTTTATAAACAACAAAATTTATTTTTCACAGTTCTGGAGGCTTAGAAGTCCAAGATCAAAGTAGATTCCATGTTTGTCGAGGGCCTGTTTCCTGGTTCATAGATGGTGTCTTCTTGTTGCATCCTCTCAGGGTAAAAGGGGCAAGGGATCTCTCTTGGGCTTCTTTTAAAGGGCACTAATCCTATTCGTGAGAGCAGAGCCCACACAACCTAATCACTCCCCAAAGGCCCCACTTCCTGATTCCATCACCTTGGGGGGTAGAATTCCAACATGCAAATATTGGAGGGATACAGACATTCAGACATGCAGCATCTGAATAAAATGTAAAGAATGATGTCTTGGCTTGAAAGATTTTTAAATACTGGGTTTTTTTTTTTTTTTCTTTTTTAAGACTGTCTCATTCTGTCACTCAGGCTGTAATACAGTGGCCTGACCATAGCTCACTGCAGCCTCCAACTCCTGGGCTCAAGGGATCCTCACATCTTAGCCTCTTGAGTAGCTGGGACTACAGGCATGTACCACCATGCCGGGCTAATTTTTTTAAAGTTTTCTGTAGAGCTGGAGTCTTGCTATGTTGCCCAGGCTGGTCTTGAACTCTTGACATCAAGCGATCCTTCCACCTCGGCCTCCCAAAGACCTGGGATTACAGGCATGAGTCACCATACCTGGCCTGAAAATACTGTGTTTTCAAGATGCTGCCAGAATGTTTGAGGTTTATTTCTTCCACTATTATCCAAAGCAGCATATTTATATTTGTTAGATTGCTGTTCCAATTTGGGGGCATCAAAAACAAAACAAAACAAACCAGCTACCCTGCCCTTAGCATGTAGTCAGTCCTTTATTCAAATTGAGCACTTAGCAGGTGCTCAACAATATTTATGAGCACCTTTGTCTGTAAAAATTATTAAAAATTATATTTTACCGTAGCATGGGTACAAACAACAATATCCAGGCTAGATTATATCCATTTTTTCCCTCACATTTTAAAATAAATTAAAACATTTTCATGGCCCTTAAAATATCATGGGCCCTAGGCACTGTGCCTACTGTGCCTGGTGGCTATGTCAGCCCTGCTATCCTGGACATTCGGGCTAGCGGGGGGAGGGCGGGGGGCACAGGAAGAAGCGGAACAGAAGGAGGGAGGGAAGCAGATGCACACCTGGCAATTTCAGAACTCAGACTAGGACAAGGGTTCTTATTTAACCTTTTGGAGAGAGTGGGGCCGTCAATGACATCTTTGAGAGTCACATGAAAGCTTTGGATCCACTCCCTGGAACAATGCACGTATGCACACAGAAACCAATGTTTACACGAACTTTCTGGGGCTAACAAAGGGTCCATGAGTCCCAGGTTCCCACCCTTAGGTCCAAGGCAGCTCCCTGCACTCTGGAAAAGAGAAGCAATACACCAGGATCGTTTCCCTCCCATACCACAGGCTCCCTGCTCTTGTAATCCAGAATCCAGGCTGGAATACGCGACTACTTTGTGGGTTAATCACACGTGGATGCTGGCTGGCACCTGACCACTATGGGCAGCACAGTTTCCATGGGAAAATGCATTCCTGCTTCCAGAACAGACTTCTAAAGGACTCATGAAGCACAACTGAGTTTGTCATTTGGGGTTGGTTGTCCTGATGGTAATCTGCTTTAATGAGCTCTGCAGTGAGAACAAAGCCGCCTTTTCCAGGCCCTTTCTTGCGGCCATGGCTCTGGGCTTAAATGCTTCCCACTCGGAATCCCAGGGTCCTGCAAGTCTGGCTCTCTTGTGCCGCAGCAGCCAGCACTTCTCACGCTCACCCGGCTCTGGAGGGAGAGGTGAGACTTGGTAGTAATTCACCGGCTTCCACACTACCCGCTTCCAAATGGAGAGAAGAAAAGGCTTTAATTGATTCTGAATTAAAATGACTAGAAAAAAATCCAGTCTACCAATCAGAGAAAGCAAACTAAAAATTAAGCTAACCATGGAAGGCAGAATTTCAAGTTTCACACACTCCTCTGGCTCAAAGTATCAATGTTGATCTTGTTTTTGAAGTAATCGCTTTAATCTTTTAAATCGATTCAAATATAAAAACTAAAGATTGTTTTGTTAAAATAAAAT
>NW_012145856.1:1313678-1369223 GCF_000956105.1 Propithecus coquereli
TTACTATTATTATTTCTACTGAGATAGAGTCTTCTGGAATAGCCAAAATTTTGTTTCCTGAAGGGAGGGGGATGAACTAGGTTTCTCCTGGTCTAGAAATTCTCTGCTTGTATAATCAGCCCAATTTTCACTTTTGGAGAAGGAGCTTCTCTTACTTTTCGGGACTTGTCAGCCAGGTCTACTGGAACAATGTCGTGGAAGGGAAGTGTGAACTTCCCTCACATTTCTCAGTGGGACATTGCCCATCAAATCCAGTCAACACCCTCCAGGCCCTGCCCAGAGGATCCTGGGTCCTTGGGGAAGGAGGGGTGAGCAGTGAGCTCTGCTCAGGCTTGGTCCAGCCCAGCTTTGTGGGATAATGAATGAATGAACTTAGATGGCCACCAGCAAGGCTGCAGACACTCTGCAGAAGTCACGAAGCTAAAGAGAGATAGGGGTAGAAGCTGGGAATGGGGGCAGAAGACCCAACAGCCTCTTCTCTGGATTGATATGTATGCCTGGAGGAAGAGAAATTCTCTTTCTGCTGGGCTGCCAAGCTGGGGGGTTGTAAGTCTGGGGCTGCTGGGGCCATCTTGTCTTCATCCCTCTGTGTGGCCACACTTCCACATAGACACAAATATCAGACAGGCAGAGAGAATCAGAGCTAAATGGGGTGGATTTAGGTGGATAAATCCAGTGCTAGTGAAGAGGGCATAATCCAGGAACATGTCTCGTTTTTTTATACATTCATTTATTCACTCGTTCAACATGCTTATATGGGACACCTGCCATATGTCCACCACAGGGCCATGAGCCAACGAGCCAAGAACCATCAATGAATAAGCCAGGCCCAGGCTCGCCAGGATTTCACAGTCTACAGGGACTGCAAGATGTGTAATCAAACACAAGCCATTCCACCACTACCTGTTAGATGTGAACGAAACTCTAGAAGCAGCGAAGCAGGGAGTTGATTAGGTTTGCTCCAGAGAGGGTCTTATAAGATGTATAAAAGGCCAAGGAGGTGGGGGAACATTCTTCCTGACACTGAGCACAACCAGGAAAGGTAATAGGTGGATGCTGCTATGCCGTGTGACTGGGAGAAAGACAGTGATAGGGGAGGCGATATTAAAATCTGCCCACAGGAGGCCACGTGCTGCGGATCCGAGCCCCACTCTTCCCCTTCCCCCTCACTCACTCCACACATATGTACTGAGTCTGTACATATGTACAAATATGTCTGCTCTGTACAAGCGCTGTTCTAGGTACCAGGGACACAGCAATGAACAAAACAGATCGGGAAAAAAAGTAAAAATCTCTGTCCTTATGAGCTTACATTCTAGTGGGGGAGTGTGTTAGTTCATTTTGCATTGCTACAAAGGAAACACCTGAGGCTGAGTAGTTTATAAAGAAAAGAGGTTTATTTGGCTCCTGGTTCTGCAGGCACCAGCATGGCACCACCATCTGTTCTGGTAAATGTTAGGCCTGCTCGGGGTGGGAACCCAGAAAGTATGTATAGGACGGAATGCGGTTAATGGAAAACTTAGATAGTGATCATAAGGCCTGTGAAACAATAGCCACAGGAGTCTGGGAGTCCGGGGTTTTTAAATTTAACCCTTACCGCAGACTGTTGCGGCAACGCTGGCAGTAACCGGTTACTGTTCAGAAAAATTCACCTTCCCCAAACTTCCATCCAAATCTCCTATAAAACCCACAGCTCTCCCCTTCCTGGTGTGGATGTTCTTTTTGGCCTCCACCCATCTGCACCAGGATGCTCAAATAAACAGCATTTTGCTACACCTGAGGCTTTGACTGTCTCCCTCTGGGCTCTGGACCTAGGAGTAAGGGCTTCAGGGAGCTTTGAATCAAGGCAGAAGGCAAAGGGGGAGCAGGGGTGTCACACGGTGAGAGAGGGAGCAAGGGGAGGTGTGACACTGTAAACAACCAGCTCTTGCAGTGAACTAATAGAGCAAGAGCTCACTATCATGGGGAGGGCATGGAGCCATTCTTGAGGGATCTGCCCCATGACACAAACACCTCCCAGTCGGCCCCACCTCCAACAGTGGGGATCAAACTTCAACATGAGATTTGAAGGGGACAAACATTCAAACCATATCTGGGAGACAGTAAGTAAAATAAATTAACAAAGTACAGTCCATTCTCCCTATTCCCAGTAATTATGTTCTACAGAGTACTTCCCAGTAGTATGTACTACAAACACCGAATTAGCAAATACTGAACTTTTGCTCTAAGGGGAAATACAAGGTGAGGTTCCTGTGAGCCTCTGATCATGACATTTTCATCAACCAGTCAATACATAACTTTGTGTGCTTCTATTTAAAGACACCTCTTTTAATATATATTATTGCTTCATTAACATTGAACTCATTGCAACAGTACTATGGCTTATGTCTTAAGGCAGTTTATCTAATGCTCATATTTTCTTCATAAGGTACATCATGGTTTCCTGTGCTTAGGAACACCAGATAGCACTTCAGCACTATGCTTGGGGGCCATTTTAAACAGCACAATGGCTCATACTTGTAATCCTAGCACTCTGGGAAGCCAAGGCAGGAGGATCGCTTGAGTTCAGGAGTTCAAGACCAGCCTGAGTGAGAGTGAGACCCCCGTCTCTACTAAAAGTAGAAAAATTAGCCAGACACGGTGATGTACACCTGTAGTCCCAGCTACTCGGGAGGCTGAGGCAGGAGGATCCCTTGAGCCCAGGAGTTTGAGGTTATAGTGTGCTATGACAACACCACTGCACTCTACCAGGACGACAGAGTGAGACTCTGTCTCAAACAAACAAACAAAAAACCCCAGCAAAACCACCAACATAAAGCTCAAAAACTCAGCAAAAAGAAAAAAAAGGCATAAAATAGATGGCAAAAAGGACACTTGATTACAGCATGAGAATTGAAACAAGAACACAGAACATTACTTTGTTCAACCTCAGCTGCTACCAAGCATGTTGGGCAACTTGAATTTTTTGCCACTCTGCATGTCTGTGTTCCCTCTGCCCAAACCCACGACTGGAGTCACTCCAAAAGCAGCAGCAGGGGAATTCCCACAAGGGGGTGCCCCAAACCCTGGCAAGGTGGGGCTGATTGGGATTCCAAAGAAAAAAGGCACTGAACATCAGGGTGATTGGTCCAAAGCATTTATTAGGGGAACTTACTTACAGAGGAGAGCTGTAGGGTATTCTCTGGTGGACAGAGAGAGAAAGGGATATTTTACCTAGGTATGTCTGCAGCGAGGGAGTTAGGGTACGGAATTTATATGAGGATTAAGAAATTTGGTTCAGGGCTGGGGCTAGTTTCTTTCAGTGTTTTGGGAAACAACCTAGATACCTTTATCAGTGCCTGAGTATGTTCAAGGTCGCAGTTCAGGTTCAAACCTGCAGGAGAAAACATGCAGCCAGCTTGGTCACAGAGCTATGGAGAAATTCTGTTTCTCCATCAGGGCAAAAGAAAGAGTGGAAGGACCTGGGGACCCTGTAGTTTACATATAACTAAAAAATTTCTGCATACATTGATTTTGGGATTACAAATAAATTTTAGCAAGTATATTCACAAATATAGAATCTGCAAATAATGAGGGTTGACTGTATGTGCATATTAGAAGATGATAAGTTATGAAGAAACATAAAGCTCTCTTTTTTTTTAGATTCAAAATATTTATTTATTTATTTATTTTATTTCAGCATATTATGGGGGTACAGATGTTTAGGTTACGTGTGTTGCCCTTGCCCTCCCTCCCCTCACAAGTCCGAGCTTCAAGCGTGTCCATCCCCCGGGTGGTGCGCATCGCACTCATTCATAAAGCTGTCTTGAGAGGCTCTCTGAGCTGTGGAGTGGTTTGGAGGTCTGGGCTGTGAATGTGGGATTCAGGGTTCCCCTCCCAGAGAACAAGCACCAGGGGCTTGCTATGCCTGTAGTTGGCTGTTGGTGAATGTCCCGTACCCCTCAGGGGTCCCCAGCGGTCAGAAAGCTTTGATGAGAACAGCTAGCCCTTTGCATATCTTTATGACCACAGCTACCTTGCTTTCCTTCTTCTCCAGGAATGAATAAACATCTCCTGGGGATAGTGGAAATCCTACTGAGGATTTTACAGACTAGTCTCATTTGAGCCCCACAACGACTTCATGAGGTAAGAAGGGCAAAGATAATTTTCACTTTACAGATGGAAAACATAACCCGGAAGCTTAGAAGGGTTGTCACTTGCCATGAAGACTCTGGAACATTGGGCTGATAGTTAGAAATCTAAGCTGGTGGGAGTGGCTGGGGGAATGAGTATAATTTCCATATAATAAAAACCATACAAATGTAAGTGTATAGTTTGTTGAATTTTTAAAAAATATATACACTGTGCAACTCCCACTACAATCAAGATTTCCATCACATGTTCCATAGATAATAAATTTAAAATTAAGCTGGAAAAAAAAGATTTCCATCACCCCAGAAATTTCCCTTGTGCCCTTCTCAGTCAGTCTTCTCTCTCCTCCTTACACAAACACTGATCTGTTTCCTGTCACTCCGGATTGGATTTGTTTTCCCTAGGGTTTCATATAAATGGAATCATACAGTATGTACTCTTTTGTTACTGGTTTTCTTTTGTTCATCAGAAAGTTTTTGAGATTCATCCGTGTTGTTGCGTGTATCAGTAGCTCATTCCTCTTCCTTGCTGAGTAGTGTTCCATTGTGTGGATTCACACATTTCCTTTATCTGTTCATCTGTTGATGTCCATTTGCATTGTTTATCTTTTTAGCTGTTACAAATAATGCCACTATGAACATTCCCATACAAGTCTTTGTGTGATTGTATGTTTTGTTTTGCTTTGTTCTGTTTTGTTTTGTTTTCCTGAGACAAGGTCTCACTCTGTTGCCCTGGCTAGAGTATGGTGGCATCATTATAGCTCACTGCAGTCTCCAACTCCTGGGTTCAAGCAATCCTCCTGCCTCAGCCTCCCGAGTAGCTGGGACTACAGGTGCAGACCACCATGCTAATTTTTCTGTTTTTTGTATAGACGGGGTCTCACTCTTGCTCAGGATGGTCCTGAACTCCTGGCCTCAAGTGATCCTCCCTCCTTGGCCTTCCAAAGAGCTAGGATTACAGGCATGAGCCACCAAACCTGGCCATGATCATATGTTTTTATTCCTCTTGGGTAAATACCCAGTAGTAGAGTTGTTGGCTTATGTGCTAAACACACATTTCTTTTTTTGTAAAGATTTATGCCTTTTTTCAGACCTATGCATATTATGTGCATATTTCACTTCACAAGGAAATGTCACTCTATTATCCAAAGTGTTGTATCATTTTACATTCCCGTCAGCAACATATTAGAGTTCCAGTTGCTCCTCATGCTTGTCAGCACTTACACTGTCAGTCTTTTTAATTTTAGCCATTCTCATGGGTGGGTAGGTTCTCTCATTGGGGTTTTAAATTGCCTTTTCCAGGCACAGTTTTAAGTGCTTTATTAACTTACTTCTTACAACAGCCTTATGGAGTACATACTATTATTATTCCCATTTTTACATATGGGGAAACTAAGGCACAGAAGAACTAAGTAGCTTGCCCAAGATCATAACATACCTGAGAAGTGGCAGAGCCAGGATTCAATCCAGGCACTCGGACTCTTAACCTCTCTGCTACACTAGCCTCCCAAGAGTAAGTTCTTGGGCTCCACCATGGGTGGTTCTTTATAAGGAGGGCTGGAAACAGTCACCAGCCACCTGAGAAGAGGTGTTGCCTAAGATAAAGGTTTACAGCCTAAAGATAGGTGTCTGAAGAGCCACACAGTAGGAAACAGAAGTGGCAGCTGCCAGCCCACAGTTGAGGGCTGGGCACGGGTAAGGGCCAAGGGCCATTGGTCTCAATCTCTGCCTTTCCCTGCTTAGCACTGCCAAAGGGCACTGTGGCAAGATCACAGACAGAGCAAGATCATCCTGCATCCACCCCCCTCCACTGTTTGTTCCTCTCAGCGCCTGGGGAAGGGCCCCATCTGACGTAGTAACTGTTACAAGAATCTGGGGTGTGTCTGGGGAAAGACTATCCTTTTTGGAAACAGGTGGGGTATAAACTATAAATGAACACATGTGCTAATCCCAAAAGGGAATAGGGAATGTATTAGTCAGGGTTCTCCAGAGAGACAGAACCAATAGGATATATATAGATGATAGATAGATGAGAGGGCATTTATTAGCGGAATATTGTCATGTGATTTTGGAAGCTGAGATGTCCCACGGCAGGCTCTCTGCAAGCTGGAGACCCAGGGATGCCTGTAGCATGGCTCAGTCCAAGTCCGAAAGCCTCAAAACCAGGGAACCCGATGGTGTAATTCTCAGTCTGAGGATGAAAGCTTGAGGACCTGAAAGGAGGGGGTCACGGGTGTAAGTCCTAGAGTCCAAAGGGCAGGGACCTGGAGTTCTGATGTCCAAGGCCAGGAGAAAAGAATGTCCCAGCTCCAGGAGAGAGAGGGAGGAAATCCTTTTCTTTTTTGTTCTATTTGGGCCTCCAGCCGATTGGATAGTGCCTGACCACATAGAGGGTGGATGTTCCCCACTCAGTCCACTGACTCCCATGCCAATCTCCTCTGAAAACACCCTCACAGACACACCCAGAAGTAATGCTTCACCAGTTCTCTGTGTATTCCTTAATCTAGTCAAGTTGACAGTTCAAGTTAACCATCACAGCGAACAACCAAAGAAAACACACAACCCTACAACAATGTCAAATTCCCAACATATCCACCTCTGATTCTGTGATACTCAAGGAATAGGAAAGAGCAGGGGCTCCTGGACTTTTGCATGTCAAAGACCAGTGAAGCTTAAAAAAAAATGTAACTGAAGGGAATGGCATAACTTTGGTAGCTTTTTACTTTGCTAAGTAAGAACATTAATAAAACAACCATCACTAACTGCTATCACTGTTATGTCATGAAAGAGAGGACATATTATTATAATAATCCCAAGGGTAGGAAAGACAATCTCAGAATAAGATATGGGCTTTTCAATAAAATACATTAGCTTTATGAAAAATTCACTACATTTTCCTGATTTTTTTCTCACTAAAATTCTGTCACTGCCAGGCACTGGTTCCCAGAAGTTCATGGTCTGTAGAATTAGAGAGATAAATTCAAAGCCCAATTGCATTACCATACCTGGTGCTTTACATGGCATTCTGGATGTCTATTGATTTCTGCATAACAAATTACCCCAAAACATGCAATCATGGATTCTGTGAGCCAGGAATTTGGACAGAACACAGAGGAATGGAGGGATGGCTTGTCTCTGCTGCAATATATATTGACACCCAGCTGGAAAGACTCAGATGGCCTCCCCCGGTCATCTGAGTCTAGACACTAATGATGGGGTTTAGAAACATCCAGAGGCTTCTTCACTCAATGTCTAGTGCCTGGGCTGGGGTGACTTGAAGTCTGGTCTCAGCTGGGACTATCAGTTGAGCACCCACATGTGTCCTCTCCATATGCCTTGGGCTTCCTCATAGTAGGGTGGCTTCAAGGAAGTCATACTTCTTTCATGAGCCTAGTGGCTCAGTGCTCTGAGAATGAGTAGTACATAAGGCAGAAAGTATACAGCCTTTGATGACCTGGCCTTGGAAGTCATATGGAGTCACTGCCTCTGTAAACTATTGATTGAGCCAGTCACATCCTCACCCAGATCCAACAGAATTGGACATAGATCCAATCTCTTGATGGGAGGAGTGTCAAGAACTTGTAGCCATTTTTAAAAATCGCTTCATTGATGTTGATGTCTCACATTTATTCTTCACAACAACACAAGGTATGTATCATTATCCCCATTTTATAGATGAAGAAAATGAGCCTCATAAAGACCAAGAAATTCACCCCAAATTAGCAAAGTCCTGAGCTAAACATCTGCCTCCCTGCATTATTCTGTGCTCACGGCCTCTCATCCCAAGCCTTTAATCCAGCCGACCACATTCCCTCAACCAGCAGGCGAAGGAGCAACGGGTGCCTGACACAGCTTAAAGAGAGGCCAGGGACCTGCCTCCCACTTGGCTGATCTATTCCCAGCCTCAGGCCCCCCGGCTCTGCATCCACTCTTGGGCTCTCACTGTGCCCTTTAGGCTCGGTGTTGGGTTTTGTGTAAGTTTTAACTGTGTTTGCCTGCAAGGATCTTACCCTTTTTGTCCCTCTGTCTTTTGTAAGCCAGCCTGATTATACAGATCCCCATCCATAGCATGGGCATTGACCCACTTGGGTCTATGCTGGCCTGGCCTGTGGCCAGGGGGTCTTGGACAACCTGAGACATTCAACGGCCATGACATATTTATGATAAAGAGTTAGTGGTGACAGCTGGGCCACTCCTCATTGAGTTCTCTGAGGAGGTGGACTGGCCAGGGGCCAAGAGCCCCACAGGGAAATACATTTATTCTTCAGACTCTTCCTTGCAAGTGCCAGCAGTTCACCCTGTCCCCAAAAAGGGTGCATGGTAGGCATACTTACATAACACAGGCAGGGGAGGGATGAAGCTGGACCGAGAGCTCCAAAAGCAAGGATATAATGCCACTAACATCTTTCTTGCCTCCTCTTGTTTCTGTATGTCAGCTTAAATTTTTCCTAATCCTGATGGTCTTCTTCCATGTAAAGAGGAAAAGGAGGGCAATAGCTTCTGAGCCATGCACCCTCCATCAGAGTGGAATTATTACATTTCCCCGATTCCAGCTTGAAAAAGCTCTGGAAGGGCTTGTTTGAGTCAGTTACCTACCCTTGGACCAACTTCCTGTGGCCAAGGAGGAAATGTCAACCCAGACTTGATCTCTTGGCCCCTACCCTCCCATATCTGGGTCTTTCCAAATAAGTCAGGTAGCAATCCTGCGTGGTATGTACCTCAGAATAACAGGACCAGAATCCACAGACGTCCTAAGGTAGGGACCACCAACTGTGGCTTACAATATCAGGCTGAGTATTCAGGAAATGTGGACCATTTCTCAATTCATACCTAGTCATCTTCCTGGTGTCTAGGACTTCTGGACACAACCTCTGAACAGCGTGAATGGTGTTAGTGGTCCCACGGCCATAGCCCACTCAGGTCATGTCCACACCTTACATAGACCTCTTTTCTACTCCATCATTTCAGCAGGAGTCTGTTAATACGAGTGCCACAGCGTGTTTGGAATGATATAGATAGCTCTCTCTACTGGCTGCCTTGAGATGTTTCCACTTTCCAACTCCCTAAGCAGAGACTCCAAAATGCCTGCCCACTCAGCTCCAAAGTGCTGAGAAACTTGCTGCCCCCAATCACAAGGCTGCTCTGTAAGCAGTTGTTTCGTTGCTATGGCTGCCTTATTCTCCCAGCTCTGAACCAAGGGCGGCCCTATGGAGGATGGTGCTGAAGATGCCACAGAACCAGCGGACAAATACTACTGCTGGCTCTGAGGGTACTGAGGGCACACTGAGTAGGAAGTGATTGAGCTCTTTAGATGCTGAAGCAGGATACTGGGAAGATGAGATGTGGGTCAAGCAGTCCAGGTGAATTTCAGAGGTATCTCAGCCAGGGTGAGGGGTCAAGGTTAAGTTTGCTCCTCCTTTCCTTTCTTCACCATACTCCTGAGATTATCCCTGTCATCAATGCCTTGGTGTGGGTTTTTCTAGGTGTAGCTAGAAACCCAATGAGTACCTGAGAATATGGTTTGAAGCCTGTATTTCTCAGTCCCAACTTTGACACCACTTCCTTTTCATTGTCTTTCTTGCATTCCTTTCTTCATTGTTCTTTCTTTCTTTTTGTATGCTCACCCACACTATTTTCCCTTCCTTTCCTTTCCTTCTTCCCTCCCAGCTTCCCTCCTTTTCTTCCTTCTAAAGCTGACAGAAGCCCCTAAAGACATTGCTTTGTCCTTATAGGTTCTCTGAACTTGGAGGTGAGAATTGGCAGATCGGGTGAGGTTATTTGAAGGAAGATGTCAGAATTGTCATTGGATGGGGAAGTTGGCAGGAGCTAAGCCCTGTGGTTGAAAAGTTCGAGGCTGTATTGCACTATGATTGCACCTGTGAATAGCCAATGCACTCCAGCCTTGGGGACAAAGTGAGACCCCATCTTTAAAAAAAAAATAAGAAAAATGGCAAGAAATAAGAAGAGGAAATTCCTAAAAGAAGAAACCAAAATAGTCAATTAACAAATGAAATTCAACCTCACTGAATGCAATAGGGAATGCAAATTAAATACAATAAAATATTTAGGGACATATTCAGGTTTTCTGAAGCCTGAAACTTACAGAATTTGGGAGCTAAGTCCCCAAAACTGTGACTTCAAAATTAAGTATGAATGTGAATTTTTTTGGAATAAGAAATCACAACAAACTATAAATTTTAAAAAGCTGAAAAGTGCCACAAAAGTCACTAAAGCCAGTAAAAATAACATTTTGTTTTTATTAATTATCTAACATTCCTTTATAATATTTTTTTCCACATTGTCTGGATGCATACTCTTTCATCATTTCCAAATGTCTTCAATTTTGTATTACCATTCTCTGTGGAGAGGCTAGAAATAGCATTCAGTAATTATTCTAGTATGGTTGATTGAAATATGTTTCTTAGAGTTGGGATGCATAAAACATGACTCCACACATAGATTCACTTGCTCTTTGTAATACTGCTACAGGTTTGTACTTTACAAACTCAGGAATTTTGATATGTTCTGTTATACATCATGCTTATCAAAAAAATAATAAATAGATATAGTGCATTTATAATGGTCTATCCTACATTATTGATATATTCCTGAAGGAAGAGAACTGTTTTGACTAGGCATGGATGATAACTGAATTCTACAACTTACAATTCTCCTCAAGTGATGACTGGAAGAGGAGACATAGACTAGATTCTGGCTCTATATATTTCAAACCATGTTTCTCTTCCACTCTCCAAACAGTTCCAGGGCCAAGGCTGCAAGACACAATCATATGATACAATCTTTAGCTCTGCAGCTTGGTGTCACGAAGCTGGGTGGGTTGGCACAGTGAGCAGTGGGAATATTTTGGGAGCCATGGCTTCACTAGGGAGCAGCTATAGCTTAAATAGATACGGAAGTCACTGCGGCTTCATAAATATGTCCCACCAAACTCTAACTAAATGTATTTCCAAATCAGTTTCATCTTAGCCAACTTCCAAAACTGCCTTCAGACACTTGGATAACAGCACAAGGAGAAGTGTGATTGAGAGTTACAAAAAACAGCTATCTTAACAGATTTTAATTAAAATTTTTACTTTTGCATATCTTATAAAGAGATATAATCATGTTAATAAATTGGTAGGATCATTCCCAGGGTCTTAATTTGATGCCCTAAAACTTAAGCTTTACTTTCATGGTAAACCACCTCTGGGTCTAGCTATATTTTATGTTGAGTTTCCATATTAATGTCAATGTTTAAAGCAAAAAAATTGTATATGGTAAAACATAATGTATGTGGCCCATAATGGCCTAACACAATGAGTTTTTTCATCAAGCTATAGATCAGCTCACTTTACATTTTTGTTCATTTCTAGTCAAAGCATTGGAAATGCTTAAGATCATGTCGCACAAGAAATATGGATGTGTGAACACTAGAGTCACACACAGGGAGGCAATGCTCACACCATGAGAGCCCCACAGGAACTGAGATCTACCGAGGAAACCACAGAGCCACGTCCCCCATATCATCAGTACGGGGCACCTTCTCATGAAGTCATGAAGCGAAAGGACAGGCAGAACTCCTACACCATAGGCCATTTCCCTCTCTCCCCTTAGAGTTTAATTCAAGTAAGTTATTGATTGTATTATGAGACCTTACTATACCATATATAACTCACACAATTTTCAAAAATTGGAAAAACCTTTCTTGAAACTTTTTTTGGAATGTAATGTAGCATTATACATCAAAAGCCCTAAAAAATGTGCATACCCCTAAAAATTCAATTTCCAGGAATTTATCCTAACAAATTCATTATGGATATATTAAAATATGTAGCTAGAAATGTGTTTGTGGCTAGGTTATTTTTTAATCAGTAAAAATTAGAAATAATCTCTATGACTAATGATAGGGCATTTGTGAAATGAATTATGATATATTTACACAATGGAACACAACACATAGGTTAAAATGGCAATGTAAAGAAACGTGGGAGATCTACTTGAAGAAAAAAATTCAAGTCCTATGAAAGACATAAAAGAAAATTTGACTAAATGAAAACAAATACCCTGCTCTTGGGTAAGAAGCCAAATATTGTAATGATGGGAATTTTCACTAAATTAATCTATAAATTTAACTTCATTCAATTAAAAATAACAACTGGAATTTTTCAAAATGAGATAATATGACTCTAAAGCCTTAGGAAAGTATAAATGACGGGAATAACCAGAAAAATTCTGAAAACAAATGAAGAGACTATCCCTACTAAGTAGTGAAATATATTATAAAAAGCTATGGTAATGAAAACTGCTTGGTAGTGACTCATGAGTGGATGTACAGAACAGAACAGAGTTCAGAAATAGCCCTTGCCGTATAAAGGAACATATGATAGAGATGGCCTTTCAAAGTAAGGGACAAAATGGTGCATTGTTCAGTAAGTGGTGTTAGGACAACCCGCTAACTCATACACTAAAATTAATTCCAGATAGACTATAAAATAAAAGGTATGAAATTAAAATTAAAACCACAAAGGCAGAAAAAATTTAAAAATATGTAATTTTAGTGTAGGAGAGACCTATATAAGCAAAATACAAGCTTCACAGCTATAAAATATACACAAATATGACACATAAAATTTTGAACACTTTGTAAAGAAAAAATACCATGAATAATGTCTGAAGAAAAAATGACAACTTGGGAAAAACATTTTGATGTGGAGGACAGACAAAGGCTTATTTTTCAGTGTATAAAAATTTAAAAATAAATCAATAAGAAAAAGGCCAATAAAAAACACGGCTATCCACAACTATGGAGCTTTACATAATACATCATACAAAAATGTGTTTTCTAAATTTTTTACTTGGCTTCACTTATGTATAATTTACATATAACGAAACCTGCCAATTCTAACTGTAAAGTTTGATGAATTTTGACAAATGTTTATGGTTGATAACTACCACCACAATTAGGATATAAAATTTTTTCCATCACCCAAAAGAGTTCTCTCTTGCCCTTTTGCAATCAATCTCCTTCCCACGCTCCTGACATCTGGAAACCACAGATCCCCTTTTTGTTACTATGGTTTTGTCTTTTCTAGAATTTCATATAAATGAAATCATCTATGTTGTTGCAAGTATAAGTAGTTCCTTTTTATTGCTGAGTAGTAATCTATTGTATGGATACACCATAATTTGTTTATCCATTCACCACTTGATGAACATTTAGGTTCTTTCCAGTTTGGGGTCATTATGAATAAAGCTGCTATGGACGATATCTAAAGAGTGGAATTTCTAAGTCATATGTGAGTACACATTTAATTGTAAAAGAAACTGTCAGATCATTTTCTAAGGTTCTGAGGTTGGAGAATGGGGAGAATCATTTGCCAATAAAAAATGGAGAGTTCTTCCCAGAAGAAAAAGGAAGAGTTTGAGGCAAAAAAAAAAAAAAAAGTCCATTTTTTTTGGAAATATGGAAATCATTTTTCCAAGGCAGTTGTACCATTTAACATTCCCACCAGCAGTATATGAGAGTTCCGGTTGCTCCACATCCTTGCCAGAACACGGTATGATTAGTCTTTTTAATTTTAGCTATTCTTATAGGTATACAACGATATTTTATTGTAGTTTCAATTTGCATTTCCTTAATGATTAATAATGTTGAACATCTTTTCATATACTTTTTTTTGCCATGTGTATTTTTTCTTTGGTGAAATGTCTGTTCCAATACTATATAATTTAAGATCCTTGTCTTCTTATTACATTATTTGTATCATTTCTTGGTCTGTTTCTAGTGATTGATTTTTCACCTACTTATGAGTTGCATTCTTTGCATGCCTGATAATTATTGTTTGCATGCTGGGCATTGTGAATTTTACCTTCTTGGGTGTTGGATTTTGTTCTTTTTTCTTTTTTTTTTTTAGAGAATACTGGACTTTTTTGCCTGAGCACAGTTAAGTTACTTGAGATCAGTTTGATCCTTTGGAGGCTTGCTTTTAAGCTTTGTTAAGGCAGTTTCAGATCAGTATTTATTTTAGGGCTAATTAGTCCCCTTACTAAGATGATACCCTTCTAAGGACTCTAAACAATGCTTTGTGTATAAGAGGTCTCTCTGTTTTGGCTGGTGTGAAGACTAACTACTACCCAGCCCTGTTGAGCTCCAGGAGTTAGTTGTCTGGCATACAGCTTTCTAGTTCTTCCCCAGGCCTCATGGAATTTCCCCCCATGCATGCTCACGACAGTATTCAGCTAACAACTTAAGGTGACTGCTGTGCAGACCTCTGCAGCTCTCTCTCTCTAAACACCTCCCTCCTCTCATACTCTGCTTCACAAATTCTAGCCACTCTGTCTTCCTGAACTCTGATCTCTGCTCCCGTATTTCGTGAAATTGCTGGGCTCTGCTTAGATTTTCCATCCCTGCAGTGATGCCTGGAAATGACCCTGAGACAATAAGCTAGGACAAATGTAAGGCTCACCTCCTTTGCTTCTCTTGTCATAGTTACCACCACCCTGTGTTGTCTGTTGTCCAATGCTTGAAAACAGTTGCCTCATATATTTTTTTCCTGTTTTTCTAGTTGTTTACAATGGAAGGATGATTTCTATGGCAGTTAATGCTTCATGGATGACGTGGAAGTCTCTTTTTCTATTTTCAATATAAAAAAATCCTAAGGAAGAATTTTGGCCCCACTTATGTCTGGTGATCACCCATGAACCAATCAAGATATTGAGGACATATGAGAAAATCAGTTTCTAAGGTTGGAGTGTGGGGAGATTCATTCCCCAATAAACAATGTAGATCTCTTCCCAGAAGAAAGGGGACGGGTGTGGAGCAAAAACAGATAAGAAACATCTACTGGCAGGGCGCTGTGGCTCACGCCTGTAATCCTAGCACTCTGGGAGGCCGAGGCAGGCGGATTGTTTCAGCTCAGGAGTTCGAGACCAGCCTGAGCAAGAGCGAGACCCCGTCTCTACTAAAATTAGAAAGAAATTAATTGGACAACTAAAACTATATATAGAAAAAATTAGCCGGGCATGGTGGCGCATGCCTGTAGTCCCAGCTACTCGGGAGGCCGATGCAGGAGGATCGCTTGAGCCGAGGAGTTTGAGGTTGCTATGAGTGAGGACGACGCCATGGCACTCTAGCCTGGGCAACACAGTGAGACTCTTGTCTAAAAAAAAAAAAAAAAAGAAACATCTACTATAGAAGCAGTTCATATGAAAAAGAACTTGAAGTGGAGCAACTGATAAGAGTTGTAAGAGTTCCATTGTCTAGAAGGCTGAGCCCATTTCCCAGCTCCATGTTTTCCAGGATCAAGGACAAATAGGAGAAAGTCCAAGATGAAGAGATACAATATATGTAACAGTTACACTGAAAGAGATAGAATGCAGTTAAAAAATTGACCCTCAGCTGGGCACAGTGGCTCATGCCTGTAATCCCAGCACATTGGAAGGCTGAGGTGGGAGTATCACTTGAGGCCAGGAGTTTGAGACATTCTGGGTGACATAGTGAGACCCCATCTCTACAAAAAATTTTAAAAATTAGCGGGCTGTGGTGGCAACATACCTGTAGTCCTAGCTACTCAGGAGGCTGAGGGAAAAGGATCCCTGGAGTCCAGGAGTTTGAGGCTGCAGTGAACTATGATTGTGCCACTGCACCCCAGCCTGAGCAACAGAGTGAGATCTCATGTCTTAAAAAGAAAAAGAAAGAAAGCAATTTTCTTTTCTTTCTCTTCTTTCCCCTCATCTGCCTATCTAAGCCTGCTCTGTAGACAAGTTTTTTCCCAACCCCTGTGTGAAATCTAGGGTTGTTCTTGTTAGAGCCGGTTCCCCTCGGCCCCAGGAACAGAGAGGCAGAGTCACCGAGGCTGCAAATGGCAAAGGAGTTTATTGGCTAGCTCGAGCTAGGGTCCAAGTCCCAGAGCACCAACGCAGTGGCCTCTTCTAAGGGCTAGAACCCCGCCTTGGGGTAGAGGTTAAGCTTTTATACCTTTTTCTGTTTTACACACGACACACAGGTTTCACACGACATGCTGGGCACACCTTCCCCCCTCCCCTCCTTAGTTCATTGGTTCCTTTAAAAGTGGCTGATCGCGTTGGCTCCTGATTGGTTCCTTTAAAAGTGGCTCCAAGCCTCGGGATTTTCACGCCAGGGCCAATTGTGGTCAGCGTCATTTCGGGGGGAAAGGGCGGCGGCGTTTCGGGAAAACCGAAACTTAGGCCTACTCCAGGAAGTTCAGCCTGTCATGGAGTCACTCCTGCTCTTATTCCTGTTTCTGATTAACTACATTTAACAAACAACTAAAAGCAAGCACGGTCACAGAGGCAAATAGCATCAGTTAGAATCAGAGAGAGCACATTTTTCTCTAATCTCTAATCTTAAACAATTTGTCTCACACAAAGCAAAGTATATTCTCCTACTATCAATTCCTGTTTTTCAGTTCTCACTAGTTTTCTGATCCTCTTCAAATAACAAAAAGACCTCCAGATATTTTAATCCCATGAATAGTTTCATTTGGTAATTAAAATGCCCAGTTCTGTGCAATAGTCAAACCTGAGCATTCCATTTGTAGGTAAAGCTTACCCACACAAGGCATACTTCAGGAGGGAAACAGCACATGGTCATCTCCTTATTTTCCCACTAAGAGGATCTCTTTGACGCACGATATTCCATCCCCTCCACCCACAAGATGGCTAACAGCATTTTCTGATCTCTTGTGGGGTGTTGGGAGGCAAGAATGAAGGGGAGGGGAGGTCTGAAGAAGGTCCTACTTGTTTGGTACTATTCTGGTCTGGCTCTGGTGTCCTCTTTGCCTAGTAAGTATTCCAAGCTTTTTCCTGTGGGTCATTGTTTTAACCACATTACCTTGAGTGAGGTATCCTGAGGCCAGACACAGATCAAGACAGACTGTCAAGAGTTTTATCATTCTGTACACCCACAGTTCCCTGGGGAAAGGGTAGCAGGCCACACAGCGCTGCTCAGGAGAAACACTGGGGTTAGTTACAGGCAGAGGGAGAGAGGGAAACTGTATAAACACCTTTATCGTGGTTTCTGAGGGGAGGAAACGGTCAGGTAGGGCAGGCAGATGTAGGATTGGCTAATTTGAATAATTTCAGTGGGCTCTGGGGCACAGGGGCAGTCTTTGGTTGTCTGGTACCTGGCCCTGGGTTGGTTAAGGTGGGTGAATAGTGGCCTGGAGTGCCCAAGAAAGGAAGTGCAGAGTTAATAGACTGCTCAAGAAGGAAACCGACCAGCTTCCAGACAGGGCCTCAAAACTGGGTCAAGGCAGCAATAAAAACCACTATTACTGGTATTTTATGTGTTCTTTGGAGACCCCTTATCAGAGAGGATGTCTCGTTTGCAGTCCCTTTGTTGTCAGCAAAATCTTCTGCCTGTATCAGGCACACACTCATACACATTCTGCTACATCTGAAGATACTAAGCTCTCTCCTGTGCCTCTCACATCTGACACTGAATTATACATGACATGAGCATCAGCAAAGGAGGACAGAGCGCTGAGAGAGCACCACGCAGACCCAAGCTATTGGAGGGCAGGGAAAACAGCAGAGAGCCAAGGAGTAGAGGACAAAGGGTTTCCGGTGTTAACAGAAAATGTGCTATGCAGGGCTGCCATTAGGGTGAGCAAAGCGAGGCACTCAGCGAGGGCCCAAAATTTAAGGGGCACCATAAAATTCAGTAATCAAGATAAATATTTAGTGCAGAACTTTAAAAATACACAAAAATGTTCATAGTGGGTGCACAATTTCCCTTTTGCCTAAGACTCCAATATGGCTCAGCAGGGCACTGGTGTTGTGCAATAGAAGCTTCTAGCTCTCGTCCCGGCCAGGTTGAACCCGGAGCATCCCCCAGGGAATGATCTTCCAGGGGACGCAGCCCTTCACCTAAGCCTTGAAGAAGGAGTTGAATCAAACCAAAGTGGGACGATGAGGCGTGCTATTATGGACAAGGAAGAAGAATCGGCAGATATTTAAGTCCAAAATGCCTGGCGCGAAAAGGGCTAAAGGGATATTGGGGCAGTGGTGGTGGTGAGGCGCTTGTAGGCAGGGACCAGATCATGTACGGACTCTAGGATTGTAAGCGGGGAGACGAGCGCCCAGGTTCGTTTCTTACGGAGATAATGCCGCGTGGGGGACGGATTGAAGAAGTCAGGTCTGGATACAGGTAAGTCCTTAGTGAGGCCGGCACATTATCTGAACGAGGGATGACAGAACCCCATCTATTCAGGTGTAGACAGATTCCCAAGTCCATGTCCGGACCTCAGTTTACCCCCTGTAACAGTGAGGGTGGGGCGGCACCCAGGATTCTGCGCCGCCAGCTGTGCCACCGCAGGGCTCCACTGGAGGGGCGGGTGCACCAGGGCGCGCAGAGGACCTGCCCGAATCCAGCCGGGGGCCGGGGCGAGCGGGGCGGGGCGGGCCCCGCGGGTGCCCTGACCAGCTCGCCGCCCAATCGCCGCGGGCCCGCGGAGCCCCTGGGGGCTGGGGCCGCCGCCGCCGCCGGAACGTGCCGCGGCTGCGCCGACGCGCGAACGCAGGGCAGGGCGGCGGGCGCGCTCAGTCTGGCGGCGGCTGCCGTGCGCGGACTGACGTGCCGGGAGCCCCGCAGCCGCCCGCGCCGCCAGCAGCCGAGCCGCGCCGCGCTGCCCGGGCCGCGCCCGCCCGCCCGCCCGCCATGGTGTCATGGATCATCTCCAGGCTGGTGGTGTAAGTGGCCTTCTTCCCCGCGTCCCTCCTTCCCCTCCTTCCCCTCCTTCCCCGTCCCGGCCTCGGGGCTGCGCGCGCCCCTGCAGCGCCCGGCCCCGGTCGCTCGGGCTATTAATACCCGGCGACCGCTAAATTTAGCAGGTACAGTAGCTGCCGAGGACGCCAGTGAACGGGCGGGCGGCGCAGGACGCGACTGCTGCCCGGGAGCGCCGCCGGGTGCGGGCGGCAGCTTGTGGGGAGCTGGGCCGGGGCGCGGGGGACCGGCGGGCGGGGCACCGAGGGCTGGGACGCACGGGGGCTCCGCCGGGGACTGTGCCTCGCCGCGCCCCGGCTGCTTTGTTCCCCCGGGTCGGTCGTATTCGCAGAGGCCCCGAATGGGTGCGACACGGAGACACGCGTCTCTCTGCTTGGGGAGAAATGTGGGGTCGCCTGTCGCCGCGCCCTGCCGCCAAGCTTTTGTCAGGTGAAAATGACAGCTTGGGCGCTGCCTGGAGGAGTCAGCGCGGAGACGGGTGGAGAGATAGAGGCGGGCTCCCAATTGGGTTGAAAAAAATACTCCTTTTTAGGTGTTTCAAATCGTCAGCGGCAAAGGCAGGTGGGAAGTAGGAGGACGGGTATGAATCTTGGAGTTGATGCCTAGCGTCCCCCTGGTCTGATTCCTTTTGCAGGGGTCTGAGAGACAGGGGCAGGCATCTCCAGGAATGCACGGGGCATTTCCAAGTGACAGATAGCCACCAGGATGGTGGCCGTGACACCTTCCAGGCCTTGAGAGGGAGAGCGCAGAGTCATCTGGGGTGAGGTCTGTGTGAAGTCATTGGGAGTTGTCTTAGCGGGTATTTTTCGTTTTCAAGCCCAAGGACCCACAGACATTTGAAGAGCTTCCCTCGTGGATTTATTCTCCTTTGGAGATAGACAGGGCTGTTTCAGTTCCTGTTCTTCCGTAACCATCCTCGCCACCTGCTCAGGGGAGCTGGGGCTGAAATGGGTGTGGGGTAGGGGGGCACCTCAGGCTTTTTCTTTGTTTGAGAAAGAGGGGCTCCCATTGATTGTGCATGATCACTCCCCATGTTTTAAAACTCCTCCCATCTCCTTCCCTTCTTTAGTGATTTTCAAAGAAGCAGTCAGGGGCAGCCTTCTGAAGTCATCTCAGCATTGTCTCCCAGCCACCATTCTGGGCTTTCCTCCCAAAGCCAGTGTCTGCACCTCTCAGTCCCCAAGTCATTCCATGAAGCCCTCTCTACAGCTGTCGCTGACTGCTGCGGGTTTGCGCTGTACCTTGAGGTGGCATGTTAAATATTTAGAAGATTTCTGACAGGAGAGCTGTCATGAATAATACAGGAAAGAGGCTGACAAGCCTTGCCCAAAGCTTGTCTTGCCTTCAGGGTGGTATTTTCTCTCCTTAAGTAGTCCTGTGATCTTCGAAATTGCCAGTGGCTTCTGGGAAGCCCTCAGGGTGGGGCAGGAGAGTTTAATTGGCCTCACTGGCTGCTCTCTATAGGCCCTGCTGGGCTGGTCCTGGGTCATGTGTCCATCTTTAGTTTTATCATAATAGCAGCTCCCTCCCCCTTTCTACACCAGGCAGCTGATGGGGGTGGAGAGGAGAGCCATATATTTGGGAGGGGTCTCAGGGACTTGCTATTTCTTTCTAAAACAACTACACTTCCCAGAACTGAGACTTCAGAGGACTTAAATGACCATGAGAATTGCCCCTCAGGTCAGCCTGGCCCAAGGGAGAGTTGGTGAGTTTTGGGGTGGTTATTCTCACCTTCGACTCCAGAAAATTAGGGATAACACCTATCCCCCATCCCTAATTCCTTATAGAAACCTGACATGATTGTATTTATTATGAATTATTAATACCACTTTTAAAAAGCAGTATCTGTTCCATGTAAATTATGCTTGTTCATTATACAACAATTAGAAAATATAGATAAACAGACTGAAAATCATCCACACTACTACCACACAGAGATAAGTAGTGATGATTTTGGGGGGTATATTTTTCAAAGAATTTTCCCCTATGCTCCCATTGTAAATAGAGATGCACATATATTTACAATTCAAGGAGATTTTTGATTCAGCCCAATAGTCCACATAGCTAGAGGAACTTCTTATCAAGGGGGAGGAATACTGTGTTTGGAGTCAGAAAACCCTTGGTTCAAATCCCAGTTCTGTCTCTTACCAACAGATCCCAGTTCAGATCACAACAGATCCTAGTTCACAAGCTAGTTAACCTCATGTTGCTATTGTAAAGATTTCAATGACCAAGCACCACGGAGGGCACTAAATCAATGACGATTCCCTCCTTATGTCCTTTCCAAGTACCCTATGAGAGGATATAAGAACTGTGCAAGGGGCTCTCAGACTTAATCTACTCCTGTGGTTTTCCGACTGGGTTCCCTGAGGGCCACCCAGCCTGAGTGGGTAGGCTCTGGGCTTCCCAGCTCTGATTCAGTACAGCTTCCCTTTCGTCTTGTATATTGGGGTCCTAGATAAAATGTAATTTGGAAAAACATATGGGCTTTACTGCTAATAAAAACTGCTGATCTAGTCCTTCCCCTTACCTATAAAATTGCAGAGGGAATGTGCCTTGCCCAAGGATACAAAATGAGCTAGTGAAGAAAACAGGCTCTGGATTTTTAGTCCAATGCCCTTTCCCCTTCACTCACCCCTGACAGTTGCACTAAATTGACCTCTTTGAAGCTCCCGAGACCTCGGATATGGGAGCATCCTATGATTTTGTCCACAAGTCCTGTTTTCTGTAGGCAATCTTTTCATGGTTTTGTAAGCCCCTGTCATATCAAAGACCAGTTAAGAAGGCCTATCACTGTGTTCTGAGGGTGGAGAGGGAATGTCTTCCTGTGTCTTCCTAGTGTGTTCCTAGCCATCCAACTAGAGGTATCACGACAGGCTGGTGGCATCCAGGGACAGCCAGTCAATACTTGTGAATGTCTTTGCTGCCACTGGCTGTGAGAATTTTGAAGTCAGTGACTGTGGTTTTTTTCCCCTTCCAACTCCTCACCCCCTCCCAAGGGTCTTTTTGAAGTGCATGGCACCTGAATGCATTCAGTAAAGGTTGGTTGTGTTGAAGGAACTCATAGGCTCCGAGGATAAGCAGGATAGCCAGCCAGTGCTGTCCCCCAGGGTCAGAAGTCAGCGGGTATCAAGACAGGCTTGTGCCCACTGGACAAAGCTCTTAGAGTGAGGACGAGTTGGAGATGCTGCTTTCCTTGCCAGCTGTCTTTCTCCTAACTTGTTTGGCTCAGCCTGTAAAGAACTAAGGAAGAAAGCCAAGCACAGTGGTGGCTCACACCTGTAATCCTAGCACTTTGGGAGGACAGGGCTGGAGGATCACTTGAGGCCAGTAGTTTGAGACCAGCCTGAGAAATATAGTGGGACCTCATCTCTACAAAAAAAAGAAAAAGACTAGCTGGGCATGGTGGCATGTGCCTATAGTCCTAGTCTCAGCTATTTGCTACTAGGGAGGCTGAGGTGGGGAGGATTGCTGGAGCCCAGGAGTTTGAGGTTGCAGTGAGCAATGATAATGGCACTGCACTCTAGCTGGGCGACAGAGACATTGTCTCAAAACAAAACAAAACAACAAACAATAAAAAAAGAATTAAGGAAGAGATACTCTGCAACAGCAAGTTGGCCGTGTTAGAACCTGGTTGATATCTTCATGGGACGTGGGGGCTCGTTTAGGACTTGCCTGCTTGCCTCCTTTTGTTTTCTTTACAGATAAATCAAGACCTAGGCATGAATGAATTTCACACTGTGGAAAGTATGTTCATGTGCACCCTGTTGGAGTGGGGACACAGAGGTTGCTCTGTGACTTCTTAGGAGAATATGCCAGTTTTTGAAGCATTATTCTAAGGAGCAGGTGTTGCCTCATTGTCTCTGGACAGGATTTTGGCCAAGGCCAAGAATAATGGCTGAATAGATCCAGAGCTTTCTACCCATTATGGCATTAATAGACTAAAACCTCAATTCACTGCGTGGGGAAAAAGAAAGTCCTAATTCAACAAAATTTCCTGAATAACTGATAGCTATGCAGAATACATTTTATTTCCACAATGTATATTTTTTAAAAAAATGTTAGTATTTAGAAAGTACAATGTGGTGATCAAGACAGAGTCTTAGTTTGATGGCTGGCTGTCTGGCTAAGTCCCAGCGCTGGGATTTGGAGCATGACGTCTGTCCTGGGTCAGCGATGTAGAAGTAGATGAGACTGGAAGGAATGTGGATTGTCCTCAAGATGTTCCCAAACTGTAGCGAAACAAATGGAAAAGAAAAAAGAAAGACAAGACCATAAGTTCTTAAACATAAGCTAGCCTTCCTTTGGGTCCTGCTTTTAAAATGTGGAATGCAGGAAAATGATCAGTTAATAGAGGGTTCATGTTGGTTGAGGATTTATTTCCTGGCACTGTGGCGTGGAACACTATAGGCACCGGGTAAATGTTTCACATGAATTGTGAAAGGAAAGCTGTTGAACTGGAAATCAGCAAACTTGGGTTCTAGTCCCAGCACTGGTCTGACCCACTGGCCGAGTCTTAAGGGCAACTGCCATTCACCTAGCCCCTACCCTGGAGCCGGCTCCCTGTCTGAGAGAAAAGGGTATTGGCTATCATCACCTTGGAGGACCTAAGAGCTCCCCTTTCTTCCGCAGCTGGCCTGCGTGCACCACATTTATTTATAAGCAGGAGGAATATCCTCAAGGAAGTGAAAAATACCAGGTTCGATGTCAGTGCTGCTCAGCTGCCCTGTTTCTTTGTTGACTAATCCCGCCTGCCTGCTGAGAAGTAGCTTTTGTACACTCCTCCCCGCTGTGTCTTATTTGAGGTTAGTTGACAAGTGAGGGTCTCACCTGGTTATTACTAGGTCAGTCGGCCTCTTCCTTTTAAAGCAAGCTATCTTTGGAGGGTGTATTATGTGGGGGGAGGAGGAGCCCTGGGAAGAGTGAGGGAAGGGGAGTAGCGCCCTCTTTAGCCAACCATTCAGGCTGCTGTTTTGTATTGTGTATGTGTGGTGTGTATGTGTGTTTCCAGGGCAGAGAGGCTGGGGGAAGGGGAGAACTTGGCCATGCAGTAGCCATAGCATGTGGCTCCTTTGGAATTTCACTGCCAAGGATGAGTCACACACATGCCCAACTGGTTACCAGGATTCTTAGTTTGTGGGAGTTTTTCCCAGCACCAAGAAGAGGTAAGGGGGTTTGCATCTGGGCTGTAAGGATGCTTTTGTCTCACTTCTGGGCCATGGGAATGTCCTGAGGAATTGGAAGATGGGTAGTTATGTACATATTATTTGTTCTGAATTTTTAGATCTCATCTGTCTTCAGGTAGAAGCACATTTTTCCCCCTTTGGGTTTTTGAAGTTGCACCCAGGGGCTTTCATGGGAAAAAAGAAATATAGCTAAAGGACCAGATATTTGGCACATAGTAAGAGTGTTGGAAGGAATCTTGATAAGTATGAATAATTTGCTGTACTTCAAGCATGCATGGGTATCTAGACCAGAGATCCCAAGTGAGTTTCATCTCTTACGATCGATACAAAGCTGCCTGGGACACTGTCTTGAGGAGGAGTATGAAGCTGGCTTGGGGTCAGTGGGAAGGAGTTCCAAAAGCGATTGATTCATGCAGGGAAGGTGACAACAGGGGCACACATGTTGGTTCAGTATTTGCTCTCCTAGACTTAGCCCGTTCCCGATCAGAAGAGGTCTGCCCCACTGTCAGATTTACTAAATTAGTCACTGTAAAGTAAAGCATAGGTTACTTGAGTTAACATCCCCTCCTGACATCGCCCCGCCCCACGCCTTGTCAGTCAACTGGCAGTTCTAGGACAAAGGTGCCTCCGGTTGCCAGTGCAGGGAGCTGTCCAGCCTAGTGGCTCTCTTGCCCCACCTCTCCCTTTTCTTGGACCGATCATGCATATACCATATTTTCCCTTTTCCTTGTCCTCTCACCAGTCACAGCTCAGTTATATTCTACCATAGGCATTCTCCTGTGTGCTTATGCATACACATCCTTTCTACCTCCTTATAGGGGATTATGGATGGTACTTTGGACTGCAAAACAAGTTTCCCATTCCCTTCTGGTAACCTGTTCCATCCTGCCTCCCTCGACTCAGCCATAGGAGTGGGCACGTGACCCAAGCCTAGATTCGCATTTCCCTGGGCACAGACATCAGTCCAGAGGTGGGCGTGTGACCCAAACTGAGCCACCAGCTCCTTCCCTAGGGTTTCTTGATTTGGAGCTGAGGGAGAATAGCTTTGCCCATGGGGCCCAGAGTTTGAAAGATGTGAAGTTGGGGCTGCTGGTGGCTAAACACCCTGGCACTTGGAGAATACAGCAAAGCAAAGATAGAGACCAGACATGGGCCGAGAGAAAGAGGCTGGCACAAAGAGTCTTGGTCTCATTACTCAGGCCCCAGTTCCTGCAGCTACTTCTTTGATACCATGAGCTGTCCCATATCCTAGAATGAAAACTTTAAATGGTGCTTGTATTAATGAAATATCTATTGAAGTGGTTGGGATGTTCTGGGACATGCTGCAGTAACAACTCCCAAATTCCAGTGGCTTGAGACAACCGAGGTGTATTTCTTGCTTTGTGCTGCCTGTTCACTGTGGGTTGGCAGGGGCACTCTGCCCATCATGATTACTCAGAGACCCAGGCTGACTGAGTGACCTCTGTCTTAGGGTGGCATCATGTCAACGCCAGACATCAGGATTCGCTGTGGTAGGGAGAGGAAAATGGAGTCCCACACTGACTCTTAAGTACCTCCACCTGGAAGTGTTAACGCGCCATTTCTGCTCACATTTCACTGGCCACACCTAAATTCAAGTGGATGGCGACTTACACTCCTAACAAGAACAGCCCTAATGACCACCATACATGTTGAATGAACGACTGCTAACCAGCCTTGTAAACTTAAAAATTTCTTTGGTATAAGATGGGATTTTTTCCTTTTTGCCACTGGACTCCCAGTCCTAACATACTCTTTCACCTCTTTATACTAGAAAATAATCTCTCTCATTCCCCTTTTATTCCCTTTTCTTTATTCTGTTTGTGAGTCAAAAAAATTAGGTCTGAAGTTTGAGGAGAAATTAGTGATGATAAAGGCTAAAGCCTTGGAAGGTGCCCTCTGATTTCCATTATGTTCTCTATGTGTGTCCCCATCTATCTCCCACCATCCAGCCTCCCTTGGGTCCCCTAACAGAAGAAAGATTTCTCTCCCCTGGGTCCCCAGAATGGCATTGTCACTTTGTACCTTGTGCTATCGTGGTTTGTTTGTTGACCTCCCCTTAAGGACCAAGTCTGCTTCTTTGTCTGTCTCACAGCTCTTCATGCTCAGGAGGTGCCCAGTGAGTGCATGTTGGATGGTGAATGAGTCAGGACCTCACTCCTCAGAGCGTGGTCTATGCACCAGCAGCCTCGGCATTACTGGAGTAGGCAGGAATGCAGAATCCCAGGCCCTGCCCAGGACCTAGTGAATCTGTAATTTAACAAGATTCACATAAAGCTTGTGCTGAGTCAGGAGACAGGGTACCATCATCTCCCCTGTGATATGAAAAGAAACGGACTTGCCTAAGTTTCCTGTTATTTGCTGTAAACCTGGGATTCGATCCCAAATCATCCATTCGTGCTAGACTGTGGTTCATCCTTTCTGGTTCTGAGAGGTTTTAACGCTGGCTTTTTATGAGTTCTAAATGGCATGATTGGACTCCACCAACCTAGTGCCCAAGTGAGAACCTTTCACAAATGGGCTGCCTAATTATGCTCAGTGTGAAATTTAGTTTTGTCACAACTGGAGTTTAGACTGCCAAGGCAATGCCTGTCAGACAGAATATTGGGCTGAATGGGTCATGTTGCTCCAACAAAAGTGGGATACAACCTGCCTTGACACAGGCTGGTGGACACATCAAGCTGATGCTGGGGACTCACGGTGGATTTCATACAAGATTTTTCTCATGAGCAGGTGAGGCTGAGAACCACAAGTCCACATGTGTCCCTCCTGAGGGAGTCACCAGATCCAGCGGGGGTCTGTGCACACTTCAGGCCAGTCCCTGTGTGCTGTGGAATCAGTTTGTCAGCAAGTCCCCTGCCTTCAAAACACTTCCCGTCCAATCACAACTCCCACCTCCACTGCCGCCACCTGCTCCAACCCCAAATTACTGCTCACCTGTTTCATCTCAGAGCCCTCCTAATGGTTTTCCCTGCCTTTGCTCCTATCACTCTGATAATTTATTTAAAATGTAAGATGGGCCATCTCTTTCCCCTGCTGTTTAAACACTGTCCCGTTCCAGGAAGAATAAAACTCAAGCTCCTTACCATGGTCAATAAGACTCAACAAGGTCTGGCTCCTGCCGACACTCTGACCTCACCTTGCACTGCTCTCCCCTTTCTCACTCCCCTGAAGCCTCCTCACTATTCCTGGAAGGTGCCAAGCTTGTCCCACCAGTGGCCTTTGTACGTGCTGTTTCCTCTGCCCACAACACAGTCCCCCAGATCGTCCATGCCCTTCCCCCCTTTTCATTTATGGTCTCTCTGCTCACGTGTCCCCTCTTCAGGAGGGACCTTTTCTGCCCACCTTCTCCAAAATCCACCCCTCCTGTCACTCTCTATCTCCTTACCACTCCCTGAAATGATCCTTTTAATTCATTTGTTTATTTGTTCATACATATCCATTAGGATTTAACTTCCATGATTTTCGAGACTTTATCTCATTTGCAGCTATTTCCCCCAAGCCTAGAGCAGTTCTAAGCACACAGTAGGTGTTTAAAAAATGCCTGTTGAAAGAATGATGACTTAGTATTCCTTTTAGGGTTAAAACATCATGTTTTAAACCCCAGTTTTATAGAAACTTGATTTGTGACCATGGCAAGTAATTTAATCTCTCTAGACCTCGATTTTCTCATGTGTAAAATGAAAGATTTGATTTCCATTTCTGGAAATACAGAAAACTAAATGGTCTGGAAATCCTCCCTTAATAAAAATTGAATTTTAAAAATTTGGGGTAAAATATAACAGCAATCCGATCTCCTTAAAAGCATAGCTGAGCTTTTAAGTAAGGAAGGAAATTTGCCAGGAGATAGAGAGGGAATCATTTAGAAAGTGTGTAAGCTAGTACTATACCAGCTGCATAACAGACTACATAGAAATTTAGCTTAAAACACAGCCGTTTTGCTACCCTTGGTGGATCTGGCAGAAATTATTCCAGTTTCTCTGACAATCTTCAATACGTATCATACAGAATTAGCTCCTAAAACCATGAATTCACACTTCAGAATTACAAAACACATAAGGAAACAACCCCAGTAGCAAACACTATAAGCAATAGGATTAGCTCTCCAATAATAAATAAATAACCTACACATATTAATAATATATATTAATATTATTTGTATGATAGAGCTACCAATTAAAGACCTTGGAATAAGTCTTTCTTTTTCTTTCTTTCTTTTTTTTGAGACAGAGTCTTGCTCTGTTGCCCTGTGTAGAGTTCAGTGGTTTCATCGTAGCTCCACTGCAGCCTCAAACTCCAGGGCTCAAGCAATCCTCCTGCCTCAGCCTCCCAAGTAGCTGGGACTATAGGCCTAAACCATGACACCCAGATAATTTTTTTATTTTTAGTAGAGATGGGATCTTGCTCTTGCTCAGGATGATCTTGAACCCCTGAGCTCAAAGAATTCTCCTGCCTCAGCCTCCCAAAGTGCTGTAATTACTCTTTTCTCACTTTAAAAAGACTTATTCTGGCTGGGCGTGGTGGCTCACACCTGTAATCCTAGCACTCTGGGAGGCGAGGCAGGAGAATCACTTGAGGCAAGGAGTTTGAGACCAGTCTGGGCAAAATGGTGAGACTGAGTCTGTACAAAAAAATTTTTCAAAAATTAGCTGGGCAGGTGGCATGTGCCTATATAATCCTAGTTATTTAGGAGGCTGAAGCAGGAGGATCGCTAGAGCCCAGGAGTTCGAAGTTAGAGTGAGCTACGATCTAGCCACTGCACTCCAGCCTGAGCAACAGAGCGAGACTCTGTCTCTAAATAAACAAATAAAATGAAAAAAGAAATAAAGAATTGAAAATATGAGAAAATAGCATGTCCTGGCAGGGGACAGTCCCATTGAAAAAGAAGCACTTCTGAGGGGGAAAAATGAAGTATTGAAATGAAAAACCCTGTGGATAGGTTACAGTGCTGAAAGATTGAACACCAAGAAGGTGATGTTTTTCACATTGGACCACAGAGATAGAAGAGACCTTAGTGATTTCATGCGCTTGTTTGACAGACAAGGAGGAAGAGGACCAGCAGAGTTAGGTGATTCATCAAGATCACTAGCCTGGTTGGCTAGGCCAAGGCTTAAGGCCAGGTCTCCACGCTATGGAAATGTTTTAATGTGGAAAAAATAGGTTTGTTTTGTGTGGTTAGAGGATTGGACTAGGACCAGTGGGTGGCCAGAAGACAACTTTTGGGCTTGATAGAAGGAAAAGGTTTCCAATAATTGGCACTGACGGTGCCCTGGGCTACCTTTTGAGGCAGTGAGCTCCTGGCTTCCCCAACCCTAAAATTGTGTGATTTTAATCTCTTCCTTATACTGGTAGAGAAAGAGGGAGAGGAGTTAATTGAAAAGATTTTCTTTTTCGGTGGTTAGGACTTCCATCCTTACTCAGGATTGATTGATTCATTGCTTCGTTGATTTATTCATTGATTCACTGCCCATTTTTTGACCATTTGCTGCATGCCAGGCGCTATGCTGGGCCCCAGGGATATAAAGATGAATGACTCCTTGTTCCATCTTTGAGAAGTTGAGGCAGTGACATAGCCAATCAGTGGGAAGTGTCCCCCCTGCCTGGCCAGTGCTATTTCCATTGAGTGGAATTTCATGGATGTGTGTGAATGACTTGTCTGGCTCTGGCTGGAAATTGTAGGGAGGAGCCCTTTCAGCAGGGGAAGTGGTGCATCTGATATATGAAGGGATTAAACCATTGCTGTGTCTCCCTACTTGGGAGACACTGTGGCATCCAATGTTGGGAGAGAAGAGAGGGCAGAGGAGAGGGTATGCTAAGTGGAAAATCATCTGAGATAGACTTGAGTGAGGTTGAGCCTCCTTATCCACTGTATTAGTCTACTATTGCTGCTGTAAGAGGTAACCACCAATTTAGTAGCTTAAAACAACAGAAATATATTCTCTTACTGTTCTGGAGGTCAGAAGTCTGAAATGAATCTTATGGGGCTAAAATCAAGGTGTTGGCAGGGCTGGTTCTTTCTGGCAGTTCCAGGGAAGAGTCCATTCCTTGCTTCTTCTAACTTCTGGTGGCTATTGGCATTCCTTGACTTGTGGCTGGCTGTAGGCATTCTTTGATTTGTGTCTTCATCACTCCTGTCTCTGCTTCTAGGGTCACATTGCCTTTTCTTCTGTCCTCATATCTCCCTCTTTCTCCCTTTTAGGACCTTTGTGATTACATTTAATCACAAATTAAATAGGGCCTGCCTAAATAATCCAGGATAATCTCCCCATCTCAAAGTCTTTGGCTTAATCACATCTGCAAAGTCCTTTTTGCCTTATAAGAAAACATTCACAGGTTCTAGGCATTAGGGCCTGGATATCTTTGGGGGCCATTACTCAGCCTACCACACTCATGGTAACTGTTCTTACTGCTGCTAAGATGAGGAGAGTTCATCTAAAATCAGCCTAAGGTAAGGGGAACACAGAAGGGAACACTTTGGTGTTCTAACATCTTGTTCGGTCTCCATTTCTGGGCTGTCTTTGATTTGTAAAAAGTAATTGTTGAGTCAATAGAGAAGACTGTTTATAAATAAAAAATGGTTAGGGGATAATGGATAATAATACAATGAATACTCATTTACTCATCACCCAGTTTAAGAACTAGAACATTACTTTCATTGTATGAACATACCACAGTTTACTTATCCACTGAATTTTTTTTTTTTTAGACAGAGTCTCACTCTGTTGCCTGGGCTCGAGTGCCATGGCGTCACCCTAGCTCACAGCAACCTCAAACTCCTGGGCTCAAGCGATCCTCCTGCCTCAGCCTCCCAAGTAGCTGGGACTACAGACATACGCCACCCTGCCCGGCTAATTTCTTCTATATATTTTTAGTTGTCCAACTAATTTCTTTGTATTTTTAGTAGAGACAGGGTCTCGCTCTTGCTCAGGCTGGTCTCGAACTCCTGAGCTCAAACGATCCTCTTGCTTCGGCCTCCCAGAGTGCTAGGATTACAGGCGTGAGCCACCGCGCCTGGCCATCCATTGAACTTTTGATCCACATTTGGGTTGTTTCTGGATTTTTCTTTTTTCTCTTTTGTACTCCTTCAGAAAGAGTGCTGCAGTGAACATTCTTGTACATGTTTTCCAGTGCACCTGTGCATGGGACTGGGCTGGCCGAGGCAGAGGGTATCTACATCTTTCACTTAACCAAATAACGTAAATTAAGCCCATAGATAACTGGGTCTGTGTTTGGGCTCTTTTCTCGGTACCATCGATCAATGTGCCTGACCCTGCACCAGTACCACACTGTCTTAATTACCATAGCTTTATAAAAATTCTTGATATCTGGCCTGGCAAGTGCCCCACTGTTTTTTCTTCATAAAATGTTCTCCAAATGGTTTTCCTCCAGCAGGGGCTGTGATTTCATTTGCACTGTATCTTTACCATCACTTGATAGTGTCACACTGTAGAATTTTTGCCAGTCTGGTGGGTACAAAGTGGAATCTCATTATGGTTTTAATTTGCATTTCCCTGAATACTAATGAGACTGAGCATCTTTTCATATGTTTATCGACCATTCATGTTCTCTCTTCTGTGAAGTGCCTGTTCAAATCTTGCCAGCTTTTTCTTCTCTTTATCTTACTGATTTATAGGAATTCTTCAAATCTTTTGGATGCTAAGCTTCTGTCACTTGTGTGTCACAAATGTCTTCTCCCAGTCTGTGGTTTATTTTTTCATTTTCTTTATGGTGTATTTTGATAAACAAGTTTTTAATAGTAATGCAATAGAGTTATCAATTTTTTCACTTACAGTTTGTGTTTTTTGTGTCCTAGGAATACCTTCCCTCTCTGAAATTATGAAAATATTTTTCTATATTGCTCCCAGCAGTTTTATAGTTTTGCTATATGCATTTAATTTCTTAATCTATTTTGAATTTATTTTTGTATATGATGTGAAGCAGCAGCCCCTAATTTTTTCTTTTTTTCCATAGGAAAAACGAGTTGTCCCAGTACCATTTATTAGAAAGTTCATCCTTTCCTTCAGATCTGCAGTGCCCAGCCCTGTCATAAATTTAGTTTCCATAATGTGTGGGCCTATTTCTTAGCTCTTCATTCTGTACCATTGAATAATTTGTCTACTGCTGCACCAGCACCATGCTGTGTTAATAACCAAAGCTTTAGGAAAAGTTTTGTTATCTGGTGTAAGTTTTCCCACCTTGTTCTTTTTCAAAAGTGCCTTCAAAGAGTGCTTTCCTCTTCCACATACGTGTTTAGAATTAGCTTAAAATTATGTATTACAACACACACACACACATACATACACACAAATCTTTTGGGATTTTGCTTGCAATAACTTTAAATGTATGGAACAATAGAAAATTGATGTTCCTAATTTGTTTGTTGCAATCCATATATATGGTATCTATCTCTATTTATTTAGGTCTTCTTTAATGACTTTCAATAAAATTTTATGATTTTTGCTATAAATGTCATGCACATCATTTGTTACATTTATTCCCAGTTATTTGATATTTGTTGATGCCAGTGTATTTAGTATCTTAATAAAATTTTCATCTTCCAACTGCTTGTTAAAAGAATGCAACCTTGCTGAACTGTAATTCTTTTGGCTTTTCCAGATAAATGGTCATGTCCTCTGACAACAGTGCAGTGTTGTGTCTTTCTAGTCATTATTCTTTTTTATTCCCCCTTATTATCCCTAGTTAGGTTCCCCAGTGCGTGATGACTAAAAGTGGCAAAGGCGTACACTCTTGCCTCTTTCCTGAGTTAAAAAGGAATACTTCAGCATTTTCCCATAAGTATTGTGTTTGCTGTAAGGTTTTCAGAAATAGACTTTATCACTCTAAAGTGACAATTTGCTGAGAGTTTTTATAATGAGTGATACTATATTTTGTCTAATGCTTCCATTGAGATAATATATATTTTTTGGCCTTTAGTCTAAGTGGTGAATTGTATCAATTAATTTCACTGTTAAACCAACCTTGCCTTCCCAGGTAAACCCAATTTGGTCATAAAGTTATTTTTCTTTTTTGTAGTTTTAAAACAATCCTGGATTTGATTATTTGATTTTCTAATATTTGGGGTTTTTTTTCTTTTTTTTAGACAGAATCTCATTCTGTTGCCTTGGGTACAGTACAGTGCAGTGGTGTCATTGTAGCTCACTGCAACCTCAAACTGCTGGGTTCAAGTGATCCTCTTGCCTTAGCCTCCTGAGTAGCTAAGATTACAGGCACATGCCATGACACCCAGTTAATTTTTCTGTTTTTTTAAAAGTTATATTTGGGGGGGAGGGGGGCACAAGGGCAACATACGTAACCTAAACATCTGTACCCCCATAATATGCTGAAATTAAAAAAAAAAAGTTATGTTTGTAAGTTGTATTGGCTATGTTATCCTTGTCTGGCTTTGGTATCAAGATTGTGCCTCATAACTAAGTTGGGGGTATGTCATGTTTTTCTGTACTCTGGAATTGTTTGTGTAATATTGAATTTCTTTCTTGGATGATTAGTAGGACTTGCCAGTAAATGCATCAGGGCCAGGTGCTTTTTCTATGGGAAGATTTTTAAACTATTGATTGAATTTTTTTAATGATTATAGATTTCCTCTATCTTCTTGGGTCAGTATTATTTAGGATTTAATTCAATTCAGTAATTTTTTCAAATGTATTGGCCATTAACAGTTTTGCTTCTGCACCCTATTGCTTTCCCCCCTTCTTCAAGTACTCTCATTAGACGTATGTTAGATGTTCTTACTCTGTCTTTCACATCTCTTCATTTCTTACCTCTGATTTCTTTTTCTGTCACTGCTACATCGTAGATAATTTTCTGCATCTCTCCTCAACCATATCTAATCAGCTGCTGGACATGTGCATTGATTTTTAAATTTTAATCATTATATTTCAGAAATGCTATTTAGCTCTGTTTCAAAACTGGCCATATTTTATGATGTCTGTTCCTCTACATATTTTAAATTCATTTTTATTCTTTTAAACATATTAAACATAATTATGTTATTTTGTGCACCTGATAATTCTAGCATCTAAACTACTTTTGAAGGACAATTCAGCTGTCTCTTGTTTCTCTCGGCTCTCAATCAAGGTGCATTATGGTTTGGTCATTTTTTTTTTTTTTTTCCACTGTGAGCTTGTATTCCTTGAAACTTTATCTGTAGAAAGCCTTTAATACCTGGGTAAAGGTGAGTTCCTCCAGAGAGGATTTGCGTTTGCTTTTGCTAGGTGTCTAGGGATGCTACCAGTTTGGGACCACGAAGTAAATTGCTGAGATTTTAAAAATTTGACCATCTGGGTAGTATAAATATGGGCTGCACACTTATGTAAAGGCAGTCTAGTGGTTATAGGTTTTCAGGGGAAATACTATTTCCTTTCCACCTGCTGCTGTGGCCAGAGAATGGGCATTTTACTTTTTGTAAAGTAAAATGCCATGATAGCAGGCTAGTCTCTATTCACCTTTTGATGTAGTTCTTTGAGGTCTATATTTCCTAGTGCTGCTGTAACAAAGTACCACAAATCGAGTGATGTAAACTAACAAAAGTTTATTCTTTCACAGTTCTGGAAACTAGAGTCTGAAATCATCGTGTTCTCAGGGCCTTACTGTCCTCTGAAGGCTCTAGAGAAGAATCATCTGCCCATGCCTTTCTCTGAGATTCTGGTGGCTGTCAGCAATTGTTGCCCTTCCTTGGCTTGTAAAAACATCACTCTAACCTCTGTCTCTGTTGTCACATGGCATTCTCCCTGTGTCTGTATCTCTTTTCCTTCTCGTATAAGGACAGCAGTCATATTGGATTAGGGCCAACTCAAATGACCTCATCTTAAGTTGAGTACGTCTGCAAAATCCTATTTCCAAGTAAGGTCTCAAGTACTGGAGATTAGGACTTCAGCATATCTTTTTGAGGAACACAGTTCTATCCATAACAGAGTCTAAACTTTATAAAGGGATACCCGGGATGAGTGTCACTCAAAATGTGGTCTGGAGATGACAGCATGACCTCCACCTGGGAGTTACTAGAACTATAAATTCTCAGGCCCCCCAGACCTACTGGATGAGAATACCCAAGAGTGGGTCCCAGGAATCTGTGCTAATAAGCTCTCCAGGTTATGTTTTGCAGGCTGAAGTTGAAGCAGCATTGCCCTAGCTGGTGTTTCCTATACTTGACGCTCGGTCAAGCCCTATAATTTGAGGTTCAGTGTTTCAATTAGCAAGTGCGCTTAATTTACCTTTCTGAGGCTCCACTTTGGCTTTGTTTTTGGCTTCCATACCTTCCTTACACTGATGTAGAATATCAGTGTGTTTGCATGTATTCCTTATATTGATTACATGTTTTGTTTAGAAAACTTTGAAACCCACAGAAAAGTTGAAAGAACAGTACATTGAATACCTATGTTATTTGTACCTTGGCATATCCGCCCAGCTCTTTCTACATAAATACACACATTTCCCTCTTGCCTAACCATCTGAAAGTCGGCTGCAGACATCATGCCACCTCATCCCAAATACTTCAGCATGTCCCTCAGAGACAAGATTATTCTCCTATACCAGTGGTTCTCAAACTTGTTGGTCTTAGGACCCCTGTACACTCTTAAAAACATTGAGAACCCCAAAAAACTTTATGTGGCTTCCATCTTTCATTATGAACCATATTAAAAATAAAAGTGGAGACATTTTGAAATGTGTATTTATTAATTAATTTTAAAATAACAATAAAAATTCATTATGTGAAAATAAATAATACATTTAATGAAAAATATCTATATTTTCCAGAAAAAAAGAAAATGTCAAGAAGAGGGTATTGTACATTTTTGCAAGTCTCTTTCATGTCAAGGTTAATTGCAGTGTGGAATCTGAAACCTTATAAATGAAGGCTGATCTTATAGTTTGAGTGGATCTTTTATCCATGTATGGTTTTGTAACCTTATGCATTGGTCATGTGGAAACTACTGGGTCATCAAGTTAAATGCAGATGTTCCAATGTAGACATTTTTAAAATATAATATCCAAAAATTACACTTATTGATATTACCATTGATCTCACCAAAAAAGTCTTTATAAGTGTTGGGAAATTGTCAAATAGTGGATACAAATTTTCCAAAATTCTAATTTTTGCTTGAAATCTCAAATTATCATTGGCAACAAATACTATTTGTTTTTCTGGATGTAGCAGGCTCATTTTATTCATTTTCTAGAAAATGCTTGCAAGATACCCAAGTCTGAATAACCATAGTTTGTCAGTCATTCAAATAACACTGATGTTCCATGAAAAAAAGGGGGATAATTCAGCACACAACTCAATGAAACGAGTGCTTTGCTTCAAGACGGTCATCATACTTTGGTATGCAACAGAGGTACTTTATGTGTAATTCTCATTTCATCACAGAATATTAAAAACACCTGTACTCAGGGGTTGGGATTTAATAAAAGTGATGATTTTCACTACATCATCCATGGCATTCTTAAATAAAACAGTAATTTTTTTTCCTACTGCCTCATAGTGAAGAAAATAATGACTACTGATGGAGTTTGGTACTGCTGCCCTGATATGTGCAAAATACCAGCAGCAGTTTCACCCTTCATTATTTTTGCACCATCAGGACAAATTCAACACAGTGAAAAAGGGCAATGTCGTAGTGCTATTGTTGAAATTGTTTTGACCTCATGGACCCTCTGAAAAGGTTCCAGGAACTCCTTAGGGTCTTTGGGTTCCCCAGGGGTCTGTGTATCATACTTTAAGAATCACTTCTTGTAACTGTACAATCAAAAACCATAACCACACCTACGAAATTCAACCCTAATTTTACACCTTTATCTAACACGAGGTCCATACTCAGATTAACCCACATGTAAAAAAATTTCTTTGTTGGTACTTCTTTCTTGTTTTTATTTGGATCCAAATTAAAGTTTACATATTGAATTTGGATGTTGTATCTTTTGACCAAGCTAGAACAGTCCCCTCAATTTCATGAAGAGTCCAGGCTGGCTGTGATGGAGAACGTTCTGGATTTGTCAGACTTGTCCTCATGATTAGACTCAAGGCCAACAATGGTGGCAACAGTACTATGTTGATGATGAGGTGCACCTCCCATTGTCTCCTGCCAGGAAGGCAGAGTATCAGACTGTCTTACATTGGTGATGCCAAATTTGACCGCCTGATAAAAGATTCACAATTTCTTCAAATCCAAATTTTTTTTTGTTTTCAGTGGGAGGTTAAGTCATGTCCTGACCCACGGAGTAGTCAACGCGGACCCTGGAGGAGGGAGTGGGAATTGGGAGAGGCAGGAGACACAAGAAATGGAGACAAGACAGGAGTCTGATCAAGTCTCGTTTATTGGCAGTAGGGCAGGGGCTTAAGTAAGGCAGAAAGAGGAGGTAACAGTAAAGGGGCGGTGCTTTCCGAGGCTCTGGCTTTCCAGCCAAAGGATTTCCATATAAGGAAACCCTCAGGCGGCTTTCAAGGGCTACGTCATAATGGGTAAATGGAAACTTACAAGCTCTTTCGCGGGCTTTTGCAAATGCGCGGGCTTGGTTGGCCATTTTAGATAAGCAGGCAGATCCACATGGCTCGCAGCCATCTTGGATAAGCAGCTGCCGGGCCTCATGGCTCCGGACAAAGTCAGGTCTGAGACTCTTGGAAACTGTGTCCTCCTTTTGGTTATTTATCTTTGAGGTTTCCAGGTATATCAGTGAGAATTATTTTGGTTTCAAGAAAAAATAATACAACTCAGCCTGGGTTACATAACTTAAAAGTCTGGAATGGTACTAACTTCAAGTGAGACTTGATCGAGTGGCTCAAGGTTGGCACCAGAGCAGCAGGTTCTCTGGTGTCTCCTCTGCAGTCTCTGATTGGCACCTCTTTCAAATTGTCTGGTTCTCCTTTTAGGTGCAGGATGGCTGCCAGCACCTTCTAAGGGTCCCGAATCCCTCATTTATGTCCAATAGGAAGGAAGCATCTCTTACGGGAGACAAGGAAGCTTCTTGCCCAAAGCCCCTAAGAAGCATCTTGCGCTAATGGTTTTGGTCACATGCCCATTGCCGAGCCAGTCCCTATGGCAGGGGCATGGGATGTGCTGACTGACTTAAACCAGCCAGGACCTGCCCTGAATCTAGGGATCTGGTCAGCTTCTCCAAGAGCAGGGGCCACACGGTGCTGGGGAGGGGATCCGGAGAGCATCTAGGTCTCCGGATGTTACCAAGACTAAAGCCAGCTGGGGGATGGGCTGCCTGAAACTGCAAACATCCACCAAGGAAGGTTTTAGTATCCATGAGAATATAAAGCACTTTACTGAGCACTTCCTAGTGACAGCTGTTGTGCCAGGCTGTTCTTTTGTTCAGCAGGTGCACTCTGTTGTCTGGTCTTTAGTGAGCTGCTATTGTGGGCTGGGTGTGGGTCATCACTTGAAGGAAACAGCTGGAGTCTTTGCCTCATGACATTTCTCATGTGGGGCTTCATAATTTCATTAATGCAGCAGTAATACAAGGTAGGTATTACTGTCTCTTTCCCAAATGATAAAATTGTAGGGCTAGGTAACCTGCCCCAGGTACCCAACAAATCAGTGTAGGCACTGGTTGCAGACAAGCATGATGGGGCCAACAGCACCACCTGGCCCAGGACTGGATGGGACTCAGGGTGTAGATTCAGGTCCCAGCTCTACTCCTGGTGAACTATGTGGCCTTGGGTCCAGGACTGTGCCTCCCAAGGTCTCCTGGGGCAGGTGGGGCTGAACCTCCTGGCAGGAAACTTCCCTGATTGTTCACACCATCCCGCCGTCTACATCTGCGGTCCCCAATGCCAGGCCGTAGCCCAGTACTGGTCCATGGACTGTTAGGAAATGGCCTCGTATCACCGCCTGAGCTCTGTACCACCTCCCCCGCCATGATGCCCCCCGCCACACTCGGTCCGTGTAAAAATTGTCTTCTATGAAACCAGTCCCTGGTGCCAAAAAGGTTGGGGACCACTGGTCTACCTCTTGAGAAGTACCAGCTGCCCTGAGCTAGGTACACCCTCTCAGACTCTCTCCAGAGTCTCAGGGGCCCTGTAGGATATTTGATGTTCATGGTGAGGAGCTTGTGAGGACAGGACATTAAGGAGGAAAGAGGCAGGACCCCAGGAACTGCCTCTCCCCACAAACTGGGGAAAGAGAGGAGGTGAGGAGTGCAGGCTTGGCTGGTGAGTTGTTACTGAGGATTCTGCCTGTCCGATAAAGTTAAGGAGCTATCAAAGAGGCTCTTGTCCATCTTCCTTTGTAACAGTTTAGCCTCGTTGCTGGGCGTCTGTCCTGGCTGGCTCAGCCCCAACCATCCTGCTTACCTCACCTGGGCCTGCCTCATCTCAGGAGGGGCTGGGATCCAAAGTCTGACGTCAGCCTGGGCCAGCCCAGCCCTGCAGTGTCCTCCAGGGCGTGACTGAGGCTCAGCACTTCCCTCAAGGCAGCTCATCCAGCTTAATGAGGCTCTGGGTGGGGAGGTAGTTTCCCTGCAGGGTATGGGCAAATTCCCCTGCTGACAAGGCCACTGGGCTGGCGGCAGGATGAGGTCGGCTGTGGTTGCAGCATGCCTGGCACCAGGCAAGGAGGAGTCATGGGGCTGGGTGAAATTACTCTGGTGGCAGCTCTGATCCCAGAGAATTTTCAGGCGCTTCCTGGGTAGATAGGCCTCACCAGTCACTGTGGGTCTGTCTTTCCTTCACTGTAGGGTGCTACTTGGCAGTTTGCAAACTGCTTTCACATCTGTTGTTAGATCTAGAGTCCCAAATGTGGTGGCTCCTGGGCTGATATCAGCCAGCAGATGTTTGTTTGGCTTGTGGTATTTTAGTATTGAATTTAGTATTGTGGTATTTTGGTATTGAATCAGTTACCAACATTTAAAATGGAGAGTTGTGGCACCAAAATCCAAATTTTTGGCATCTCGTGAAGAATCAGAAAATCTGGCACTGCAGGGTGATTCCAATAGGGCAGCATGAACCGAGCTGATAGGTGGCTGCCCCGGGGCACATACTCCCCAGTCCGCTGGGCCCCTGCCTGTCCCAGTTACTGCAGGCTGCTGGTGGTTTCCATTTCTCATCTCATACCTGGTCTTTTCCATCACTGGCCTGGCCCTTGATTCTATATTTCCAGAGCAGCCTGGGGCAGTGGGCATTAGTATCCCTGTTTTGCCAACAAGGTAACAAAGGCTCAAACTGGTTTCAACATATGTAGGACAATAGTCATGGCCTGATTCAGTCATGGTTCTGCCATTTAACAGCTCTATGACCTTGGAGTCACTTGCCTGTCTCAGTCCCAGCCTTCCCATTCATGAAATGAAGAGGTTGGGGCTAGCTAGTTAGATACTGCTCTGTATAAGAAACAGTCCGGAGAAGCTAGGAGAGGAAAGAAGAGGGAAGGAGAGGAGATGGCTGAACAGCATGGTAGAGAGGCAAAGGAATTTTTAAAAGGTTCTCTGATGTTCTTTTGCTTTTCTGCTATATCAACTCTGTCTCCAAGAATTCTCAGTAAAGTTATCTGTTCAAGCTAAGAAAAAAGAGAGGAAAAGGATGATAGGTAAATGCGCTCTGGGGCTTCTACCTGCACTGACATCTGTCACTCTGAGTAGTCATTGGCAGTGTGCTGCTAGGTGCCGAAAGGACACAGAATCTGTGCCTTGTTCTCTCAACCTAAAGGCAAAACTTAGATCCATTTATTAATACCATAATAAAAATAAGTGCTTTTATTGACACATACTTTAATCATATACTTTATGACTTTATGTTTTAAGTCAGATGTTTCATACGCAATACATTGTTTCACTTAACCCCTTGGCGGAGTGGGTAGTATTATTTCCCTTTTACAGATGAGCAGTATGAGGTTTAGAAAGGTTAATGAATTTTCTCAGCTCTTAAACGTTAAACATTAGAGCTAGGAATTGAATTCAGATCTGTCTGGTCTTACAGCCTTTGCGTTGTCTTTGCCTGAGTGTTGCCATAGCCCCTCTTTCCAGAGAAGGATCATTACCAGTGCAGGGCAGTGGTAGATTAAGGGTCCAGTGCTTCTGCAAGCAGGAAGGATCATGGAAATGCAGAAGTGCAATGGGCTGGGCTGGCCGGTCCCAGGAGGCTGCATGGAGCTAAAGTAAATGGTCTTCCAAATGGTCTTGAAGGACTGGACTGGCTTGAGTTGAGATTTAGTGTCATCTGAGGGAGTTCAGGTTGTCAAGGTAGACTTTGAGGCCAAAATACAGAACTTTGCTTTTAGGCCAGCATGAGCCATGTTTTTGTCAGGGGAAGTGATGTGAAAGCAGTGTATCTGTGTCATCTAGTCCCATCTTGTCCCAGTGCAGGGACTCCCCTCCTTTGGTGACATTGGTGACAGCTGTGCATCGAGTCACTGCCAGCCCACGATAGTGGAACAGTATCTCACATGGCAGCTAGCTTCTAAAGCCAGCACATAAGGGTAAGAGTTACTCAGTGTCTATACTGGGTTGAATAGTGTCTCCACAAAATGCATGTCTACCTGGAACCTCAAAATGTAACCTTATTTGGAAATAGGGTCTTTGCAAATGCAATCAAGTTAAGATGAGTTCATACTCGATTAGGGTTGGCCCTAATCCAGTTACTGGTATCCTCATAAGGACGTTTAGACACAGAGTGAGATATGCTGGAGAGCACCACGTGACAATTGAGGCAATTGGAGTGATGCCTGTCCAGGCCAAGGAACTTCAAAGATTGCCAGCAACTGTGAGAACCTAGGCAAAGGCAAGGAAGGATCCTCCCCTAGAGTCTCCAGAGGAAATGTAGCCCTGTTGACACTTTGATTTCAGACTTCTAGCCTCCAGAATTGTGAGAGAATAAATTTCTATTGTTTTAAGCCACCAAGTTTGTGGTACTTTGCCATGGCAGTCGTGGGAAACTAATGCAGTGTATATTACCTTGAAAAATGCTTAGGCCACTGCTAGCTTCCCTGTTGTGAGAGGAAACAAGAGCAGCCCAGTGTGATTTGTCCATACAGAACTGGTACAGGCCCCTTTCTAGTGCTCACAATTATTTTAATAATCCAATCTGGAGTTTTTGCATTAGTGTTCAGACCCTAATGTGGTCCTAGATGAACTTCTGTTCCTATGACATCCTCGCTTTCCATATGTTGGCTTGAGTCATTGCCACCCTCTCCTGAATGCCATCTCCCCTCCCTCCCCCAGCTATACCCTACCCATCTTTAATGAGTGCTTTTTCTTCTCTGGACCATTCTAGACTAAGGAGGATTCTTTGTTCTGCTGTCTCAAAGCACACACTGCTAGCCTGCTAGCACCAGTGTTGGCCAATATCCTGTATAGCTGTTCCTGAGACATCTTGTATGTTTTTGTATTTCTTAACACATAAATTTGTTTTTTTTTTTTTAACTTCATCAGTGTTTGTGTTTGCCTTTTGGGCTCATGTCTCAGTTTCTTGTATGTAGAGAGCCTATCTTTTCTTTTGCTTCCTTTTCTCCTCTGTATACTTTGTACATTGTTATTAGTTAACACACACACACAGAGGAGTTTTAAGATAATGATGGAAGATAATTATTTTCCTTGTCTGGGAAAGATTAGAAAAAAGAAAGATTGACTTGAATGAAAATCTTGATCTTCAGGGTGGAAAGCATACTCTGGCTCCTAGAACATAATAATATGTCTGTATGCAGACATGTGTTGCTTAACAATGGGGATATGTTCTGAGAAATGTGTCATTAGGCAATTTTGTCATTGTGTGACTATCATAGAGTGTACTTACACAAACCTAGATAGTATAGCCTACTATACAACTAGGTTATATGGTGTAGCCTATTGCTCCTAGGCTACAAACCCATACATCATGTTACTGTACTGAATACTGTAGGTAATTGGAGTGCTATGGTATTTGTCTATCTAAACATATCGGAACACAGAAAAGGTACAGTAAAAATAACGGTGTTATAATCTTATGGGGCCACCATTGTGTATATGATCTATTATTGACTGAAATGTCATTATAGGGCACATGACTGTGTATTTGTGGAGCACAAATTCCCTGTCTTGCTTTAAGCAAGTCCAGCCTCATTTATCTAGAAAACTACAAGAAAGTCTGTGTGCCTGTTTCTGTGATAAATGAGGAAGTGATGGCGAATAAGACAGACATGACCCTTATCCTCAATGAATGTTTAGTTTCGTGGGAAATACTGACAAAGAGAAAGCGAACACTTCTTGACCTGATTGGCTGTGGCTTTTCATTCAGGCGGCAAGGTGTAGACAGGCCTGGCTATCAGGGTAGGCTCCTGGCAGCCATATCTGTGCAGTCCAACCTGCCTTCTCCTCTTGGCTGTGGCTGATTGGATCAGAGGTGGACACCTGACCTGAGCTAAGCCAGTTATATTTTTCTTCTCCTGGAAATATAGACATGTGATTCAAAGGTAGTTGCTATGGACTGGATTGTGTTCCCTCAAAATTTGTATTTTGAAACTCTAACTTCCAATGTGATGATAGGCCTAGGCCTTTGGCCTAGGTTTAGATGAGGTCATGAGGGTAGCGCCCTCACGATGGGATTAGTGTCCTTATAGGAAGAGACCAGAGAGCTCACTCACCTCTTTCTTCTCACTCTGTGAGGACACAGTGAGAGGGTGGCTGTCTGCAAGGCAAGAAGAGAGCCCTCACCACAACTGGAGCGTGCTGGCACCCTGATCTCAGACTGCCAGCTTCCAGTACTGTGAGGAAGTAAATTCTTTTGTTTAAACCGTGCAGTCTGTAGTGGTTTGGTATGGCAGCCTGAGCTGACTAACACCACAGTTATTCAAGAGGCGGGAAGTGTAGAGGCTGTGTTCTGCCATGTGGGTTGAGGAGCAGTTCACATGAAGAGCATGTGTGTTGTGATTTCTTTCAAGTTTGGTCTTGAAGTCTCTCTTGAGAGTGGCCTAAGCCAAGATAGCCTTGACCAGGGGAAAGATAGGTTCAATATGCCAGGCAGGTGAGACACAATGAGGAGGTGAAACCAAAATGCATGAAGCAGAAGGAATTTATTACTTTCAGATCCAGAGAGTTTAGGGGTACTGATAGGAGGCCAATGGAAAGTCTTGGTTGGCAGGAAGCTCAACCAGGGTGGGGATAGTGGGTTGGAGAGACAGAAATGTAATTCCGCCACAGGGAGGAGAATTTTTAACTAGGGCAAAGGTGACAGGGTGCTACTGGGTCTCAAAAAACTTATATCAGGCCTAAAAATGGATGCCAGGGCAGCAACCGTATTAAACCAATTTATGACAATGTGGGAGGTGGGTCAGCAGAGAAGGAGGCGTGACAGAGACTTTTGGAGAATGCCGAGGTGGCCGAAACACTGCCTGGCTTCCCCATGACTCTTTCGACCCTAGTTTTAGCCCCTTACAAGGCTCTCTGCTTCACCCTGTGTCCTGCTCCCCACAAATTCTCTTTATTGCTTATGCCAGCGGGAGTCCATTTCCGTTCCCTATGACCAAAAGAACCTCTACCACGACCCTCCCTGTTTTACAGTGAGGAAAACAGAGCAGAGAGGCCAAGTGACTGCCCAGAGTACACTAGTGCGTGACAACAACTCAAGCCACAGTCAGGCTCTTCAGACCAGTTCTCTGCTGTTCCTGCCCTTCCAGCTGTCACAGCAAACTCCTTAGGGGAGCAGACCCAAGGCAGTTCTGAAACCACAGGGAGAAATGCTGTTTGTTATTGCTCTACCACCAGCCTTTTAAACATGCTCTGCATTCTGTCGTACTTGAAAGTGCCTTTCCAACATCATATGTTTTTGCCCCTTTTTTCTGTAATCTTGTTAAACGGGGTAGCACGCCGTCTCCACATGCATTGTTGCCTTTGGATCTCGCATCTGAGAGATTCGTAGCAGCGTGCACTGGCTGACAACCAAGGTCTCCCCATTCCTTCCTGCATTCTTTGCATTTGTCTTCCTTTTGTTCTTCTAATGTGACCCACATTTATATCTCAAGGACAGGTGATTTTTCTCTGAGCTATATGATAGGGAATGCCTGACACCCTTCCCCTGTTTGGTTTCTATATTTATTTTAGGATGGATTTTTAAAATGAGCTTATTAATTAGAAAATATGCAAAAATAGAAAGGAAATGTTGTCACTGTTTCCAACATCCCACCAGAACTGCCAGTTTTTGTGAACTTAATTTGTAAAAATATGTAGTTGTAATTATACATATTAAGAATTTTGTATCTCACTTTTCCCCCAACGTGATAGTAGAAACAGTTTTGTTCTGTTTCAAGTCTTTTGTAAATACCATTTTGGTTGGTTGGTTGGTTGGTGTTTTTTTTTTTTTTTTTTGAGACAGGGTCTCACTGTTGCCCAGGCTGGAGGGTAGTGGCACGATCGTAGCTCGCTGCAGCTGCGAACTCCTGAGCTCAAGCAGTTCTTCTGTAGCTTCCCAAGTAGCTATAAATATCATTCTTAATGGCTGTATCCATTCTAGTAAGTTGAATAAAACTTAACTGTATCATGAATCCTTTTTGGCATGAAGGGGCAATAAATAAATATAGGAAATGTAGGAGCCATGCCTCTATTTGTTAGACATTTAGGTTGTTAGATTTTTTTTGTGACTGTAGGTCATAGTATGGTCTTCCCCTTTGTTTTTGGATCTTTTCCTTACACTGTTTATTCCACCTGAATAAACAGGTGTGGCTCTTGTCGGGCTTTTAGTACGAGTCATCAAAGTGCTTTTCACACAAAGTGCTGATTTATCCCCCAGCTGACCAGCAGTGTGTGAGGCCTGTCAGGCTATCACTGTACATCTCTCTGCCCTAAACTCCAAATAAGTAACGTGTAAGAATAAATACCCGTGTTTTATTAGTGTTCTTTGAAGTCAGGAGGACTACTCCTGAACACCAATTTGTAGATCAAATAACACTCACCAAGGGGGAGGGAAATGCATTTTGTTCTTTCATTTGATAAAGTTACAGTAACTGTCCCCAATGTCTGGAAAAATGTTGCCAATGCAGTACTGTAGATAGTTTTACATAAAAATCCTTCCGTTGTCTTTTTTTTTGATGGATGAGTAAAGACTAAGTAACAATTTAAGCAAACTGAGAATATTTTATTATGATCATACTTTTTCGAACATAGGGTGGGAAAATGGAGAACTAGATTGTCTTAACTCAAATATTCTTGTGTGTTCTGTGTTTTGAAAAGAGAGGCCTTTGTGTTTTTAGACTATGGTGGTGGGGAAGGTCTCATTTAAGAGGTAGGACTTGATTTGGGCTTTAAGGGGGTCTAAGAGGGAATGAGGACACCAGGTAGACATAACGCAGACTGAGTTAGAACTCATGTGGTATGTTGGGTTTGGCTGGACAGGCAGGTATGGGCCAGACTGCAAGATGCTGGAAAGTCAAGCCCAGGAGTCTGGAAAATTCTTAATACCCTATATGGAGCCATTCAAAGGTTGTGAGCAGAGAGGGAATGCAAAATGGTACAGCCACTTTACAAAACAGTTTGGGAGCTTCTAAAATTGAGTTAAATGTATACTTACCATCTGACATAGCAATTCTACTCCTAAGTATTTACCCAAGAGAAATGAAAACATATGTCCACACAAAGACTTTACTCCAAAATTCTTAGCAGCCTTTTTCGTAGTAGCCAAAGGTTCTGAGCAGGGGAGTAGCCTGAAGAGAACTGTACCTCAGGCAGAGGAATCTGGGCTTGAGGTGCAAGGTGGGCCAAAAGGAGGAAAACTGGTTAGAAGTTTCTTGCAGTCATCCAGGCGTGGGATGAGGAGGGCTGGAGTTGCAAGAAGAATAAGAAAGGGCTTGGTAGAAAGGTACCTACAGAGGAAAAGTCCAATGCTTAGAGCCTGCTAGCTGTGGGTGCCAAGGGAGAGAATGAGGAGACAAATCAGACCCAGTGGCAGTGGTCTTCAAAGTGCATCCCTGGGCACCTGTTAGAAATGCAGACTCCCAGATCCTACTTCAGACCTGCTGAATCAGATACTCTGGGAGTGTTTTAATAAGTCCTCCTGGTGATCCTCATGTCCCTCAAGTTTGAGAGTCCTTGAAATAGGGAAATTAGTGTAAAATGAGGCTTTGTGATCCAAGAGGAAAAATCTAAGAGGCTGTTGGAGATCAGGGCCTGGAGTTTGGGCAAGAGAGCGACTGGGCTGAGGTGGGCACCGGGCTTGCCCAGCAGGTGCAGAAAAGAGACAAGACAGGTGCTCTGAGGGTGAAAGTGGGTAGAAAGAAAGGTAGAGGGCCTAGGACAGTCTTGGGGGTGTCTCAGATTCTTTTGGTTGCAAGTAGCAGAAACCTGCTTCAGACCAGCTTAAGCAAGCGAGGACCTTTATGGGAAGGATCCTGGGGCAGTACCTGGAGCATGAAAGTAGAGAGTCCGTCTGGGCCTCATGAGGCACTGGAACCAGGAGCTGGGCAGAAACTCAGACAGCTTCCATGTCTGTCTGTTCCTCTTTCTGTCCCCCACACCTTTAGTTCGTTTGACCAGGATCTTTTCAGCCTCTTAACAATGTACCTGTTCTAGGTACCAATGATGAGCTTAAAGAAGAAAAAAAAAAAAAAGACTCAACTTTGCCCATGTCAGCTTCTAGAGGAGGATGGGAGTGACCCACTGGGAGTTTTTGTGCACTGATTGTTAGAAACTGTGTTGTTGGGGAGGAGCTTGCTGGTGCAGAGAGGATTGAAGCGTTGTCTTTTTCTTTCTGGGGGTGGGTAGATAATGTTTAAAGTCCTCCTCCGACCCTGAGAATCTGTGATTGCAAATAAAACAACAGAGTTCGGGCAACCGAGCCTGGCAGTGGCTCCTGTGTTCCTTCCTCTTAGCCAGAGTAGACTCATCTTTCATCTAGTTAGTGCTGTGGTGGATTTGGATACAGTCATCTTTCTTTGCTGTGAAGTCTAGGGCTTGGTTGCTGATGGTTTTACAGGAATTGTTCCTTTGTTTTACTGGAATATTTATGAGTCCTGGGAGACCATAAGAGCAGATGTGTGAATGGATCTTTACCCATCTTCCTTAGAGGGGGAACTTCAACTCACTGGTTCCTCTCACAGTCTTGGTTGTAAACTGCTTCTCTAACCTCTTCTGTACACCTGAGCCATTCCTTCATTCCTTCATTCATTTATATTTACTGCATACCTACTATGTGCCAAGCACTGTGCTAGGAGTGCTTCATGTTTTCAATCACCAGCCTTGCCACGTTCCTCTTCAGTTTGCCCTCCTCCTCTCACCCTTTGGACGGATGCCGGCAGATGTGCTCTGAGGAGTGACAGCACCCCTCAGCCTAGCTTCTGCCTGACCCAGCTGCACTGAGCCATTTGCAGCCCTAAACCCCTGATGCTCTTGCATGGTTCTGGGGTTTGCTCATGCTGTTCTCTCTTCCTGGAATGCCTCCCCTACCCCCAACTTCCTCCTGAATCTATCAAACCCGTGCTCACCTTTCAAGATCTGCTAGAGCATCCCTGCCTAGAGAAGTTACTGATTTAGAAGCCCAGCCTTAGCCCACTGAGCGTGTGTTGTGAGTGTGCTGGTCTGCCTGCGGGGCATCCAGCTAGACTTGAACTTGGTGAGATCCAGGACTGTCCCACTCATTTTTGTATCACGACAGCAGTGGATGAAGGATCGAATGCTATTGTGGTCAACAGGATGGGGAAGAAGAGGAAAGGATAAAGAAGAAAAGAAAAATAACTTATAATTCTATTACCCAGAGATATATTTTGGAGTGACTCTCAAGACTTTTTGAATACAGAAATGTTATGTGATTGAAGTTACTGTGTATCTCACTTTTCCACTTAACATTAATATATCAATATTTTCTTATTGCCCAAAAGAGTTCTAAGACAAGATTTTAGTGACCTATTAATGTTGTATAGCCAATTCCCTCTTTATTGTTGGACGTTTACATTATTTTCAATTTTGGACATAAAAACGCCATGGAACATATTTATGCCTTAATCTTTGTTTGCCTCTGAAAATTTCTTTTGGATGGATTCCCAGGAGTACAATTACAGGGTCAGAGGATAGCAACATTGTTCAGGCTTGAGAAATAATGGCATCTTGCCTTCGAGAAAGATTGTGCCAGTCTGTACTCCCATTTGCAGTTTTTGATGGTTAGGTTTGTGAATTCTTAAAAAAAAAACAAAAAAAAAAAACCCAGCACCAGTGGCCTAATTGGCTGTGGTTTCAATTTGGAGGAAATGGCAGCTTTTCTTGTGATAGGAGCCAGGGCATAGAGAAAAACCTATCTCGCTGCAACCCTGGGGGCTGGAAGATTGGCCTGCAGTGGCAAGGGCCAGCGTAATCAGCCCAGCTGTCCTCTCCAGGCAGGACTCTGGGACCTGGGAGCCTCGTGGAAAGACAGCATCATGTTCTGGAACAGAGAAGGGAAGGAAGCTGCTTGCTGACCTTTGGGCACCAGCTCCAGGCAGCACTCCATTAGCTGCACGTCCGTTAATGAGGAACTCAAGCTTCAGGAAGCTGGGCTGGCTTTATAAGGCCTACTGGGAATTAAAGGAAAAGGGAGTGTGGATGAAGCATTTGTTGCTGTCAGAGTGGGCATTCATCTGCATGGGGCCTCCAGGCCAGTTAAGCCCAGGAGCAAATGTGGGTTCTGAGAGGTTAGTCATCTGCCTATAGGGAATTGGACCTGCCTGGGAACCAAACTTGCAGCCTCTTGGATGTGCACATCTGTTGAAGTATTAAGTATACTCTTGCTTATTTCTGCTGACATGGACATTTGTGGAATTGAGGTTATTTAGAGGACACTTTAAAAAATAAAATGAGCCCTAATCACGTTTTTATTTTTCACCTGATTGTTCATAGTAAGGATGATCTCTCATAAATTATGTTCTAAAATTGACATTACATAGTCACTCAGTAAATTTAAAAAACGAATTAAAGAGTTTAATATGGGCCAGGCGTGATGGTTCATGCCTGTAATCCCAGCACTTCTGGAGGCCGAGGCAGGAGCTTCACTTGAGCTCAGGAGTTCAAGGCAGCAGTGAGCTATGATGACGCCACTGCATTCAGCCTGGGTGACAGAGCGAGACCCTGTCTCTAAAAAAGTAAATAAATAAAATAGAAAAAGAGTTTAATATGGACATGATGGGAAATGGGGAACTAATATCTCTGGTGAGTATCATCCTACTGGTCTCTTTAAAACTCTCTTGTTTCATTTAATTCCTAAGATGGGAATTGTTGTTACTTATTTTTATAGATGAAGAGACAGAATCTTAGAGAAGTGCAGTAACTTAATCAAAGTCATAAAGCCAGTAAGTGGTAGAAATGAGACTTTATGTCTGACTCCAAAGCCCGTGCCCTGCCCAGCATCCAAGGGGCTCTTTTGCTCCTGATTCTGGCAGGAGGACACTGCAAGCCAGCCACCATTATCTGCTCTTAGGGAAGGCAGGATTATATGCCCCTAGAAAAGCCTGTTGTGGTTTCTGCTGGTGCTGTGATCTGCTCTGAGAAGTGCTTCAAGCCAGCTCCAAGGAGGAACTTCAGAGATAGAGGGGATGGAGATGTTGGACAGCTCCCAGTTCCTCTGGTCTCAGATCCTCCCTGTGGGTGCTTGTACTGAATTGGGGTGATGGTGACTTCTTATACTAACATACACTTTCAGTATACGTTATTCATACACACCTAGGTACTGCTCAATTGGATTTGGGCTCTATCAACTTCTGAATTGGGATCCTCACCTTTTGGTGCCAGTGTAACTTGGGTTTGTTGGTGGTACCCTGATGGGTGGAAGGGCTTTATGCGTGTAGATGCGTAATCTTCCATCAGCGAGGACTCTATCAGCCCCGGTGGATGTGAGTTCAGGCTGGAGAGGAGAAGGGTAAGGGAACCTGAGTATTGGGCATCAGTTGTCAGAGGTCTCAAGGGTTGTGTCTTGATGGAAATCTCTCCTGTTTTTTGTTTTTGATGGCAGGAACCAAGATAGATAAAACCAAGTAGGCTTAGCACGAGCCAAAAGGAATTATTCATTGTAAAGAGGCAGGGGGTTGCAGCTGGGGTCCTAGGCCCTGAGCTGCCAGGCTGTTGGAAAACCTGCTGGTCTTACTTCCTCTCCCTGCCCCAGGCCCTGGTCTTGCTTCTCTGGACACATTTTCTTTACTCTCTGCATGTGCGTTATGTCTGGCACTCTCTCTGACTTGTGCTCTCTCCAGATTTCTACTTTTCATGTATATGGGGCCAAATGCAGCTGTACACAGTGGCAGTCCCCACTTCTGAGTTTATATCCCTTTAGTTCAATTATCCAGCAGGAACCACTCACTCAGGTTTCTCAGTTCCAATGCCAATTCCTGGTGGGACAGGTTGTGCAGAGCCTGGCTGCTGTGGCCCACCCCAGTGACGAGAGGCCTATTTCTCAGAGAGAGCAAAGGAGGGCTGCACCTGTCAAGGGGAAATATAGAGAGTAGACTAGTTTGGCCAAAGAGGCAGAATTTGAACTGGACCAGGGAGTGGAAGCTCCCAGCTAACAGATTTCAGGTCAGTAGAACAAAGAGCTACTTAGGGTGGTCCAGGGTAGACCAGACTTCTTGGGGTGACAGCGGGTTCCTACATGTACAGAGGTTCACAGTCTGGAACAGCATCCTAGAGAGGAGCCAAGCATCTGCTGGGGTGGACCAGATGGCTTTTGGGGTTCCTCTGGCCATGTCAGTCTGGCCCTGAGCTGCTGCCTCTGCTGGAGATACTGCCTGTAGATTCCTGTGCAAAAAAGAAAGATTGGAGGGATGTATATAAGTATTGTATTATTGGTATATTTGTATTAGAGGGACAGTATAACAGCATTTTAACTACTGTTATTGATGGGTGGTGGGATTGTGGGTGCTTTTGATTTTTATTTTATTCTTTTCTGTATTTAAAATTTTTTCTACAATAAACATAAATGAGTTATGTTTATATTAACAGTAAGCAAGTTAAACCCAATAGTTGCATTTAACTAGGCCAATATTTATTGTCTACTCTGGATGGTATTGTGGCTTGTATAAGATGAACAAAATGTGGTTCCTGCTCTTAAGGCTATGTTAAGTGCTAATAGAATATTACAAAGTGTGTAGAAGGCACACACATAACTTGTCTGAGGAGGGTTTCACAAAAAGGGTAGCCTTGGATCTGGGCACAGAAAAATGGTTCTCAAGCAGGGGCCATTTTACCCCCAGGGGACATTTGGCAATGTCTGGAGATATTTTTGGTTGTCACACCTGGGGTGGAGGCATCTTTTGGGTAGAGCCCAGGGATGGTGCTAAACATCCTATAATGCTCAGGACAGCCCTTCACAACAAAGAATTATCTGGCCACACACGTCAGTAGTGCCAAGGCTTCTAATCCAATGCATTAGAAGCATGCATGGGATTTTGGCAGACAGAGACGGGGGCAGAGCATTCTGCGCCAAGAGAATGATGACTGAGCACAGTGGCAGAAATGCATGAGTGGACATAGGAATTAGTGAAGGGCCCATGAAGCTGGCGGGGCAGCTGCAACTAGGTGGCAGAGGTCCTAGATGCCAAATAAGCAGTTTGGACATCTTTCTGTGGGCAGTAGGGAGCCATGGAAGTGTTTTTAGCAGTGGAATCGCTTCATTAAGAATGGGATCAGTTCTCATCACGCCAGCTTTGCTTCATTGCTTGTTCGTGTGTACAGCCACAGAGGTTAAAACACACCCCTGTTTTCCTGTTTTCTTCCCCAGTCTAGCCACTCTTTGTTTTCCACTGTCCAAAGGAAAGCTCTGTCAGCACTCTGCCTTGCTGACCCTGGATTCCCATCTGCTGGTGACAAAGGGAAACAGCAAAAAATGATCCCCTTTTGACGACTCCACTTCCTGCTGCAATTTGCAGGAATATACCACGGCAAGGGCAACTGCCCGTGGCTGTTCTGACGGCCTTGTAGCAGCTTTGCCTCCCCCTTGTGTGGGTGTTTGCTAACGTCCTCACACTATCTCAGGATGCAGAGTGGAGTGTAGAGGGGCCAGTTTGTGCTCAGCAGTGTCCACACAGAGGCCAGGGCTGGGCCTGGCTCAGACTGCAGTTCTGGGGAGTAAAGAATGCTAGAAGCTGGGGGCTGGGAGGGCATCCCAGAACTCAACCCAGTGCTCTCCTCTTTAGTTCACTGCTGGCTCGCCAGCAAGGGAATAGTGCTGGACACCCACTGTGCTGGTGGGCACTAGGTGAATGTTATCTGAACAACAGAATGGGGAGACCGAGGTCTGGGGAGCCAATGTGAATGGCCCAAGATCACATGGCCAGTTGGGATCAGAGCTGAGCCTAGAGCCAGGATTGTTGACCCCTAGTTGGGAGCCCTGCCCTGTGCCACATCCCTTCTTCATGCCCCAGGACCCGATGCCGTTATCCTGGGAACTGGCCAGGCACCTGTAGCCAGCACTGTGCCCTCCAAACCTCCCCAAACAAGTCAACCAATCAAACTTAAAAAGCAGCATGTCCTTCCCTACCTGCCATTGGAGGCCAAGGAGCTTTTTTTTTTTTTGAGACAGAGTCTCGCTTTGTTACCCGGGCTAGAGTGAGTGCCGTGGTGTCAGCCTAGCTCACAGCAGCCTCAAACTCCTGGGCTCAAGCGAGCCTCCTGCCTCAGCTCCTGAGTAGCTGGACTACAGGAGTGTGCCACCACACACATCTAACAATTCGTGTCTAATTCGCATGAGCCTTGTTAAATGGGCTTATGTATTAGATGATCTTATTTTAAATAAAACAGTCCTCATGATGACTTAAAAAAAGATTTCCTCAGCAAAGCTGGGGAGTCATGGTAATACAAATAACATGTGATCAAAATATTTTACTAATTTTTTTCTAGTCAAAAAAGTTGGGACAGGGGCCAGGCGCGGTGGCTCATGCCTGTAATCCTAGCTCTCTGGGAGGCCGAGGCGGGCGGATTATTTGAGCTCAGGAGTTCGAAACCAGCCTGAGCAAGAGCGAGACCCCGTCTCTACTAAAAATAGAAAGAAATTAATTGGACAACTAAAAATATATAGAAAAAATTAGCCAGGCATGGTGGCGCATGCCTGTAGTCCCAGCTACTCGGGAGGCTGAGGCAGGAGGATCGCTTGAGCCCAGGAGTTTGAGGTTGCTGTGAGCTAGGCTGACGCCATGGCACTCTAGCCGGGGCAACAAAGTGAGACTCTGTCTCAAAAAAAAAAAAAAAAAACAGTTGGGACATCCATGGTTTAGTACCCAAGCTTTGAAATCTCACATTCTAGTTCCAGCCCTGCCACGGACTCACTGTGTGACCTTAACCCAGTGATTTAACTTCTCTGATTACATTTCCAGTCTGTGAGATGGAGATGATAATCATGCCGGCTTCATAGAGTTTTTGTGCATGCAAATGTGTGTAAACCGCTGAAAGGTGTGCACGGCACACAGTGAGTGCTAAGTAAGTGGCATTGGTTACTATGGGATGTTAACATATTTTTTTTCAAAATGTGAAGCTTTCCTTCTTAGTGTTGGCTCCCTGGATAATGGGACATTTCTCACTTAGACTGTCCCTCATGGCCACCCTTGAGCATGGCCATTTGAGGCTCACAGATGGAAAGAGTGTATATTCTTTTCATTGTGAAGCAAATAAAATTTCTTACATCTCCATCCTCAAAGCCAACTCTTTCTATTATTCTCTCTTATGGAATTTTTCTTTCTTAGTGACCTAGTTTTATCCATTCCCTTCAGATCAGCGAAAGCAAATGGCACAGTTGTCAAAGAGGAATTCTCATTTCCCAATAATTGAGAGGAATATCTCCATTTCCTAAACAAAGCAAACTGTTATATTTTAACTGAACTATGATGCAGTATCCACTATACATTTTAGAGCATTACCAAGGATTACCCTCCAAAGCATCAAAAATAAAAAATTATTATCCAAACTGGGGCCTTGCCTTCCTCACGCAGGGCCCCCATTGACGTGGTGGCTGGGGCCATTGGAGTTGTGTGGCCTGCAGTGGGTTTGCTCCGTGGTCTGCAGGGTGGGTGTGCAAGCGTTGCCTCCGGTGGGCTCCTGGCTCACTGGCCTGCTTCCCTCTTTCTTGGCCTGGCAGACTCTGGAGCCAGGTCCAGAACTTCTGGCCAGAACCATTCTGGAGCCTCCATGAGCTGTGTTTGGTCCTAACTGTCCTGACTTGCTCATAATTAAGACGCATGCTGGAAATTCTTCTCAAAATTTAAATTTCGCTCACTGACGGAAACTTGGCTGTTTTCCAGCTTGCATTTTTTTTAAGTGGGGTTTTGTGTTCTAATTACGGTAACATTCTGGGCCTGAGCCAGACATCCCCATTTCAGACAATCTTTCTTCTTCATGCGCAGGTGAGACATAGTCTCAGGGCTGGGCAGAGTTTACTTTCCTGCCCACTCTTTCCCCTTCATGTTTAGGTGACAACAATGCTTTTGTTAGTGGCCCTGAGACTGACAAATCCTGTGGCCTGGAATTATGGTAATTTCTTATGAGCCACATAGTTATGTATAACCAAGCCACTTCAGATCCTTTCTGTAACAAATCAGATATA
>NW_012145856.1:1370363-1375029 GCF_000956105.1 Propithecus coquereli
TATATTACATTTTTAATCCATTCATCTATTGATGGCCACTTGCGTTGCCTTCATCTCTTGGCTGTTGTGAATAATGCTGCTATGAACATGGATGTACAAACATCTTTTTGAGACAGAACCATTTTTAAGGCTTAGCCCCATTCTATTTTGTGCTTGGCTGATTTTAACAGGTGAGGAAATCGGTAATGCAGCATATAAGACCAGCCTCATTTGGCAGTCTTTGTTCACATGTATCATGGCATCGTAAGCAGGAGGATGCAGGCTCAGTATAGTTGGGTGAGAGAGTTGCAAAGTCCTGGGTTCGTATCTGGGCAGTTGTGTCTGACTGGTAGAGCCCGACTCACAGGCCTACATCCTTGCTACAAGGGAGGCTGGGAAACTGAGCGTTGGCCATTTTCAGCTTCAGGTACATAAGGTGAAAACTTCCCTGCACAAGGTGGTGGGGGTCATTGCTGTGCTGGGAGCCAGAAGAATGACAAATGCCAGTTCAGCAGCATTTACAATTTTCATGTCCCATTATATCACAGCTTTCCTGTCTGCCTAGAATGGCTTGGTGTACCTGAGGAGATCACCCCATGACACGTGTGCCTGGGGTGGTGAATGTATAGCGTAGGACCACCAAATTCCTGGTGCTCGCGTCATCACTGCGAGTCTGGGAAAACGTTTGCATGGTTCCCATGCCAGTTCCTCTCTGCGGGTTGTCTTCTCTACCTCTATCTCTGCCAGACCAAGTCTCGCCTTTCTCTGTGGCCCCACTTGAGTCCAACTCCTTGGGAACCCTCCATTCTGCCTTTGATCTGTTCTTGTACTTGTGTTCAGAGTCAATGGTTTCTTGGGGCCTGAAGCTTTTGCCATTTTGGGGGGATAGTTATTCAGAAAAGGTCATCAAAAATTTGATGAATGCATTGCTAAGATTTCTCCCAGGGCTCATGCAGTCGAATAGCCCAGAAGCTTAAGCTTCCTTAGCTTCCTTGTCAACCTACTTATGCTTGTATTCATTCTTTTTTTTTTCTGTCTCTCTCTTGTTTTTTCCTATTTTAAAAATGAGGGTATAATTTGCATATAGTGAAATTCACTCTTTTTTCTGGATAGTTCTGTAAGATTTGTCAAATGCACACAGTTGTGTAATCAGTACCACAGTGTAAATATAGAACAGGTTCATTATCTCCCCAAATTTCCCGATTCCCCTTTGTATTCAATATCCCCAACTCTCCCTCCCCTAACCCCTGCCAGCTTCTGGCAACTCAGCTTTTTTCAATCTATATAGTTTTGCCTTTTTCAGAATATCATATAAATAAAGTCAAGTAGGATGTAGTCTTTTGAGTCTGGCTTTTTTCACTTAGCCCCATGCATTTGGATTTTATCTGCGTTGTGTGCATCACCCACTCTGTGCCCAGCACAGGAGATACCGAGATGGCGAGGGCCCAGTCCCCGCCCTCATAGTTTAGTGATGAAAGCACTTGGGCCCATCATCATTTGCCTTTCCTTCCACAGTTAGCACACACAGCTTTGCCCGACCACCTGTCTTGTTCTGATACACCTGGCACCCCAGCCATGTCTTGATTGCCCTGAGGATAAAACCTCTGAGGATGAAACCTTCCCAAGGTGTCAAGTTGGACTGGAAAGAGCAAAGAGTTTGGAGCCAGGCAGACTGTTTGAATCCAGCTCACCCACTTGGCAGCTCTGTGACCTTGTGTTGGACTCAGAATCTGACACAGAGTAGGGACTGAATAAATGTCTGTTGGATAAATGAATGAATTTAACCTCCTTAAGGCCCAGGTCCCACCTATGTAAGAGGGGATAATAATAGTCACTTCACCTGACTGCTGTGGGGATCAGTGCCTCGTACAGTGCCTGGTGGGCATCAGAAAAGGTTTGTCCTGTTCCCATTGTCTTCCCTAGAGCCTTTGATACCCTTCCCCAGACAGGCACATGCACATTGTGCAGACCTCAAAGCTGGCTGGGATCTGGAAGAGGATGACACCACAGCCTGCTGTATGGAAGCCAGGAGGGGCACCAGCTGAGCAGACAAGTCCCCAGAAAACCCCACAGATACCTGCTGACCCACTCCCCACAAGCCCAGCTCAAAGAGCCCCTCACACTTTTCCCCAGCCCCTCTTTCATGGTGCACGCAGGAAGGTCTGTCCTTTCCCTCTGCCCAAATATATACCATATAGGAGGCTTTAGAGAAAGTCCACCAGGAGAGGAAAATCATGACCCTTTAGCAGAGGACCCGCTGGCTAGGGGTCAGGTCTCCGGGTCTCAGATCTAGAGAAGGGGTGTGGGCTGGGAGATGGTGACCACAGGGCAGTCTTCGAAACAGACTCAGCAGGACTCACCACAATGATTGTTATTACTGTAATCAGTTATTTGTTATCATTATCTGTTTGCTGGCTGCCTTCCCTACCAGATGACCAGGGCACACAGTGCTTAGCACATATTTAATGATTGAATGAAAAATGTTTTGGGGTTAAAAGAATGGGCGTTCAAGTTACAATTTCTATAGAAGGAAAGGGAAGGGAACTAATATTTGTCATTCACTCAGGGTATCTCTGGGATATTAAATCTTTACCTATAGTCCCGTCATTTAATCTGCGTAGTGGCTGTTGAACGTAGATGTTCTTGGTCTCTGCACAAGGAAACCAGTTCAGAGTAATTAAGAAACACGCCCTACATTCCGTGGCTAGTCAGTGATGGAGCTATATTCAAACTCAGCTCTGACGTCAAAGCCCAGCTTCTTTCCCCCACACACAGTAAAGCTGGGTTTCTTAAGAATAGAAATCTCTACAATTAAGATTTGAAAACAAAAACAAAGATTCAAACTGACATTTGAGCAGGATTTGAGTGGGTTGGATTGTAGAGTGTAACAGCATGAATTAAAATTTACAGAATGTTTGTTCCTGCTTGCATCAGAATTTTGTGATTTTCTAAATTGGGTTTGGGGAGCATTTAAATGGGTGATGGACACACTTATAACTTTCACTCAAGCAGTACGAAAGTAATGCTTGTAACCGAAACATTTGTACCACTGTAATATTATGAAATAAAAATTTAAAAAAACAAAAAAATAAAAATACATAGAGAAAAAAACAAACTAAATTGGGGTTTTTGCAGCACAAATTTAAATAAGCAATAAAACCCCCTCCTCATTGCTAAGAGAGGCAGTGCGGACTGGAAAATGGTCATGCACTTGGAGACGGGAGGCCAGGTTGGACTCTTATTGGGTAGGAGAGGGGCTTTGGCGGATTCCTGAACCATTCTGAGGCTCAGTTTTTTTCATTTGTAAACGGGGAAAGTAACCCCAGTTATCTCAGGGGGTGAGGTGCAGATCGGATGAGCAAATAAGCAAATGAGATGTTTGTCAGGGGGATTACCCCAGGAAGAGTTGTGGTATATGTGTTCATTGTCCCAGATCTGCATAGGGAGCAGGGTCTGAAACAAACTGGAAAAAGAAAGACCACAGAGAGAGGCTGGCGGAATCACACCTCAAGATGAGGAAGAAGGATGTGTCTTGTTGTTCCGCCAAGATCAGCTCACATTGAGAGAGAACCTCATTTATGTGCGCAGTTTAGTGCTTGGAACCCTGTGATGTACTGTCACCTGGTGTCAGTAAATGCATAGTGCAGGGCCAGAGTGGAATTCTGTTGGGCAAGGAAGCAGGCAACATTCTCCCTCCCTCTCTCCTAGTCCTCATTCATTCATTCATTCATTCAGGGACCACCTGTAGGCTCGAAGCCATGCACTGCGGAGTCAGCCAGGCATTGTATCACAGCAGTGAGGAGATGGGCTGTGGAGTCAGAGAGACCTGGGTTCTAGTCTGGCCTCCTCCCCTGGCTAATTGTGAAACTCCATTATTTAATTTCCCTCAACCCAGTTTTCCCATTATGGTGAGGAAAATGATAATACTGGTGTCATATGAAGGTTAAAAGTGAGAATGCTTGTAGGTAAGTTTGTACTGTTCCTGATGCATAGTGAGCACTCATTAAATAAATAGTAGCTTCTAAATCATAATAATATAGTCTCCAGGGAGCCAAAATGCACAGCAGGCCAAACAGTTTCTGCTGTTTTCCTATTTTTTTCCCTCTAGCCTATGAGAAAGTGATGATGGGTAAGCAGAAGCCCAAGGGTTGGGACTCGTGGCAACCAAAGCCCAGGTGGTTTGCTGTGCCATGGGAGCCTGAGCTGTGTGCCCAGACTAAGCGACTCTGCCCAGCTTAAGTTTCTGGAAAACCGTTGTGAGTGAGGATGTTCCCTCAGGAACCATGGTTAAAGGTCAGAGTTTCTCAGGTGCACTTAGAACCCAGGCCCACAGCATGTCTGAGACAGTCCTTTCAGGACTAGAGTTCTCAGTGGGCCTTGGGGATGCATTATGGTTTTATGAATCCTTGTTTTGTCACACATGGACCCCCTGACATCAGGAAAGTACTGGTTGTCCCAGAGCTTGGAGATTGATGCTCAGGTCAGCTTTATCCATTTTTGGAGCCACACAACACAGCTCACTTATGAGTGTGAATTCCTCCCAATGCTTTTGTTTTTTTTAATGGTCAGGTTTATTGAGGCGAAATTGGTAAAATTCACTCTTTGTAGGCCAGGCTCAGTGGCTAACACCTATAATCCTAGCACTCTGGGAGGCTGAGGCAGGGGGATTACTTGAGGTCAGGAGTTC
>NW_012145856.1:1376459-1386203 GCF_000956105.1 Propithecus coquereli
ACTTCACTTGTAATTAAGGAAATACAAATTAAAACAAATATAGGGTACGATTTCACACCCATCACACTGGCAAAAATTTAAAAATCTGACTATCAGTTTTGCAAGAATGAGGAGCATAGAAACTCTTTTACATTTGGAGGAAGGAATATAAATTGATATAACCAAACCACTCCAGCAAGTGGTTTTGAATTATCTGGTGGAACATTCTGTAGCTTATGACCCAGCAGTTCCATACTAGGTATATACCCTAGAGAAGGCCTCAAAGGTGCACAGGAGACATACATAGTAATGTTCATCACAGCCTTGTGTGTAATAGGGAAAGATTGGAAAGAACCTAAATATGCATCAATAGGATGGATAAATTGTGATATATTCATTTAGTGAAGTGCTACACAGTGGTTAAAATGATCTAGAGAGACAGGTATTAACATGAATCAAATTTCAAAAACATAAGGTTAAATGAAAAAAATCACAATGTGGAGTACATCTAGTGTGATTCCATTGATATAATGTTTAAACAGGTATAAACACAATTTTTTTTCTGTCTATGCATGGCTTACATAGTTAATAAAAACATGGTGAGAATGATGAACACCAAATTCAGGATAGTGGTGACTTTGGGGGGAAAGGATTGTATCACGAAAGTGTATATAGGGGACTGCAAATATATCTGCCCTGTTTTAAAGTTTTCTTCAAATTAAAAATTACAGCATATTTATTGGAATGCCAAAAGAAGCTCAGGAACCAAGGAGCCTTCTTCTGTTAGAGCAGACGCAAAAATCAGTCTTGGAGATTAGTTCTCATAAAAGGTGATAAAAATTGATTCATAAGCTTTCAGAAAAAACCTTCAGAGAACAGCAATTAGAAACTATATACTTGTGTCTGGGCATGGTGTCTCATGCCTGTAATCCTAACACTTTAGGAGCCAAGGTGGAGGGATCGCTTGAGGCCAGGTGTTCAAGACCAGCCTGGGGAGCATGGCAAGACCCTGTCTCTACAAAAAATAGAAAAATTAGCCAGGCTTGGTGGCACATGCCTGTAGTCCCAGGCTGAGATAGGAAGATCGCTTGAGCCCAGGAGTTTGAGGTTGCAGTGAGCTATGATGACACCACTGCACTCTAGCCCAGGCAACAGAACAAGACCCTATCTCAAAAAAACAAACAAAAAAATTATATATTCAGGCCGGGCGCGGTGGCTCATGCCTGTAATCCTAGCTCTCTGGGAGGCTGAGGCGGGCGGATTGTTTGAGCTCAGGAGTTCGAAACCAGCCTGAGCAAGAGCGAGACCCCGTCTCTACTAAAAATAGAAAGAAATTAATTGGACAACTAAAAATACATAGAAAAAAAAAATTAGCCAGGCATGGTGGCGTATGCCTGTAGTCCCAGCTACTCGGGAGGCTGAGGCAGAAGATGAGGTTGCTGTGAGCTAGGCTGACTCCATGGCACTCTAGCCCGGGCAACAGAGTAAGACTTTGTCTCAAAAAAAAAAAAAAAAAAAGTTAAGAACAAAAAGCACAAAATATGATCAGTGTAAATTTTAACCTTTTAATGCTTAGATAAATTCCTTTAGGAATTGGAAGACCTTTTGTGCAAATTCATTTTCTTGGATATCGTACACCATTTTTAAAAAATTATGAAATATATACATATATAGACAAGTGCGTAGGACATATGTGTACAGTTCGTTTGTAATTATTATATAAAGCAAATTCTGTGTGGCCACCACCCAGGTTAAGAAATAAAGCTTTCCAGAAGCCCTTGTGTGGTGTACCATGTGATTTGTTTTATAATGGTATAAACAAGTATATAAATAGGCTTGTTATTTCTCTTACATTTTAAAAGTTGGTTTTTGAAAACATATTGCTAGCATTGATTTTTTAAATTTTCAACATAATTTTGGATTGAGAAATGTTGATCCAACTCTATGATGCCTAAGAAAACTGCGGAGAATACGATTTGATTCATGGTTTGCAGAGGTTGTGGCCACAGTTGGCAACCACGGTGTCCCGGCTGGTACCTGTGCCCTAGCCAGTGATCTCTCCCCTGCAGGCTCTGGGGAATGGTGAGCAGTCCTCTTCAGCAACATTTACAGTTAATTCATTTGAGCAATATCTCTTCTTTTGGCCAGAGCTCCAAGAAGTTCACAAGTAGCTTCAGAGCTCCGTTTTCCCCGACATTGGCCAATGGGCTAGGTGTGTGGTCCTTAGCATTTTGGACCATCCCCTCCTGTCTGAGCATTTGCTGTCTTTCCTGAGACACTGGACATTTTTTAAAAGACTCTTGGAGTAGATTTCCGTTGATGGTCAGGTGAAGAGCCCTTAGCCTGAGGACCAGGAAAAAACACACTAGACCAGGGTTTCTCAACAGTGGCACCATTGACATTTTGGACTGGATAATTCTTTGTTGTAAGGAGCTGTCCTGTGCATTATGTTTAGCAGCATTTCTGGCCTCTACCCACTACATGCCAGTAGCACCCTCTCAGGTGTGACAACCAAAGTGTTTTCAGACATTGCCCAGATGTCCCTGGGAAACTTAATCACCCCCAGTTGGGAACCACTGCATGAGAGCACAGTATTCACATGAGGCTGATCTTCCCTTCTGGATGCGGCAGCTGTAAGGGAGGTGAGTGGGGAGGCGATCTGGATGAAGGCCCTAACTTGCAGCAAGAGGAGGGAAGGGCAAAGAGCCAGTAAATAGAGGTGGGGGCTTCAGGGTAACAGTTAATGACAGTGGGGAGAAGGGAGGGTGGGTGCAGAGGGGCGAGGCTGTGAGGTGTGGTGTGAGCTCCCTTCAGAAGGAACCGGGAGGAGTGTGCTAGCACAGAGCTCAGCCTTCTCTCCTCCCTCCACCTTCTCCCTGCTTGAGCCGACGACCTTGAGTCCTAAGGAGCTTTAGACCCTCCTAACTATTTTACCACTTTCCTCCTGACCTTGTAGAGAGAGTGGTGTGAGTCCAGTAAGTGGGTTAAGTTTCTTGTAGAGAGGCTGCAATTGTTTGATCATTTGTCCACTCAGAAGACATTTGTCAAGCACCCTCTTGGGCAGGGGCTGTGCCAGGCACTAGGAACCTCCCTGATGGCTCAGGACTGTACGGTCTGGATAGGAGGCAGCTCAGCCAGCACAGGCAGCCCTGGGAGGAGGAGGAGGCAGGCTCTGTTGTCAGACTGCCTGGGTCTGTATCCCAGCTCTGCACCTGGCTGTTGTATCTCCTTTGGCAAGTGAGTAATGCTCCTAAGCCTCAGTGTCCCAGTCTGTGAAATGGGGCAGTGACTAAGAGCATGTGTACACCCTGTAGGATAGTACCTGGCATTAGTGAGCACTTGATAGTATTTTAAATGTTTTATTATTACTACTACTACATAAGGCTGTCACAGACTTAAACAGTATCAAGAAAATTGAGGGAAGAGTAACCAAAGACTTCACAGATGTGGCATTTTTGAGATGGGTCTTAATAAGGCTTTATCAGGAAAAATAAGAAAGTTGTGGGATTAGGGGAAGATGAAGCACTAAGTAAGATTCATGCAGAAGAAAGAGCAGCCAGGAAATCAGGACTGCCAGCCAGCGTGGTTTCTGTAGGACAGCCGCTGGCTCTGTGATCTTGAGGCTGAGAGAGGGGCGGGAAGCAAGGCAGGTAGGGCCTTGGGGTGGGGGGACATTTGGCCTGAGGGGACATAAGTATGGAACCCCTTTGGCTTGGACTTTCTTCATTCCTTATGGCTTTCCTCCAAAATAGATTAAGAAGAATTGGCCATTTTAATCCCATTTCCCTCTCCCTGGGGCAATGAAATGCTAAGCGTTACTGAGCTTTTAGAAACTGAAAAGCAAATTGGTTTGTGGTGAGACCTTGTGCTGTCAAATGGAGGCCAGGCTGGGGGGACGCTGGCAACCAGTTCACACCCAAAGAGTCCAGCTGCTTCTCAAGATGTCCCAATTCTGACCACTCCAAGGGTGTCTGGCTCCTTGGCATTCACGGAGGGGCCAATCAGTCGGCCTCTGGGTTGCACTGTGCTTTCTGCCTGTCTCTCCTCTGCCGCTCACATGCTGCCTCAGGGCAGGGGCTGGACGCCGTCCTGGTAGACTCAGGATAACCAGGGCATCTGTGCCCAAGGAGCAGCGTGTTTATTTCCCTGGAGTCTGTGGCGTTGTGCCTGAGGCTTTGCTGACTCAGCCTGGGGCTGCCTGGCATCCACCTCGCTCCCGAGACCTCAGTCCCAAGGTCACCATTGTCCCCTGGATGGTGCTGACTTTGGCTTCGCCACTCTCTGAAACTTCACGCAGTGAACACGGACTTACTGAGCACTTCCTGCCGTGCTGGGCACAGATGGTACAGTTATGAATGAGACAGGCACCATCCCTGGCATTGTGGAACATGCCACCCTGTGGGACGGAGAGACACTGAGCAGACCGTCTGAGTGGACAAGGTGGACAAGGGCTCAGAAAGGGACAAGTACAGGAGTCGTGGCGACATAGAGCAAGGCAAGGAACCTAATCTACAAGGCGTGACAAGCTCAGGAAAGGCCTCTGTGGGAAGAAGACCCCCCCACCCCGAGATGCGAGAGGGCAGAGAGGCAGGCAGAGGGGCAGGGGGAGGATGTGGGGAGCCCTCCTCACCAAGGCACCTGTCACCAAGTCCGGGGAGCTTCCTCGGCCGCATCCCCCGGCCTGCCTGCTGTCTTTGGCACCACTCTCTCTCTTAAATTCCACCACCCCTACACTCTCCCCATCCTACGTTTTTCCCTTCCTCCAGTTGCTCTTTTGTCCGCTTTGCTGGCCCATCTTGCTCCTCTCACAGATCATGTCAGCCTTCCTAGAGGTTGGCTATGCTCTCCAAGGCCATGGACAGTGGTGATAGGAAGCCAGGCTTGCGGGAGGCCAGCCTGGCTGGTCTCTGGCTCTTGCCTTTACCCCTTACTGGTCATGGGACCTTAGACAAGCAAGTGACCAGCCGCTCTGTGTGCTGGTGTCCTGTCTGTAAAGGGGGTTCCTTGAACGAGGCAGTCTTAAGTGGGGTAGTGCTGTAAAGTGCTTAGCTCAGGGCCTGTGTGAGCCAAGAGTTAACACAGCCCCCTCCCCTTCAGGGTCAGAAACTGTCTAGGTTCAGTTGACTTTCTGTTTTTTTCTGGAAACCTGATGAATGTGGAATGTCAGGGCGTTCCCCGGCAACAGTGCTTGTGCTGAAGCTGACCCCTGCTTAGTAAATTGCATCTGGACTAGGAGTTCTCTGTATGACCTCTAAATACCCACTGAGCCATGGCTTTGGGCTTCCCCAGTGTGGTGTCTTATAACTGGGCAGGCTCCTTGCAGGGACCCTGGAAGCTCTGTCTGTGGGGCTGTCACAGGAACTGCCAGCTCCTTTGGGGCCAGGGCAGCTCCTGAACCTAGTCTGCTTACACCTGAATTGACACCTGGAGGTGGCCTCACATGTCAGGTGAATGTCCAGCTCTGACATTCTATCAGTTCACTCATTTACAAGTATCTGTTGACGGCCTGCTATGCCGTAGGCCTGAGAACGCAATGTTGAGCAAAACAGATTCATTCTCGGCCCTCAAGGTGTTAACAATCCGGTGGGGAGATGGCTGTCAATCAAAGCGTCACACAAGCAATAGTAAAAGAACACCCTAATAATATGCACGTCATGCTGAGAGCGTGTAGTGGGGAGATGGGACCTAGTTAGAGAGGTCAGGGAAGGCTTCCATGAGGAAGTCACGCTGGGCCTGGGATCTGATGGATGAAAAGGCACTAACCAGACCAAGAAGGGGGAGGGAAGGGTCCAGGAGGAGAAAACACAGAGGCCAAGGCTTTGTGGTGGGTGCAAGGTGCAGGGAATGAAGGCAGGCGGGGCTATATCATGTGGTCCTTAGAGGCAGGGCTGAGCGTCAGATCATTTAATGACCCAGGGCCACCCTGGGCGTATGGATCAGTGAGAGCCGCTGCCCAAACACAGTCACCCTGGTATTATTTTTGCTTTGTCATCTTAAGAGCAGTGAGAAGCAGGTTAATGGAGGATGGAGATGTGTTGGTGGGAGGAGGGGTTAGCCTGATTGAATTTATAATTTGAAAAGCTCATTCTGGCTGCAGGAGGCTGAGGTCAAGTCCCAGGGGAGTGAAGTTTGAAATAACCTTGAGGGAAAAGGCTTTTAACGGAGAAGGAAGCCCAAGGTGTGTGCGGGCTTCATAGAGCATTGGAGGGGGATTTGCAGCCAGAGAGGAAAGTTGGCCTTTAACTGCAGGGGTGTTGGCCTCCCTCATGTCCATTTTTGTCTTCTGTGATCCCAAACCACAGGGTAAAGGAAGGTGGGCATGGGCTATGATGGAAGATAGAGGTGGCCAAGGATGCCCCAGATATGGGCAGAAAACCTTCAGGGCACTCATAACAAATCAAGCCCCACGGCGGTGTTTTCTGTAGCTTGGAGAATTGTTCTTGGCATCAAAGGCACACATTTTCCATTAAATGGGGTGAATGAAAGTCACATTTCTCTTTGTCTCTCTCTCTTCCCTCCAGGCTTATATTTGGCACCCTTTACCCTGCGTATTATTCCTACAAGGCTGTGAAATCAAAGGACATTAAGGAATATGTAAGTAGCACTGTTTATTTGAGGGGGTGGCTGATGGGGTGAGGAGGGGCAGCTGGGTGTGAAGGGTGGGAGACGGCGGATGCCCTCCTTGCTGTGGGCACTAGCAGCAGAGCAAATGAGTCCCTTCATCACTCTTCTTCTCATGAGACATCGCAGGAGTCCTGTCTACTGTCTAGACCTCGAGTGTTGAAGAGAGGAAAGCAGAGAGATATGGCAAGAGGGGATGGCATCTGGAATGGGAGGTCCCCTCTGCTCTGCCACGTGCCACGAGTAACTTCACCTTCCCTCAGCCTCAGTTTCCTTGTCTGGAAAGCACTCTGTAGACCATAAGCATCCGGATTGGGAGACAGTGTGGCGCTCAGGGCAGGAGCATGGGTCCTGGAGTCCAGCAGACCTGGGTTTGGTTCCTGGCTTTGCAACTCTGCCCTCATTCCAGTGCTCCCCGTCTAAGCCCTCTTGCTATATAAGCTCTTTGAGTGCAGGGCTGTTCGTCATTCTGTATCTGTTTCCTGCAGCATGTCGCAGAGGGCAAGCACACAGGAACGGAATCCGGGAGGATGTACTGGTTGGAGAATTGTGTTAATTACTGTTGGTTGATTTGGGTGCCCCTGTCACCAGCCCTGGATATGCTGAGTGGCACCGTCAGGCAGAAAGACTGCCAGACTAACACTGATTGACAAGGACCTGTGTGGGGTGGTGAGGGAAGGGTGTTCCTTCCCATGTAGGACACACACCCAGGTCAAAGAGAAAAGGGTATGGTTTATGGCATGAAGAGACAGAGGTCAAGTCCTGGCTCTGACATTAATGCAATGCTGGGCAAGTAGCTTAAACTTCTGAGAGCCTCCATGTCCCCATCTGAGCATCCCTCTTTTACTCAGAAGATGTCACTTGGCAAGTTTGGTGTAGGTAAAGAAACATTTCAAAGCAGGCCTGGAAAGTCATTATTTTCTTTGTCAGATTTCCCAGGAAGTCTTTATGGTGAAACCAGCCACCTCCAGATGAACTTCAACCAGAACTTGCCCCCTTCTCTCCCAGTTTCCCAGAACTACTTGCCTCTGCTTGCATCTTCTGCTCCTAAGCAAGGGATCCAGAGGGGAGCAATTTCCTCTCTGGAGATGGGGTCCTGGTACATGTGAGGGAATCTCAGCATGCACACTATAAATAGCTGTGAGGTTGCAAGCACAGAACCTCCTGGTTCTCAATCGCCTTGGCATAGGACAAAGCCTGAGGCAGCCTCTTCCAGCCATCCCTCTCCTGACGCCTCCCCACCCGCAGCACAGGAAGCTATGCCAGGGAAGGCAGCCTTATTGGGGTCACCGCAGTACAAGGTCTGATCCTTCACTTTGCAGGGGCAGAAACTCGATTCTGTCTGCTCATCCAGGAGGGATCGAACTCTGGTGAATTGTTTTGCTCTAACTAAACTCACAGGAGCCTGGTTTACGACTAGAGTGACAATTCATTAATTTAGAGTGACAGCCATAACTGATGGCAGAGCAGCTGTTTGTGCTGGCTGCTGAGAATACACTTTCCCTATGGAAAGCTCGAGAGTTGAGATTAGAAGACTTCTTGGTAAAAATGGAATCTGAAGAAAGGATCCGAGTAGTGTCAGGGGAGGCCTGCCTCCTTTCTCTGCACACACACACTCCTGTTTCCTTCCTGCAGTCCTTTTGACTAGTAGGCTCGTTTGTCCAAGAGAGAAACCCAGGAGTTTCCTCCGACTCCCGTCTCTCCCTCACCACCCACTTCACGCACACACACACCTGGCGGTGACCGTGTCCCTTCTCCCCTATCCTCTGAAAAATCTTCAGGTCTCTTTTCCTTCTCTGCTGCCACTCCTAAAGTTCTCATCATTTTCCTGGAATGTTGCAGTAGCCTTCTAGAGTAGTTTTTTGTCACTGTAACAAATTACCATGAACTCAGAGGCTTAAAACAACACAAATGTATTATCTTACGATTCCAAAGATCAGAGGTCCAGCAGGTCCCACTGGGCTAAAGTCAAGCTGGGCTGTCACTGTCCTTGCCGTGTCTGGTTTCTAGAAGCCACCCCTCATTCCCAGGTTTGCGCCCCGCCTCCTCCTCCTTCAGAGCCAGCAGCGTTATACCTCCCTCTAAGCCAGCTGAGAAGGTTCTCACTTTTAAGGAGTCACGTGATTACATTGGGCCCACCTGGATAATCCAGGCTCGTCTTCCCATCTGAAGGTCCTTAACTTAATGACTGCGAAATCCCATTTGCCACATAGGGGTTAAGACATGGATGTCTTTGGGGAGCCACTATTCTGCCTGCCACACCTAACTGGTTCCCCTGCCTCCTGCCCCTCATTTCCCAGTCTGTTGTCCATGTAACATCCAAGAGCCTTTAAAAAATAGAAATCTATTAATTTCACTCCTCCTGGATCCTTTAATGGCTGCCAGATCGAGTCCAAACTGCATTATACGACATTTAACACCTGTCTTCATCTTACTCCTTCCCTTCCCAGCCAGTTCTCTGCACCTGCCCTCCGTCTCAGTACCTAAGGCGTGGTCTGTGGGCCAGCGTTATCAACATCACCTGGGAACTTGTCAGAAATGCAGAATCTCAGGCCCTCCCCAGATCTCCTAAATAAAAACCACATTTTTAACAAGCTCCCCAATTTGAGAAACAGTGTTCAAGACATTTATAGTTTCCTGTGTCTTTCCAAACTTACTGTACTAGTCAAGGTTTTTGGATAAAAAGTTAAACAGAAAGGAATTTATGGGAATTTGTCGAATTAACTAGAAAGTGGGAGAAAGATACTCAGGACCTGGGGAGGATCTGAGAAGGTTGGCTGGTGGTCAGGGCCAAGCTCGTGCCATGGGGAGGGCCTGGTTAGGAAGCCTCTGCTGGCATCACATCGAGGACGCTGGCTGCCTGTGTCTGTGTCCTTGGAACGTTCCCTGAAGGTGCAAAGTCCTGCATAGGGGCATCTGAGTTTTTGAAGCCCAGACAACAGGCCTTGCCTCCCACAAAGACCCTCATGCTGGGAGATTTCTCCCCATTTAGAAGGTGTTGGATGTGACTACCAGTGGAAAAAAAAGTAGCCATTATAGGTACCTCTTTGCCTGCCCAACACCTGCATCCACATCCACTCCTTTACATGTATTTTAGCTTTAAAAACAACCTTCCAACAGGAATTCTATACAACTCACTCACTC
>NW_012145856.1:1386703-1391338 GCF_000956105.1 Propithecus coquereli
CTTGAGCCCAGAAATTTGAGGCTGCAGTGAGCTATGGTCACTCCACTGCACTCTAGTCTGGGTGACAGAGCAAGACCCTGTCTTAAAAAAAAAAAGATAATTTTGTAAAAAGAGTAAAATCATGACTGTTGTATAAATATAAAATGAACACATCAAAGATTTTACTTAACTCGTGAATTAATGAGGGAAGCAGTAAAGTGTTAAAAAATAGTTCAAAGGAGACTCCAAATAACAGACATATGTAGGTAATCAGAAATATTGAAAAGAATTTGTTAATTGGTTTGTTAACTGATTTCTTGGTAGGCAGGATGGGGAAATCCTTTGTAGGATTCCAGCAGGAAAACCTCTGCTGCACAAAATTCCTTTGCACCTCTACACCACTGCACTCTACAAACAAAACCATTTGTATTGCCATCACTTTTCTTATAAAGTTGTAAAATAGCTCAAAGACATTGAAAAATAAGACATCTGCAGAATCAAGATAATTCAGAAGGATTCATGGGGCACTTAGCATTTCACAGGACACCCATTCCAGAGTCTTTCTCAGGTTTTCCTGATACTTTCTTCTTCTGCCATCCAATTCATGTTTCCTTTGCCTTGAGTTAGAGCTTTAGTGGATGGGGTTCCATATTCAGTGGTGTGGCCCAAATCTTAATTCCTGTGGAATCTGAGGTCTTGGCAGCCTTGCCTCTGTAGGGCTGTAGTAGTGACACACACATTGACATTTACTTCTGAACAAGACAGTTCAGGTCTAGGAGGTCCTCCCAAGGGTCTTTAACTTCCATCAACTCTCCTTCCTGCCTCATTGTAACAACCCTGGTTCCTCTTCATAATTAGGATCAGTTACCCCATCAAAGCCCATAGTCCCTTTATTCTTTATTTCCCACTGGTATGAGTCTCCTGAAATGGCCAGGTGACAGTATAGTCTCTGCTTCTACTTCATTGAAACCATTTTGTATCCCCTGGTGGAAACATCCATCCCTCAGGTACTAAAATTGTTAAAAGCAGAGATGAGAGGTTTGGAGATGAGAAGCAAAAATGCTATGAGTGAGTTAGGCCGTGAGTCTCAAACTTTAACATGCATATGGATGAACAGGGGATTGCATTAAAATGCAGATTATGAGCGAGTAGGTCTGGAGTGGGGTCTGAGATTCTGCATTTCCAACCATCTCCCAGATGATGCCAGTGGTGCTGGTCTATGGACCATACTTTGAATTGTGAGGAACTGGCATTAAGCTTAATCATAAGAAAGGACACCCCCATTTCCTTGGTTCCTGAACCTTTAGATTCTGGCTAAGAAGCAGCACCACAGGTCAGTCACTGGTTCAGAGAAGAAGCTACATCCTCCAGGACAGCACACCAACTTCATGAACTGCTGATTCATTCCCGCCTGGTTCTCTGCCTGAACCCTCCAAGGCTATGTAGCACTGTATAAGGCCAGCGACCTCAGGGAAATGGGGTGCGTGATAAGATCTGTGACTCCCCAGATCATCAGCCTATTACTTCATTTGCTGTAAAGGAGAGTCCTTGGTGAGAAGTAGTATTGCGTGGGATGCATCAAAATGAAAAGGATACCCCCTGAGTCTACAGCTTGCTGTGTGGCTGCCAGAAGTATGGCAATATAAAAACAAGTTCATGCACAGAAAAAAATGAATATTCCAGAAGGACCCTATGCTGCCCACCCCTGTGGGAAGGAGCCTGGTGTAATGAACCTGTGTCCAGAAAGCTGGCTGATGCCTTGGGATATGGTGTCATCCTGGAGATGCTTGGTCACTGCTGCTGGCAGCGTGGTCTCCGAGTGGTGGTCGTGGCCAGGTCAGCCTTGGTGAGAGGGATTCCATGTTGCTCAGCCCATATGCTACCTCTGTCACTTCCACATGGCCACGTGATATGTGAGCCCATTGAACATGCACTGTCAAGCCGGAGGAAAGAGGCTGCCTGGCACCTACAGGCCTGGTCAGTCATCCCATCCAGTTGGTTACTCAGAGCCTCCTCTGCTGTGGGACCTGCAGGCGACCACGAGCATTGAGCCACAAATATCTCCATTCTTTGGGCCATTCACATCATTCCCAGACCACCTCAGCACCCATCTCTCCAGCCCCTTCCAGGAGCCTCATCATCTAGACAGAACTTTAGCTGGTGTTTTAAAACGTACTTGGATTTGTTTTACTCAGGGATGGTAAGATACAAAGACACGGAGATGACTGTCATGAGGAAGAGGCTTTTACTCATGTTCCCTAGAAGCAGGAGATGTGGCATGCTATGTAGGGCCATGTGGGGATGCACCTGGCAGGTCAGGAGGCAGAGAGGGAGTGGGGGAAACATGGGCAGCAGCTTTTATTGTGGTTTCCATAAGAAAGGTAAGGCAATGCAGGGTAAACAGATTTGGGATTGGCTAGTTTGAGTAATTTCAGCAGGTTATAGGGTGTGAGGCTGCCTCTAGTTGTCTGGTCCTTGCCCTGGGGTGATTATGGCTGGGGAATATTGGGGGAACCAGTGAGAGCTCCCTAAAGGAGGTGGTTTAGTGTGTAGGCTCCCGATTGCGTAGTTTGCATAGGAAAGGCATGCTGGGGTAAATTTTTTGCCATCTCTAAGAACTGGCTAGCCCAGGGAGGGGCAGTCTCTTCCTAGTCAGTGAGGCCCCAGATGACAGAGCATCAAAAATACAGAAAATAAGAAAATGTAGTTAATACACCTGGTGACAGTACACATGCATTAACTCAGGGCATCAGGCTAAGTGCCTTGCTCAAAGTCCTGCCTGCAGGGAATTCACTTTCCCACTGTCTCACGGCCACCCTGACTCTAGCCAACCACTATGAACTCGTGCCAGCAGATGGTGCAGAGTCATCTGTACACCAGGCTCAGATTTTTTCTTACTCAGTCATTTGGCATGGGGAATTCCCTGTGAGACTGAAGCAGGGCCAGGTGCAAGAGGCGTGTGAAAGGCTCAAGAAGTATTAGTGCGCCTGGTTAGAGGAGGGTCCGAAGGTGAGGTGAGGCTACAGAGGTGGCCAAGCCAGCTACCTCCGCATCCTGCAGGGAGGCCTTTCGCAGGCTGCCAGGAACCCTGCTGCAGGGTAGGATGGAGCACAGAATCCCAGCCAGCCTCTGTGGCTCATGGAAGGTCTCCAGGCCTGCTTCCCTACCGGGGCTCGAAACTTCTTGCTGTGGCCGAGGGTCACAGATTCTCTCCTGTTTTCTCACTCCTGGATCCTGCTCCTGACTAGTTCAGAGGGAATCCTCAGGCATGCTGTGCGCTTTCCATCCCACAGTTATTCCTTATCAAACAAATCAGCCATGATCCCCATTCTCTATTCTTTTTTTTTTTGAGACAGAGTCTCACTCTGTTGCCTGAGCTAGAGTGAGTGCCGTGGCGTTAGCCTAGCTCACAGCAACCTCAAACTCCTGGGCTCAAGCGATCCTGCTGCCTCAGCCTCCCAAGTAGCTGGGACTACAGGCATGCACCACCATGCCCGGCTAATTTTTTCTATATATATTTTTTAGTTGTCCAGATAATTTCTTTCTATTTTTTTTAGTAGAGACGGGGTCTCGCTCTTGCTCAGGCTGGTCTCGAACTCCTGAGTTCAAACAATCCGCCCATCTCGGCCTCCCAGAGTGCTAGGATTACAGGCCTGAGCCACCGCGCCCGGCCCGAGATACATATTCTAGAGTCACAAAGACGATGGAGATTCATCAGAATAGCCTTCATTTTTGAAAGATGTTTTTGCTGAGTATGAAATTCCAGGTTGACTTTTTTTTTTCCTTTTAGCACTTTAAAGATGTTATTCCATTTTTTTCTGGTATTTATTGTTTCAGATGAAAAGTTAGCTGTCATTCTTATTGTCATTTCCCTGTGTGTAATGTGTCTTTCTCTGTTTTCTGCTTTTAAGATTTTTTCTGTTTTTTCTTTTTTTAGCAGTTTTACTGTGGTGTGCTTAGGTATGGTTTTCTTTGTATTGTTTTGCTTGAGATTCACTGAGCTTCCTTGTTCTGTGGATTTCTTATTTTTGATCAAATTTTGGAAATTTTAGCCAGTATTTCTTCAAATAATTTTATGTCCAGGCCGGATGCAGTGGCTCATGCCTGCAATCCCAGCACTTTGGGAGGTCAAGGCGGGAGTATTGCTTGAGGCCAGGAGTTTGAGACCAGCCTGAACAAAATAGTGAGACCCCCATCTCTACAAAAAATAGAAAAATTAGCTGGACATGGTGGCATGCACCAGTAGTCACAGCTACTTAGGAGGTAGAGGCAGGAGGATCATTTGAGCCCAGGAGGTGAGGATGCAGTGAACTATGATCGTGCCACTGTACTCCAGCCTGGGTGACATAGCAAGATCCTATCTCAAAAAAAAAAAAGTTTTTTTTAATGTCCCATTCTCTTGTTTCTCTTCTTCTGAAATTCCTATTACATATTAAATGTATGTTAGACTGCTTGATGCTGTTCCACAGGTATTGAGTTTCTCAGTGTTGTTTTCCAATCTAGGTTTTAATCTTGATAACTCTATTACTGTGTCTTCAAGTACACAAATATTTGCTTTTGTTATATCCAATTTGCTGTTAATTCCATACAATAACTGTTTTATTTCAAATACTATGTTTTTGAGTTCTAGAATATCATTTGCTTCTTTTTTTTTCT
>NW_012145856.1:1394133-1396992 GCF_000956105.1 Propithecus coquereli
CTCCAAACTCTGTTTTTCCTACAGTGGGCAGAAATGGACTCTCTGCTCAACTGCTCAACTCCTTCAGCTTTTCAGTTTCCTGGATTTTTTTGTTTGTTTTGTTTGTTTTAAATAAAACAAACTTTTTTGTTTGAAGTCTTAACCTGCTTCTGTTTAATTTGGAGGCTAGCCAAGGATCTGAAGGGAATTTATATGTAGACTTTTGGGGCTTGCCCCTTCATGGCTTCCTTCTTTGTGGGCTTTCTACCTCTCTACTGCCAGCATCTCTGGAAATCTCAAACTGCATTCTTCAGTTACTTGGGCACATAAAACTGGATTTCTGTTTAAACTGCCCCATGATGTGCAGACTGGGGGTTGTCCTCAGCCACATCAACCTGGATCTAACCCAGTGTGGTTCCCTTACTCCAAAGGTTTGATCCCTTGCAGTCTCTGCCTGCTTTTATTTATTTATTTTTCTTTGAGACAGAGTCTTACTCTGTTGCCAGGGCTAGAGTGCTGTGGCGTCAGCCTAGCTCACGGTGACCTCAAACTCCTGGGCTCAAGCGATTCTCCCACCTCAGCCTCCCAGAGTGCTAGGATTATAGGCATAAGCCACCACGCCCTACCTCTGCCTGCTTTTTATTGCTCCCCAGTGCCTTCAAATAATTGTTTTGAAATATTTTGTTCGGAGTTTATCACCATTGGTAGAAGGGTTAGTCCAATACAAGCTACTCCATCATTACCAGAAGCTGGAAGGAATAGACAATGGAATTTGAACTTTATTCTGCAGGCTGGAAGATTTTAAATAAGAGGGTAGTCTGATGAGTTTATACTTTGGGGAGATTAGTGTGGTTTGTGGGATGGGTTGGTGAGGGGAAAGCCAAGAGATAAGGGAAGCAGTTAGGAGAATCTTATAGTAGTTCAAGAGAGAGGGGACAAAGCCTTCATTACGGGAGAGAGGCAGTAGAAATGGAAAAGGATGGTCACATGGGAGAGATTTAAAGGAAGATCAGTTTCTGCAAGGGGCCTGGGGCCTTCCCACAAGAAAAGATTCCTAGTGACCAGTGAAAACTGTTACCATTTCATCCCAGACCCTGGCCTGGTTAAACTTCATTCCAGGGTGTGTTTATGTGGAGGCCTGGAATGTTCACTCGCCTGATGTTAGTCTTGGAGAAATGACCTGACTGAATCCTGGGTCATTCCTGGTCCGCAGGTCTCCCTGGCTCACCTGAGGGCTATTGAAGGGATCCAATTTGGCCTTGAACTTGGGGCAATTGTGGAACAGCCTGTTGCTTCCAGCCCCAAGGTCTGGTGTAAAATTGGACATGAGCTGGGGAAGGGTAGGGTGAAGAGGTTACAAATGCGCTCTGCACTGCCTGAACGTGCCTCCGCACACTCCGTCTGGGATGCTGTTCTTCTGGATGTTGGGTGGCCATTTTTCCTTGATCTTTTCTGCTAGCTTTGTTGCTTCCTCTTTCAACAGGTCAAATGGATGATGTACTGGATTATATTTGCACTTTTCACCACAGCAGAGACATTCACAGACATCTTCCTTTGTTGGTAAGTACTCCAGGATTTGGGACATTTTAAAGGATGATTTTTCCTAGTGTCAAGGGAGAGGTAGGAAAGGGCCGAAACCAGCCCCAGGCCTTATCGCAAGCCACAGACACAGGGCAGAGATATTAATAGAAACATTTTTAATAAGTTAGTCTATGAAAGTTTTTTTTCAAGTAAAGACTTACTGAGTGAATTTATAAGAGCAAGTATAGTTATAGGCACTGGGGAAGTAGTAATGGAAAAGACAGACACAGTTGCTCAATTAATGGAGTTGATAAAGAAGTATTTACATGTTTAAAAAAGGAACAAAGAAAACAGTATACAAAAGCATACAGTAAAAACTAAGTTTCACAGGGCGTGGTGGCAAGTGCTTATAATCCCAGCTACTCAGGAGTCTGAGGTAGGAGGATCGCTTGAGCCCAGAAGTTCCAGACCAGTCTGGGCAACAAAGCAGTCTGTTAAAAAAATAAACAAAACAAAGCAAAACAAAAACCAAAGTTTCCTCCACACGCCATTCACTCTCACCATAACCGCTACTCACAGTTGTGTATCCTCTTAAAATTTTTACATATGTAAACAAACAAATTTTATATATGTATACAAACCATACAGTAAGATAGAAGGAAATAAATTCAGTGTTTGATAGCAGGGTAGGATGACTGTACTTAACAAAAGTGTATTGTACTCAGGCGACAGACATCCTGAAGTCCCTGACTTAATCACTATACATTACATACCTGTAACAAAATTTCTTATGTACCCCATAAATTTTCACAGATTAAAAAGAATTTATATGTGTGTGTATACACACACTTTTTCTTTTTTTTTTAACAATAGTGTTACAATATACATAACAGTCCTCATTTTGCTTATTAAATTTATTTTGGAATACTTTCATATGAACATAACTGCATCTACCTGTTTTTTTTAATGGCCACATAGTATTTCATGGTATAGATGAAGCATAATTTATTTAATCCCACTTTGATGGACATTTAAGTTGGTTGCCGTTTTTTTCCCTTATAAACAATGCAGCTATTAATGTTTCCTGCAATGGAACAATTAAAAAACATAAGCTAGGTCTTTGTATTAATGTATTGTGTCTTCTTAGGTAAAAGAGTCTGTGAATAATGTATAGTGTTCTGTTTATAATTCAAGGACATGAGTTTGCGCACATGTGACTGTGTAGTAAAAGTAGTGTAGAGAGTGCAATTAACCAGGGTTATTTCTACGACTTGGGATCATAGGGTTAGTTTTGCATTTGCTGTGTTATATGAATGTTTTACCATGATCTGATCAAGTGTCATCAGAGAAAATAATAAA
>NW_012145856.1:1397042-1399420 GCF_000956105.1 Propithecus coquereli
TCTATGCCTTGTCTTCTCATTGTCTTAATGGTATTTTTTCGTAGAGACAGGGTCTCTCTCTATGTTGCCCAGACCTCAAGTGAACCTACCGCCTTGGCTTCCTGAGTGGCTGGGATTACAGGGAGAATTCTTTGTATATGTTGAATACAAGTCCTTTATCAGATATGTGTTTTGCAAATATTTTTTCCTAGTCTATGCCTTGTCTTCTCATTGTCTTAATGGTATCTTTTCAGAGCAGAATATTTTAATATTAATGAAATGCAACTTACTTTTTTCTTTCATAGATAATGCTCTTGATGTTGTATCCAAAAACTCATTGCCAAGCCCAAGGTCTCCAGATATTCTCATATGTTGTCTTCTAGAAGTTTTATAGTTTGTTTTGTTTTGTTTTTTTTTTTGACACAGAGTCTTGCTCTGTTGCCCCAACTGGATTGCAGTGGCATCATCATAACTTACGGTAACCTCAGACTCCTGGGCTCAAGTGATCCTCCTGCCTCTGCCTCCTGAGTAGCTGGGGCAATAGGCATACACTACCACACCTGGCTAATTGTTCTATTTTTGTAAAGATGAGGTCTATATTGCCCAGGCTGTTCTCCAACTCCTAGCCTCAAGTGATCCTCCCACCTTGGCTTGCCAAAGTGCTGGGATTATAGGTGTGAGCCACTGTGTCCAGCAAGTTTTATAGTTTTATGTTTTGCATTTAGACCTGTGATCCACTTTGAGTTAATTTTTGTGAAAGATGTAAGGTCAGTGCCTATATTCATTTTTTAATGCTGGTGCAAAAAGAAGGCCAACCGGTCCAACAACAATTGGTAAAAAAAACAACCTTTCCTCAATGAAATTGCATTTGCTTCTTTGTCAAAGATCAAAAGATAATTATTTCTGTGGGTCTATTTCTGGGATCTGTATTCTGTTCCATTGATCAATTCGTCTGTTTTTTCACCAGTACCACACAGTCTTGATTATTGTAGCTTTATAGTAAGTTTTGAAGTTTGGTGATGTTAGTCTTTTTCCAAATCTGTTCTTCTTCTTTGGTATTATGTTAGCTATTATGGGTCCTTTGCCATTCCATATAGAGTCAGTTTGTTGATATCCAGAAAATAACTTGCTCGGATTTTGATTGGGGTTGCATTGAATCTATAGATCAAGTTGTGAAGAACTGACATCTTTACAATGTTGAGTTCTCCTATCCGTAAACATGGAATATCTCTTCATTTATTTAGCTCTTCTTTGATTTCTTTCATCAGAGTTTTATAGTTTTCTTCATATAGACATTTTATGCATATCGTTAGATATATTTCTAAGTAATTCATTTTTGGAAGGTGCTAATGTTACTGGTGTTGTTTTTTTAATTTCAAGTTCCAATTGTTCACTGCTGGTATATAGGAAAGGAATTGACTTTTATATGTTAATCTTGCTGAAACCTCCTGCAACCTCACTATAATTGCTTATTAACTCCAGGAGGGATTTTTTTTTTTTTTTGGTCAGTTCTTTGGGATTTTCTCCATGGAGAGTTATGCCATCTGTGAAGAAAGATGGTTTTATCTCTTTCTTCCGAGTATGTATATCTTTTGTTTCTTGTCTTACTGTATTATCTAAGATGTCCATTATGATAAAGAATAGGAGTGACGAGAGAGAACATCTTTGCCTTATTCCCCATCTTAGGGGCAAAGCATCTATTTTCTCAGCATAAGTGTGATTTTAGCTGTAAGGTTTTTTTGTAGATATTCTTTATCAAGTTGAGGAGGTTGCCCTCTATTCCTACTTTGCTGAGAGTTTTTATCACAAATGACTGTTGGATTTATTTGTTATTGATTCAATTTCTTTAATATTATGGTCCCTGTGCACATTTTTAATTGGGTTATTTATCTTTTTATTGTTCAATTGTAAGAGTTCTCCATATATTTGATATAAGTATAATACCTTATCAGATATATGATGAGCAAATATTTTCTACCAGTTTGTGGGTTGTCTTTTCACTTTCTTGATGATGCCCTTTGAAGCACAAAAGCTTTTAATTTTGATGAAGTCTCATTTATCTATTTTTTTCTTTTGTTGTTTATGCTTTTGGTGTCATATCTAAGAAACCATTGCCTAATCCAAGGTCAGAAAAATTTACTCCTATGTTTTCTTGTAACTATTTTATAGTTTCATCTCTTACATTTAGGTCTCTCATCCATTTTAAGTTAGATATTGTATATGGTGAGAAGTAGGAGTCCAACTTCATTCTTTTATATATGGATAACTGGTTGTCTCAACATATAATGTACCTTTTTAAAGCCCTTGTCTGCTAATTCTAACATCTAGGTCATCTGTGGATCTGTTTCTGTTGACTGATTTTTCTCATAACCATGGATTATATTTTCCTATTTTCTCAC
>NW_012145856.1:1401854-1414079 GCF_000956105.1 Propithecus coquereli
GTAGGATGACTGTACTTAACAAAAGTATATTGTACTCAGGTGACAGACATCCTGAATACCCTGACTTAATCACTATATATTACATACCTGCAACAAAATTTCTTATGTACCCCATAAATTTTCACAAATTAAAAAGAATTTATGTGTGTGTGTGTACACACGCTTTTTCTTTTTTTTTAACAATAGTATTACAATATACATAACAGTCCTCATTTTGCTTATTAAATTTATTTTGGAATACTTTCATATGAACATAACTGCATCTACCTGTTTTTTTAATGGCCACATAGTATTTCACGGTATAGATGAAGCATAATTTATTTAATCCCACTTTGATGGACATTTAAGTTGGTTGCCATTTTTTTCCCTTATAAACAATGCAGCTATTAGTGTTTCCAGCAATGGAACAATTAAAAAAACATAAGCTAGGTCTTTGTATTAATGTATTGTGTCTTCTTAGGTAAAAGAGTCTGTGAATAATGTATAGTGTTCTGTTTATATTTCGAGGACATGAGTTTACACACATGTGACTGTGTAGTAAAAGTAGTGTAGAGAGTGCAATTAACCAGGGTTATTTCTACGACTTGGGATCATAGGGTTAGTTTTGCATTTGCTGTGTTATATGAATGTTTTACCATGATCTGATCAAGTGTCATCAGAGAAAATAATAAAGATATTTCCATTTTGAGAGGAAAAAGAGTTCTTACCCAAAAAGGATCAGTATGAGCCTCCCCTTCCAAATTTTACTCTCCTGTGATTTAGAGATCATTTAGTTTTTAGTACTTACTTAGTATTTATTAAGTACTTACTTAGTAAGTACTAAGTAGTAAGTACTTAGCTGTGATCTAGAGATCACTTGGATTAACAAGGGTACCAGGGGCCTGCCTATAATAGGATGGAGGAAGGGAGAATGGGGGAAGTTCCCAGGGAGGTTGGTCCAGGAGGTATCTCATGCCACAACCGATTGTAGAAGCTACTGTATGCTAGCTCTGTACAGGCACTGGGTGGCTCGGTCAGAGCCCGCACCTCTCAGATGCCTTCAGGAGAGAAAATAACCTGGGAAATTTCCAACCCCAGTGAGGTGCAGGTACTTGAGTACTTTTGTCTCTCTTCTGCCATTTCATACTTTTCTTCTGTCCTGAAGTAGGTGGTCCTTGCCCCTTCTTGTCCTCTGTTCTTCTAGGTTGATGGTTTAGGAGTAGCATTCTTTTTTCCCATGTAGTGTATGCATGTCTTCCTTTCTCCCTCCCTCCTTCATTTCTTCCTTTTCTTTCCTGGTTAAGATGTATACAACCTTTACTCCTACCCAAGAGGTCTCCTTCCACACTGGAGAGGTAAGGAGGTTTCACATTTATGCTTTGAGGAGAAACTTGAGAGTCGAATAGCAGCCCCCAGCTTCTTTTAATACCATATCCCATGGGTCAGCTGGCATCCCAGGGAAGCTTCTCATGTGGCCCACATTCTACATCCTTATGGTCACCTGAAACTTAGACTCCCTCCACTCTCTAAAACTTAAGGCCCACTCAGTCTTAAGGCCATTTCCTCATTTGACTCTGCAAAGGGCAGAGGACCCTCACTCACCAGAGGATAACCTATAAAAACTTCAGAGAGGTTTGTTTTGGACCTATTGAGGTTGAGATGATGCCAAGTAAATAGTAAGAAAATTCCGGGGTGGATGTTGGTGAGTGACAAAAGGAAATTTGGAGGGAGACAAAGCTCTTGTCCCCCACTGAGACTGTTTATGCTTCCCTTGTAGCATCGCTGATGGGCTCACCTGCTTGTCTTAGCTCTCCTACTTGATGGGAAACCTCTAAGGGTGAGGATGTTTCAGTGAGCTTTGGTTTCCCTGTACTGCTCAGCACATACCTTCACCTTATAGCTTTTCAATAGAATTTTCCCAACTGAACAAATCAATAAAACAATGACTCAACCAACAAGCCGGTGGTTATCTTTGAGTACACAAGTGGGGCAGGAAAAAAGCTTGCGGAAAGAAATTAAAAGAAAATATAGTGATTGCTAACAGTAGGATACAGTCTTGAGATTCTGGTTTTGCTGCCTAGAAAAGACTCCAAAAAAAGCCTATTTTTAACCAGTCCTGGAAAGGTCAGGGATTATTGGGCTGCAATGACTTCCTTTTTTCTTCTCTGGATACTTATGCCACCTTTTTGCCCATGGAACAAACCCATTTAGTTGTGATTCTTCCATAACCAGCTGATTTCCCTCACCCCAGGGGAACACAGAGTAGCTCTCTCTCCTACCAGTCCAGAGGCTGCCTGGGAAGGCGGCACCCAAATGCGCAGGCCTGGAGGCCGCCTCAAACCAAGTCTGCTACCCTACTTTGTCTTTGGAGATGCCAGGGGATTGGGAGGCGGGAAAGCTTTTGAAGGCTGCACCAGTGTGAATGGGATACACAGAAAGAACCCAAAGAACAAGGAGGGTCTGTAGCAGGCTGGCCAGAAAATAAAAGGGGCTCAGGCAGTCCGGAAGGACCACTCTGGATCTAATACACACACTCATCCCACATAGCCTGGGGCAGGCTCTGCCATACACTGTGAGGGCGTGGCTCGGGAGAAGCTGGCTCTTGTGCCCATGTTTGTGTGGAGGTGCAACCTCTGTCTATAAATAAAGTACACACAGAAATTCCACTTGTGGATATTTATGCTAAGGATACCTTTGCATGCATATGTAAAGAAGCATACATATATAAGCAGGTTTGCTTGCAGCTCTGCTGTAGTAGCCAAAGATTGTAACCACCATAAGTATCCATTCACAGAGGCCTGAGCAGATGCTAGTGCGCTTGGATGCAGCCATTGAGAAGAGTGAGGTGGCTGGGTATGGCGGCTCAAACCTGTAATTCCAGCACTTTGGGAGACCCAAGAGGGAGGATCTCTTGAGGCTCAGAGTTCAAGACAAGCCTGGGCAACATAGCGAGACTCCACTTCTACAAAAACAATTTTTAAAATTAGCTGGATATGGTGGTGCACACCTGTAGTCCCAGCTACTTGAGAGGCTGTGGTGGGAGGATCGCTTGAGTCCAGTAGTTCGAGGTTACAGTGAACTATGATTGCACCACTGCATTTCAGCATGTCTCTAAAAAGAGAGAGAGGGAGCGTGGCGGGGGGGCGGGGAGGGATGTGGGTATCCCTTCCTGTACTGGTATGATATAATTGTGTGTGTGCTAGGGGGAAGCAAGGTGTAGGAAGAGGTGTATAGAATGCTACTGTGTGTATGGGGGTGGTTAAGGGAGTCATATACCTGCATGATATATATGCCTAGCCCTAGTCTACCTCTTGAAGGGTACACAAGTAACTGATGATGTTTTGCTTTTAGAAAAGGGACTGGGGATCCAGAGTGGGAAGGAGACTCTTTGTTTGTTGTATATCTTTTGGACTTTTAGAATTTTTTAAACTGTGTGCATGCACAACCTATTTTTTTTAAATATGCATTTTACATAATAAAGGAGCTGCAGTGTGACAGATGCCCCTGGGATTATCCATGTGTCTGTGTCGGTGTCTGAGCTTGCCAGATTCATTCATTTTCCCCTTGGGGCTGGCAAGTACTTGTTTTCAAAACAAAAGTTTCTCCGTTACTAATCACCAGAGTGTTCAAATGTGGGAGAATCACACCTCTGTTCTTTCAGCCCCTCTCCTTTCTGGCTGTGAAACATTAAACAATCTTGCCATGAAAACGCCCCCTAATTGCTGAGGGAGTATTCAGAGGGGCCTGCCTGAGCAAGACGGCTGCCAGGAGACCTAAACGGGGAAGCAGGGGTGGGTGGGGCTGGGGGCGGGGTCTGTGTGAGCCTAAAAGGCCCTGGAATGACTTGCTAGAAATTGCTCTTTCTTATTTTCTGCTCCCTTATCTGGGGAGGATGCCTGGGAAGGATTTACTTTTCTGATCTCTCAGACTAGCACAGGTGGCTTTCTCCCTCAATAGCATCATGTTTCAAGAATACTTGGGGCTTGTTTTAATCAGGTGTAGTAAGATATGCAAGCACAGAAATGACTGTCACAAATGAAGATGTTTTCACACTCACAGATCCTCAGAAAAAGGAGGCACAGCACGTCACTCAGGGCACACTGGGGTCAATCAGGAGTCAGAGGGAGGAAATGTGTGAGGGCCTTTGTTGTGATGTCCGCAGTAAAGGAAGGAAAGGGTGAGGCAGGGTAAGCAGGCTGGGGGTTGGCAGCTTTGAATAATTTTGGTGGGCTCTGGGGTGTGGGGCTGTCACTGGTTGTCTAGTAGCTGGCCGTGGGGTGACTGGGGCAAGTGGCTCATGGCCCAGAGCGTGAGAGCCCAGTAGAGGTGTGTGTGGGGGGTTGGGCTCTGGCTTGGTTGGTTTGTGTATAGAAGGTGTGCTGGCAGGTGAGTTCTTTACTATCTTTAGGAATTAGCTTCTTTGGGAGGGACAGTCCCTCCAGAGTCAGCAAGGCCCCAAGCAAGATGTCAAAGCATCAGAATATAGAAAATAAAAAGATGTGGTTGATGCATCTCAGGACTGCCTGATGTGATTGCACAGCTTATTCACAGCACAGAATATCTGGCCAAGGAGTGAGTGGAGCTGAAATCCAGCCCAAGCTCAGCCTGCCAAGCTGTGTGCCCACAGAGCTGCCTCTAGGTGAAGGGCCTGGCTTTTTCTAATACCTTCAAGGGCACTATGTGGGCTAGCAGAGGCACCCACTGTGGCACTTGTCTCAGATTGCTATTCTATATTCTTTGTGATTATTTTCTCAATCTCTATTTCCCGGAGTGGACCCTCAGTTCCAAAGATGCCACAATCTTGTTTGTTTCCTGCTGGACTGGAAGCCCCAGGAAGGCAGGGATCCGGTCTTCTTTGCTCACCTTTGTCTCCCCAGTGCTTGGCACAAGGTGGAGCATACAGGTGCTGGGTGAGTGTTTGTGGGACAAATAAATGAATGGGCTCAAGGGTGTGCAGGACTTCAAACTCCAGAACTGGATGCTACTGCACCCTGAAGTCTTATTTTTTTTTTTTTTTTGGCACCAAAAAGATAAAAATCTGTTTGCTTGCCACTGATTTAATAGGGTGAGTAGCATTCTGCTCCCTGGCAAGAGTGCGGCTTCTGTCCTTGCTTGTCTTGGGGCCAAGAAGACAGACAAGAAGGGGGGGGCTTTTATTCCCAGTCTGGAGATTTGTTGTCAGGTCCACCCTACGGTAATTCCCCCTGATGTTTATAACTTCTTGGACAAGAGTGAAGAGGAGTGAACAACTGGGCCTGCAGCAGCAACATGATCTTCGGAGCCTGAGGCCTGTGGCTACAGCCCCAGCTCCAACCTAAATGAGCACAGTGTGGCAGGAAGCGCCAGCCTTTGCCAGGCAGGGCTGTAGGATGGTTGCTGGAGAGAACCTGCCTTCCTGGTTTGCTTTGGCAACAAAAGAAAACAAAAACTGGGTTTCAAAGAGAGGCCTTGGGGTTGTGCCCTGTGCGTGCGCGTGCTCACCTTCATGGGTGGGGGAAGGAGGAATCTGGGGACCTGGCAGTCCTGTGTGTGCGGGCAGGAGGGGCGTCCTTGCTGCCCACCAGGTCTCATCCTTCATAAGGGTGGCATTGCTGAGAACCTAACGGAACTTGTGTTTTCCTCTCTCTCTCCAGGTTTCCATTCTATTATGAACTAAAAATAGCGTTTGTAGCCTGGCTGCTGTCTCCCTACACAAAAGGCTCCAGCCTCCTGTACCGGAAGTTTGTACATCCCACACTGTCTTCAAAAGAAAAGGTAATTCTTACCACTCTGCCTTTCACTCCTTCCAGCAAGTGGGAAAAAAAAAAATCCCAGCAATAAACAGAAAGCACAGATTATTTTATTGCAGGAGACTACACATTTGTCTGTTATTTACTTCCAACAAGTTATTCATTCTAATCTTTTTTTAAGTGTATTTTTGGGACTTGTTTAGAAATATTGATCAGATTCTCTAAAAGATGTTATTTATCATTATTGATGAGAAAACATTTCCATAAATTGAAACAAAAGAAAGAAAAAAATCCACTCACAATTCCCCTGAAACTGAATTTCATTCCTTTTATTATGCTTAGCCCCTGTCCTTTTGTAGAAATGATTTTTACATAGACTATTTAAAGTTTTACATAGAATATATATTTTTTAATTTTTTTAAGCTTAATGTAGATAAAATATTTTTATTCTGAGATCTTAAATATATTTACACATAATCCATTTCTACTTAGTTTTCATAATGACCCACGATGACAATATTCACTGACTGCTGGATATTTAGATTGTCTCTATTTTTTTTCTGTTACAGGTAATTCTGCAGTGAATACTACCATTCACGGAGTTTATAGTTCCTTTGATTATCTTAGAATAAATTCCCAAGAGCGGGATTATCGGGTCAAGGATTCCAACATTGTATAATTCATTAATTATATCACCTTCTAAACTAACAGTGTGGCAGAGTCCTTTAACATAAAATAGGAGCACTATAGGTGGCTTGATTAATTTCTGTTGCTTCTGAAAGTTGAATACTTTGGACTTCTTCTAGGGGAAGGGTTTGGGAAACAAATCTGTTGGATGAGCAGGCCACTGTGGACATTTCTGGAAATCCCTTTAGGAGCTAGGACGACAGCACTTCTTGTCTCAGAAGGATGGATTTTGAGGAATGGGTCCCTGTCTTAACCTGGTTATCATGTCTCCGCTCTTCCTACTTTCCTTTCCCCAGATGCTGGGCTTCCCCTGAAGCTGCCAGCATAATTTCCATTCAAGTGAAGGTGACTGACCCTCAAGAGCTGCCAAGAATCACTTCCAGAGTTGGGGGCAGGGGTGTCACAGTTAGAGGGTTGGCTGCTGCGACTTGACTTCCCGACTTCCCAGGGAAGCCTTCAGTGGGGGAGTCAGGGGGGCAGGGGGTGCTGACCCCACTCGCACACCTCAAAGCGAAGGAAATGCACTAATGTGCTGAACTTCAGACAGACTGAAGCCAAATGTCATTGTCTTACTGAACTCTGAAATGAGCTACTGTAATGACAAACAGCCATTTTCTTAAAACAATGACAACCCAATACAAACAAAAAGATTAAGCCAGAGTTGATCCAAATTTGAACTTAACCAATCTTATACTTGGCTTTGGTCCCTGAAGGAGACCTCAGTGCTGTTTTCCACTCACCTTTACCTTATTTTATGACAATGGATGACTTCTCATTTCTGCTCTTATTTGAATATTTGTAAAATGATCTCCCTTATCAAATAACACATTTCTTTCAGCATCCTACTCCCTCCTATCAATACATATGGGACAATATTTGGCTGTAGAATTAAATAAGTATAGAGTAATAGAATTTTAGAACTACAAAGGCCCACCCCCCTCAAGATAAGGAAGATGACAATGGTTATCACTTATTGAAGCCAGCTACTATGTTAGAGGCTTTACTGGAATTACCTCATTTACTCTTCACCATACTGCACGAGTTAGGTGTTAGGTATTGTCATTATCCTCATTTTTCAGAAGACAAAACTGTGTGTAGAGAGGCTGAGTACTTGCCACGGTCTGACAGCCAGTCAGTGGCAGGTCTAGGGGTAGAAGCTCGATTCTTGGCATTCTCCGCACCCCAGGTTCTTTCAGTGTCTTAGTGAGCAGCTGTGGGTAAAATGGCAGGCAGGACTGTCCACATCCAGGACTCCCTAGAGCCTCCCTGGGAGGTTAGAGGGTGTTAGAAACAATCCCAGGGTGTTGCTGGTGCAGAAAGTGGCTGTTTTTTCAGAGATCCCTTTTCTACTCTTCTGCATTTCTGCTGTGTCTCTCCCTCCTCCTAGCTACACACATGCTCACAGTGCCCATGACTTCTCAGACCCAGTGAGAATCAGGCAAGCTGCCAAGCCCAGCGCCTGGGAGAAGGGAAAGAGAATAGAGATTTATTTGAACCTTTCAACTCAGTGTGCCTCTGTTTTTCCTTTGACAGGAAATCGATGATTGCCTGGTCCAAGCAAAAGACCGAAGTTATGATGCCCTTGTGCACTTTGGGAAGCGGGGCTTGAACGTGGCGGCCACGGCGGCCGTGATGGCTGCTTCCAAGGTACTGTGCTGGACCCTGATTACCACGGCTGCACGAGCACCTCAGTCCCTCCCTCTAGTCTGCCCTGCTCATCACTCACATGACTACACAGAACAGCTTGAGGACCAGTCAGTGGTTCCTTGTCTTTTTTGGGGTCCCTTTGTTGAAAATCTGATGTAAAAAATGGTGAATCTTGCCCCAGAAAATTCTCACACCACACACACACACACACACACACACACACACGTACACGTACATGTGTAAGGCTCACCTGTGGGTCCCACATTAAGAATTTTTAACTTACTTGGGGCTTAGGCCTGGGAAGAAGAGGAGAGGGAGGGAAAGGAAGGAAGAGACTGCTTCCCTGTAATCTCCTGGGGCGCACTGGGAGGGTTACCTAAACTCACAATGGACAGGTGGAGAGCCTACCTGAGCAAGTGGATGGACTGCAACTCATGTGGCCCAGCAGATCCAGGGGAAGGAACCTAGGGTCCCAGAGTGTAAGTTGGGTGATTCGGACATAGACGACAGTGATGTGCCTAGCAATAGTAACTGAAGAGAAGGAGGTTTGAAATAAAGGCTGGTCTTTGGGATATTGTGATGTGAACATTACTTTGTTTTCTTTTCCATCCGGCCCTTTTCAAAACTGTTCCTTCCTAGCTTTTTCTCACATCACATTCTTTGTTGTTGAGTAGATTCCTCATTATTTACTCAGACCTGAAAAATTAAAATTGTCAGACATTTCCTCTCAGGGCGAATTCAGCAGATTGCCCTACTGTTTCTGGGTGATGATCCCTCCCCCAAACCAAATGTGGAGTAGGGGTCTGCATTTGGCTGGCGGTGGAGGAAAGGAAGTTGTGCTAATGTGTGGGAAGACACAGTGGCTGGGGGGTGAGGGGTATTAGCAAAGGGAAGTTGTAAGTCCCTGATGGCAATGTGAAGGTTTGGGGGAAAGAGGTGGTGGGGCTGTAAAAAGGGTTAGAAGAGGACAGTTCATACAGACCTTGGTGCTCTGTGGGCTCTGAGCGGATGGCAGGCTGGAGGGTGCTGAGAGCCAGCTGGTCAGGGGACCACGCTGGGTTTTCTGTGCCCTGAACCAGGGAGAAGCACAGTAGGAGCATTTCTGAGGGAAGGACTCAGCACCTTCCACTGAAGCCCAGGAGTTCTGCAGACAAAGGCTGGGCAAGAGGGAGGAACTAAAAGAAATGATTCCTATTTCAGACAAGACCAGCTCCTTCTATAGCAGAACTGTAGTGAGGTGTCCACTACATCTCTGTTACATACAGCTGGTTCCTGGGCAGTCCCTGCGCACCCTAGTATGATAGTTGCTGGCAAGATGAGGGATCCTAGTCAGTATCTTTGGAAGGGAAATTCTGTTTTGGTATCCCAAGATCTATCAGGATTTATGAATAGCAGTAAATTCCAAGAACCTTCTGTTCGAGATGCAACGATTTTATGCTTTTATTTTTAAGTTGAAAGAAAAGAGAACTCAGAATCACGAATTTCTGAATTCATCAGGCCGACCTTGCAACATAAAGCTACAGAAACCCTCTCTCGGCCCCTGTCTCCCCACCTTCTCCTCTGCCTCTGATGGCTGAGTTCAGTCATTGAGTGTAAATGTGTATTTGTCAGGGTCATTCAGTATGGGTCACCTGGCTACTCGGCTATCTGTGTGTAAATTTTATTCTGATCGTGACATCGGCAGGGCCATCCTTTTCCAGGTCTGCCTCAAGCTGGAGCCTCCAGAGTCTTGATAGCATCTTGGCCAGTCACTGCCTGCCTCCGACCAGAACTTCTCCAGCCAGGCACCTTACAACAGCTAAAACTTGAAGGAAGCGCCAGTCAGAAGCTTGCCTCAGGAAATAACTGCTCATTAGTTCTTCCCAGTTGGTCTAAAGTAGTGAGAGACATCTGCTTTCTGTTGAATTTGGTTTCAGATGAGAAAATTTTCTGCCTTGTGGGGACTTTGCTTTTTCTCTCTAAATATAAGTATCTGGAAAGAGAAAACACGTCTTTTCTAAAAATATTGCCCTCTATTTTTGAAACAGATGTGTACTTTAAAAAAAAAAAAAGAAAAGAAAAAGAAGTAAAATTCAAAAACCAGTCTGGCAGAGGTCAACATCAGTGGTTTCCACAGCAACAGTGGATCACTCCAGGCAGTGGTCAAAGGGTGATGATGACTCACCAGTGGGTCGGATCTGGCTTTCACACCCAAACCACCTGGGAAGCTTTGTTTTTATTTTGTTTTTTAATAGATTCTCAGATGTGCTGAATCAGAATCTCAGGCAGTGGGTCCAAGAATCTCTATTTTTAACAAGTTCCCCTGATGATTTTTAAACAGCCAACTCTGTATAGGTCACTGCCTGAGGCCCCATCCAGAATTGTAGGAGCACAGGTGGTTAGGGTTAAAACATTCCTGGGATGCAGATATTGCTCCTTGGAAGCATTAACCTTGAGAATGAGAAGCATTAACCTTGAGAAAGGTGTGGTAGTGTTTATTTCCCCAAAACTTATGCCATTTGAGGAATGCTACATGGGACTACACATTCTTCCACCTCTTTCGTAGTGCTCCAAAGAGCCTAGCACAGTGCTTTGCACCCAGCTGAGATCTTAACACCCTTGTGGATTACCCCAGGAGAATAGTTAAAGCGATTGCCTGAAAAAAAGGCAAAAAAGACCCATGGCTGGGGTGACCCTATAATTTATTGTTCAAACCAGGACACATCTGAGAATGACAAGGTGCCATAATAATTATTCTGGGACAGCAGGTATAAACTGTGCCTGTCCCAGGCAATCTGGATTCTGCAATCACCCTATTCCTGGCTTCTTTGTAGATCTCTTGAACCGGCCTGTCTTCTCCTCCCACAAACACCCTCAACTCACAAATCTGTCCTCACTCTCAGTATATACTGCACTTAGTCAAAGGGATGAAAGCAAGAGCATTAAGTGTTGAGTTCTGACTGATTAAGTGAAGGCTGGCATAAAGTGATGGGATGAAGGAGTAATTCCTCCTTTCCTCTTCTCTTTTTTCCATCCTTTCTCCCCAGGAGGAAACTATGGAGCTTAAACGAAAGAATGAAAATTTTTTTGACTATACATTTAGTTAATCCTTTAAAAATAATTGTTGAGCCCTGGGCCCTTTCCCTGATAAAATTTGTGTTTGCATCATCATAAAGTGTGAAAAAACTTTGTAAACCATATCATTAATACAAATATAAGCTGTTAATAATGTTAAAATTACTATTTTGTCTTAGAACTGGAGAAGCTTAAAAAACATTAGACATGAGAAATTTCTCTCCAGGGCAGTTAACCCCCATCCAACCCCCAATTTTCCCCAAGGTCTAATCCTATTCCCTGAAGTGTTGATGCATCTTTTCTTTCGGTGAAAACTGCTCTCCTTCGTGAGGACACACTTCTCTAGTACCTTCTATCTAAGCATCCCTAGTCTCTGGCTGGCTCTGCTCCTACATATTACCTATTTCCTAGCTTATACTTCCACCCAGAGGGAAAATTGAGCCCCAGGTCTTTTTAAGACTGGTATTGAAAATTTCTCTTTTTAAAAAAATAACATTCTAGGAATTCATTTGTTAAGGAAAATACATTGTCACATGAAAGAGAAACCATAGTGGAGAAGAACCAACTGAACTAAAGTTTTAAAACTGTGAGGTCTCTAGGCTACTTTACTACCCTTGAAATTTGAACCATATCCTAGGTCTCTTCCACTCACCCAATTTTCAGTCCTGGTAAACCAAACTTGGTTTTTATTTGTTTCATGACTCAAAAAATAATATTATTTTAGTTCCCCTGGAGATTTCCTCCCTAGAACAGTCCCAGTAGTACCAATGCTATTATTAATGTCACCTGTTGAAGAAAGCTACTGGCATTCTGTGACTTAGGGATTCCTCTCCTGCAGATGTTTTTCAGCTGTGTGTGTGTGTGTCTGTGTGTGGTTCCACTCTACCCCAGAATCTCATATTTCCATTTTGTCAGCTCCTTTTTTTTTTTGAATTGCAGACTAAGCTTCACTAAGATTGTTAGTTTCTTGAGATGAGGGTCTCTGGCTTCTTTTCCTTTGTTTTTTGCTCAGAAAATAAACAAAACCAAAATAATCCTTAGTTGCTTGGTGCTTTGCACTCATAGCTACTCATTAAACCTTATTGATTGATATGAAGTATATACCTTTTAATTCCTACAGTCCTGTTCT
>NW_012145856.1:1416769-1418067 GCF_000956105.1 Propithecus coquereli
ATCAGCCTAGCTCACAGCAACCTCAAACTCCTGGGCTCAAGCAATCCTCCTGTCTCAGACTCCCAAGTAGCTGGGACTACAGGCATGTGACACCATGCCTGGCTAATTTTTTCTATATACATTTTCAGGTGTCCAGCTAATTTCTTTCTATTTTTTCAGTAGAGATGGGGCCTCGCTCTTGCTCAGGCTGGTCTCGAACTCCTGAGCTCAAACGATCCACCCACCTTGGCCTCCCAGAGTGCTAGGATTACAGGTGTTCAGCTAATTTCTTTCTGTTTTTCAGTAGAGATGGGGTCTCGCTCTTGCTCAGGCTGGTCTCGAACTCCTGAGCTCAAACAATCCTCCAGCCTCAGCCTCCCAGAGTGCTAGGATTACAGGCGTGAACCACCGCGCCTGGCCACGAGCAGACCAGGTTTAAAAGCCCCAGCTCTACTACTTACTGTTGTACCTCTGTGAACATCAGCTTCTTCATCTGTAAAATGGGGGAGATGATAGTGTCTGCCACAAATGAGTTATGAGACGACATGCATAAAGACTTACACAGAATGCAGAGCTCAGAATAGATGCTTAATAGAATTTACCTGTTATTCACTTCCCATATGTCAGTTTGATTTCTGAGGATGATCATGATCCCTTCATTGTTGAACAGAATAAAAAACCAAGTCAGATGCTGGCATTGGAAATTATTTACAATTTAGGCTCTCCTGGAGGAGAGGTTGAGTTTTCCACTCTTGTCCCGGCCCATCTGCGCGTGCTATGTCTTCCTGGGCAAGCCGCTCTCCCACCCGTGCTTTCCTTCACTGCTCTGGGCCTGACTTTCCGTACAGTTGCATCCTCCTCCTCTTCAGCCCTGAGGTGTGTGGGTCCCTGCGAGACAGCTCACAACACGTGAGCACCTGCCACCCACTGGGAGTGGAGGAAGGTCGAGCCGTGGGCTGCTGAGCAGGGAGGACCTCAGCTGCCGTGCGCTGTGGAGCCCCACTTCACAGAGGAAACTGAGCCCCGGGATGCTGAGTGACTTGCCCAGGGTTATGCAGTGTTAGTTGCAGGAATCGGAGCAAGGGTCTCTAGTTCCCAGCCCAGTGTTCCTTGCATCACCCCAAGCCCCTCTCTCCTACCCACTAAATTGACACTTCGTGGCCATTGTCTACTTGATGACACCACCAGGCCCTGAGGGCCAGTGGCTGAGTACCTGAGAGATGACTGTTCACCCCTGAGGACTTTAGAGTCACTATATACCATAGCTCCACCTTTCAGTAGCAGCTGGATGAATTTGTCATGTAGATGCCCTCTCCTCC
>NW_012145856.1:1418117-1566028 GCF_000956105.1 Propithecus coquereli
CTCTGTATGTAAACTTCACCGGGAACCAGGAAAATAGGGAGCTGGAAACTCAGCCTGTGGTAGCACCCGTGCCGTAGCTCTCATTTCTTCATCCTGCCCCCCACCCCCACTCCATCCAGCCCTGCTTTCACACTATGACCTCTGCTTTCCTGACTTGCCTTCCAAAACTCAGACACTTTGCCTGCAATTATGCTTGACAACCACCAGGGGTAGTGGTTAGCCTTGGTTATAGCCCTAGCATCTGAAAAGCTAGGCAGGATCCATTGAGATAAAGTATTATGTTTTCCCACTCATTTTTTTTTACTCCCACTCAATTTTGCCTTAAAAAAAAACTCTACAAAACAATTCAGCATAAATAGTAAAAAAATTTAAAAAGTCCTCCTTATCCTTATCTTTTATCCATCCGTGCCTTATTTAAACCTCTGGCTTGAGTAAAATGCTGCTTTCAAACCACTGTGAAACTTTAGTGTTGGGATCAGAAGCTCATTTGAAGAAGTTCATAAGCCCTGTAATTTGGAACTTCTGACCTGACTGGAGTCAGTTGCCTTGCGTGTGTTTGAGTTCTAGCAAAAAAACTACTAGTTTACAATTTATCAGAGGGCAGACGTTGATTTTCTTTTTATAAAACCTCCCCGTATCAGCTCATACTTAAAAGGTATTTCCAAGGAGGGAAAAGAGACAACTGCTGTTCCCTCCCCAGGTCCCCAGTCTCACTTCTCCGGCTTCACTCCCTCGTGTCTGTTGAACTTAAGAGGCCAAGGACTCCAAGAAACCCCATGCTTATCTCTTCACTTCTCGGAAGAATGTTTCTGGCCACTGTGCTAGCTTACATCAAGTCAGCCTTCTTTCTTCTGTTTTAACTGAGGACTGTGTGTCATAAAGTTAATATTTAGAATTCACCACGGCAACGAGTTTTAAACTCCAAAATTATCTCTAAACTGTTATGGACAACCTACTGAAAAAGGTTGGAAGTATCCCCTATCCTCTAGTCTCCCCAAATAAATCAACCTGCACCCGAGCTTCACTTTTCAAACCATGTCTAAGCGTAACTAAGGAAGACTTTTTCCCAGCGTGGTTTCCCCACACGTGGCTTTGTCACTCAGTGCCCCATCGTTCTGGATCCCTGTTTTCACAGTGTTTCTACCTGGAAACATACCTCAGCTCACTCCACTCGGTAAATGGTCAAGTGGATTCAAACAAACAAAAGACCCAGCATCACAGTGAGCTGAAGAGGAAAGGCCAGAAATTCACGTGGAGTTGCTGGTCTGATGTTACTTGCCCCGTCGCTGTTCTGCATTTACCGGTGGAGATTCTATAGCCTGACACATCAAGGGTCCAAGTGGAAAGAGAGAGGTCTGCCTTCCTAACGTCAGAGAAGAGGCTGGTTGGATCTAGAAGGTTGGAGAAAACAGTTTGAGGATCACACGTGTGGTGACAGGGCACCATCTTGTTCACCTCCTGCTCTCTGACTCCTCTCCCGTGCTCACTCCCTCCTTTCCTCGCTCCTTCAGTGTTGGGTGGATTTCTCTGGGTCCCCCCTCGCTCTCCTCTCCTCCCTGCACCATCTCATCCTTTCTCTCACCTTCAGCTGTCACCTGAAGTACCTGGTTCCCAGATCGGCTTCCCTGCCCAGGACTCAATTTCCAGCATTTCTGGTTCTTTGCTGAATATCTCTCCTCCCCTTGTCTCTTTGGGGCCTTTAGTCAGTAGTCTCCTAACTCCAAATCTGCCCCTCCTGTGTGTCCCTCCCTTTCTGATGACAATGAAATCACTTTCCTCTCAGGCCCCAAATCTCGGTTCACCTTTGATGCCTCACCTTCCTCCCACTTACCGTTCAAGTCCTGACCGTTTGACATCCCTTCCCTCCTTCCAGGCCTTCTGCCCCCCCACCCACCCTCCTTGCTTGGACTGGTGCAGTAGCTACCCAAATAGTGTCAACTGCTCCTGTCACTTCCCACTTGAGGCCTGTGCGGTCCTACCCTGATCCCAGCCTCCCAGTCCTATCTCTCCTTACCTTTCCAGCCCTTCTGGAACATCCACAGGATCACCTTCTATATTGTTCTGGGAATGGCAACTCTGAGTGCTGTTTCTAGAATTTTCTCTTTCTTGCCTTTGGTCATGTTGTTCATCCATCTGCCTCTGTTTCTACCTCTTTGAAATCCTTCCCATCCTTCAAGGTCAAATGCCATCTCCTTCATGAAGCCTCCTCTGGTCCCAGGAAGAACTGGTCTCTCACTTCTGGGCCCTCCAATGGCACTGTTGTAGTCATTTATATTTGTGTCTTGTCTGCGTCCCCCATAGGTGCTCAGTGAATGCTAAAGGAATGACTGTTATACATATTTTTAGCTGCCATGACTGATAGAACAGTGCTTAGCATTGAGGATATCCAGAGCTGGGCTTTGGAGATGAGCAGACCAGGTTTATTTATTTATTTATTTTTTAATTTTGAAACAGAGCCTCGCTCTGTTGTCCAGACTAGAGTGCCATGGCATCAACCTAGCTCACAGCAACCTCAAACTCCTGGACTCAAGCAATCCTACTGCCTCAGCCTCCTGAGTAGCTGGGACTACAGGCATGCGCCACCATGACTGGCTAATTTTTCCTATAGATATTTTTAGTTGTTCAGCTAATTTCTTTCTGTTTTTCAGTAGAGATGGGGTCTCGCTCTTGCTCAGGCTGATCTCGAACTCCTGAGCTCAAACAATCCTCCAGCCTCAGCCTCCCAGAGTGCTAGGATTACAGGCGTGAACCACCCGCGGGCTGCTGAGCAGGGAGGACCTCAGCTGCCGTGCGCTGTGGAGCCCCACTTCACAGAGGAAACTGAGCCCCGGGATGCTGAGTGACTTGCCCAGGGTTATGCAGTGTTAGTTGCAGGAATCGGAGCAAGGGTCTCTAGTTCCCAGCCCAGTGTTCCTTGCATCACCCCAAGCCCCTCTCTCCTACCCACTAAATTGACACTTCGTGGCCATTGTCTACTTGATGACACCACCAGGCCCTGAGGGCCAGTGGCTGAGTACCTGAGAGATGACTGTTCACCCCTGAGGACTTTAGAGTCACTATATACCATAGCTCCACCTTTCAGTAGCAGCTGGATGAATTTGTCATGTAGATGCCCTCTCCTCCCCCCCCCCCCCCCCCCTCCCCAGCCGCCCTCCTCAGTCCTTTCTCTGTTCTCATTGCCCTTTCCGACAAGGCCTTTGCCTCTGAGGGGGAAGCGTGGCCCAGGCAAAGCTTCCAGCTGAGACATCCCCATGCAGGGCCAGGGGCAGCCACTGTGTGTGGAGGGCCCCCTTCCTGGGGACCTTGAGACCCCATCACCAGGTGACCAGGCCTGGTCTGCTACGGAGAACCAACTCCCCTGTGCACCCTCCCTGCTCAGCACAGGCCTGCCTCACCTCCCCAGCCCCTGCTCCTCACCACCCATCCAGCCGGCTGCAAACCAGGAGCACCGAGCCAGCCTCCCTGCCAGTTAACGTTTGTTTTCGCACACTGTCTCTCAGTAAGGGCACTTCCCAGAAGGGAGGCTAGGAAATTAGGTCTGTATTCCAGACATCTGTGTGCCCAGCTGCAAGCCAAGGAGAGGAAAGAGGAGAGCAGATATTGGGGGCGGTTCTCAGTGTGTGCCACATGGTACATCTAGGGTATTCTCAGTTTTTTAACATCCTGCTTTCTTCACGTCGCTCACTGCTCAGAAACCGTCAGTGGAGCGCTCGGTTTATCATCAAACACCAAATTTAGGTAGGCGAAGCCCAGTTCTCCCAGGCTTACCTCCCGTTACTCTCCCACACCAAAGCCTCTCCTCAGGTGGGTTCACGCCTGGGCCCCAGATGGACCTTGGGTTTTCCACTCCCACTTGCAGGCCCAGCGCGCTCCCGGCCGGCGCTCACCTTCCTCCTCCTCTTCGGTGACACAGCCCTGGCCTGGCTCGGGTTTGAGCCCTATGTCCGCTTAGTGCGCAGCCTCAGTGCCGGCCCCCACCTGCACAATGGCATGTTTGGACATCTTTGTCACTCGCTGCCTTGTCCGCGTTTGTGTGTCTTGATGCCCTGGCTAGATTGTGAGCTCCGTGGGAGCAGGAACAGTGTCCTCCTCATCTCTGTTCCTCTGTGGGCTCACGCAGGGCTTTGCGAAGGCTCCTTCAGTGTTCCTTGCAAGTGAGTGAATACATGAGTGAGGGAGGAAGGAAGGGGAGGAAAGAGGCGAGGACAGCACAGTCTCCTTCAACGCCTCTCTGTTGGCCTGGTGCCCATCGCTTTTTTTTTTTTCCTTTTCCCCCTTATCAGGTGGCTCGACTCTTTCATTTTGTCTCCTCTTTGGACCTCAGAGAAGGGCAGGTAACCCTGTTGAGAGGTGTGACTAACTCCAAACTGATCCAGTCGGGTAGCGAGGCCAAGCAGCCACCTCTGCCCGCTGGCATGCGGTCTGGATCCAAGGCAGGTGTCCCTCGTGCACCTGTGCGTGTGCGCATGTGTGTTAATCCATGCCAGGCACACGGAGCTGGGTCCCCCTCCATCGGCTTCCCAGAGCCTCTTACTGTGTTAATTTGATAGCATCTAACATGCAATTAACTTACTTGGTTTTGTTTAATGCCTGGAGAATGAATTGAATTTGACTATTGATGCTATCGTGGTAGAATCCTCCTCTCTGTTTTGTTTGTTAATCCCATGTGGTGTCTCAGACAAGGCCCTGGTCTTCATGCAGCATGTGGGTAGGAGGCTGCTTGGCGCTGGCGTGCAGCATGTGTGGCTGAGGGGCTGACTGAGCAAGGTGGGGACACCGTGGGTTCATGGAAGGAAGTACTAACTCTTTTTGAATTACCGCCGGGAAATGTGGTCATGCTAGTGGCTTTGTTATCAGTTGCCTGACTCACTAAAACCTTTTGTCTTTATTCCCATTGTCAGCGACAGCAGGCATTAGATGTTGTGTGATGTGAGATGGGCTAAAATCTATGCTCTGCTGGGGCCTCCCCTGTGACTTGTTGTGTCCTTCTGGAAAATAGGACTTCATTAAGAGCTGGAATCACTCAGTTTGTGGGGACAGCATGCCTTCCTCCTCAGCTCTGGGTTTGTTGTTGTTGTTATTTTTTTTTTAATATTCCCATGTCATTTTTCTGGTCTAGGTGGCATTTGTCAGCATCACGCAAGCCCTGTATTCACAAAATGGGGTCCTCAGGGTGACCTTGAAAGAGTGCTGTGGGTGTTACTGCACATTAAATTGTACTGGTTTTTTAGAGTTAGTGCACGTTCCTGGTACAGCATTCTAAAAGGACAAAAGAGGGTGTACAGTGCAGAGTAAGTCTCACTCCCTGGCATGGTTGTTTTAAAAGAAACCCTGTAACCTTTCCACAGGTACTTTTACTATTGGATATGTTCATGGCCATTAACATGGTATAAATGGACCCCCATCTCCTCAGCAGACGAAACTGCAAAGACCTCATCTGGGGCAGAATGAAGTGGCAGCCCTCAGGGGTGAATTTGTCACTAAGTGTCATTTATGAAGAAATATACTTCCCTTTCCCCCTGGCCCCTATCTTTACCCATGAAAGTCCTCCAAGGCCAGTTCAAGTGTGGTCTCCTCTGGGACACCCTGCCTCTCAGATGTGTGCCCTCTGTCCTCTGCACCCTACCGCCCTCTGACATTTCTCATGCACTCCTTGCGGCCACAGGTCAAGGCCCTGTTCTGTAGGGTGCTCCCTCAGGTCTGGAACCCTGGCTGATGCATTCGAGGTAGGGATTTCCTACCTTGCGCTTTACTCAGGCAGCAGCTCAATAAATGGCCATATGCTCATCCATTCAGCCCCTTGACCCCTGATGTGTACCAGTGGAGTGGCAATGCCAGGGCGGCAATAGTGGATGAAACAGTCTGGCGGGGAAGGCAAACCAGCGATGTCGGTATTGTTGGATGAAGTACAACAAAGAAGTACACCTCAAAGGCTGCACCGAGGGCATGTTACAGGGAGCTGGGATGATTAGAGAAAGCTTCTCTAAGTTGCGCAACCATATTTCATTGAGTCTAAAATGCTGTAGTTTCTAAGACACATCATTATCTTACGTACCACTAAGAAAGAAAATATTGCCAATTAAATTAGGAAACAATGCTTTTTTACTTAGAATGTTTCTTTCTTCTTATTGAAAAGACTTTTAGACTTAGATTTTTGTCTGTGTCACTTTTGTATATACATTAAAAGAAACATATTAGCATAGTAAATTGGTTAAGGTCTTCCTAACCTCACTTCTTCACTTTCTGAGTCTTCTGAATTACTTTTCATCTCAGCTCATCAGTATCCACTTATGACCATGGTGTATCATTCTCTGTTCCTTCCATGTGTTGATGATGTAGAGCTATTGTTTCTGGAATTTTTATCCATGCAGCTGATACCCATTCTGCCAGTTTTGATGCTACCACTTTCTTTTTTTTTTTTTTTTTTTTGGAGACAGGGTCTCACTCTGTAGCCCTGGGTAGGGTGCAGTGGCATCATCGTAGCTCATTGCAACGTCAAACTCCTTGGCTCAAGTGATCCTCTTGCCTCAGCCTCCCGAGTAGCTGGGACTTCAGGCACTCGCTACTGTGCCCAGCTAATTTTTTTCTATTTTTAGTAGAGACGGGATCTTGCTCTTGCTTAGGCTGGTCTCAAACTCTGAGCTCAATCCATCCTCCCACCTTGGCCTCCCAGAGTGCTAGGATTACAGACATGAGCCACCTCGCCCAGCCTGATGCTGCCACTTTCTTAGTCACACCAGAAGGTGTCTGTGAAATGTGTTTTAGAAAACCAGGACTCAGATGCTTCCTAAAGTGGTTTTTAAACGGTTTGTTAATTAAACACTGAGGGGTTTCAGTTGTTCAGTCATGTCATGGAGAATAACAAGTATAATCATAGGTAGGCAGTGACAATGATATCAGGGCAGCAGCAATTGTAAGACCTACCCCAATTTCAGAGATGAAAAAATGTGTCTTGGAATTAATAAAAATCATTTATAAGAAATCTAGGAGTAACTTGGTGCTGTCATTATTCCAGTGACTTAGTAATGTCAAGGCTCTGGGTGGATGGCTCTGTGATTCTCCTAGTCCAAGATGAGAGTTCCAGGCATCCAAACCACACTCAAAAGGCAGAAAGCAGGTATCAGGGTCAGGCCTTTCTCCTCCCACGTATCAGGAAGAGAAAATGCTTTTTCCAGAAATCCCTGAGCAGATTTCCCTTACAACCTGCTGGCCAGAACTGTATCATAAGGCCATCCATAGCTACAAAGGAGGTTGGGAAGTCTGTTTTTTTCTCACCATGTTAAGAATGGGGTTGGGAATGACTGTTGGATGGTCGGCTAACAGCGTATCCCACTGTGTTCACATACATTTGGGATACACAGAGTTAAACAACCTCAAACACTGCAGGACTTCGCAGAGCTTTTAGTGTGGCAATATGGCTCATTGAATTATGGGGAATATGGTATTAAGCTTTTCCAAACTTAGTGAATTCAAATTTATTTTCCCAAAGTAAGGAACCCGATTTTGCAGAGTACCAATGAACAACTCTTGGTTGCCGGAAGACAGTGGCCCAGAATAACAAACACAGGTTCTCCAGAGCAGAGCTGAAGCGGCAGGGAGGACTGGGGTTTGTGGGAAGTGAGTGGGAATGAGATTTTGAGTGGAGACTGCACAGGGCTGAGAGGTTTACACATGAGAGAGACGTGTTGATTTTAACCACCTCAGCTTGTTCTGATGGGTAAGGGCTAATTTGCTTTCAAGAGTCTTGTGTCCATCCCGCCACTGTAATTTCCTCTGACACTGGAGTGGGTTGACACTGAGCTATTATTATCTCCTTCTCTTTCCTGACCTCTGCCACTTCCACTCTTCGTCATCCAGTGATATTGAGCTAGACTGGCTGGCTGGCCTCTGGGAGTGGAACTGAGCACTTTGCTAAAATGAACGTGTGTGATGCCTACTGCTGCTTTCTCCCAGATACACTGCTAAGTGTTTGCCAGAAGTGGCAGAACGTGTCGATGGAATTAGTCCCGTTTATTTGAGCTTGGGGTCATGAAACAAGCCCCTCCTGGTCCTTTTGGTCAGAAGTGATCTTTTCCATCTCTGATTTCAGCAGCAACTTTTGTATCTCAGGCAGCAGCAACAGCAACACCATGATCATCCTCATTGATGTTGTTGAACACCTAACTATGCACTGGGCTCTGTAATGGGCATCTCAAGGGCACGTATCTCATTGAACCTCACCACCATCCTGCCAGATGGATGCTTTCTGCAGACATGCAGAGAGATTAAAATCACCCAGCTGTTAGATGACAGGATTGGGATTTGAATCCAGGTCTGACTCAAGAACTATTGTTCTTAATCTTGGCTTTCTATAGCTTCTGGTATGGCACTTCTGTATTGTTATTTGTACATTTGTCTTTCTACGTTTTGTGAGAAATCGAGCTGTATTGTCGTGTTTCCTAATAATATTGTCATGTTCACCTAGCACAGTATCTTGCCCATAGAAAGTACTTGATAAATAATTGTTGAACAGATAAATGAAGAAATAGAAAGATAAATGAAAGAGTAAATCAGTGAGTGGTTTGCCTGAACATTAACCTAACATTGAGACCAGGTGCAGGGACTCACGCCTGTAATCCTAGCACTCTGAGAGGCTGAGGCGGGAGGATCGCTTGAGGTCAGAAGTTCAAGACAAGGCCCCATCTCTACAAAAAACAGAAAAATTAGCCAGACACAGTGGCATGCACCTGTAGTCCCAGCTACTTGGGAGGCTGAGGCAGGAGGATCCCTTGAGCCCAGGAACGTGAGGCTGCAGTGAACTATGATCACACCACTACCCTCCATCCTGGGCAACAGAGTGAGACCCTGTCTCCAAAAAAACAAAAACAAAAACAAAACAAAACAAAAAAATCTTACGTGGAATTATTCAATTATATAATAATTATCAATGTTTTCTTATTCTTTTCAGAATCAATTTTTCTTTAGTCATCAAGTTTATTCTAGGTGTCATCTAAAATGTTTCTAAGTAAAATAATCACAGATCATTGGCTATTAGATTTAGATTTGAAGGGGATATAATGGGTGGCTGGCCCAGCTCTCATTTTCTTGGCAAAGACCACCCAGCTGTTAATGTCTAGAATATGAGGCCTTGGACCCTTACCCACCATCATTCGAGAATAATGTCTGAGGCAACCAGGGTGATTTCTGTCTTTTTTTCACATAATGTCCTCCAAACACTCCTTTGTCTAGCTTTATAATTCTAATTGTATATATTTGATTATCTAAATCATTTTCTTTGTGTTATTGTTGTCAGTTTCCTGGAGACATGGTTTTTATATCTTTCATAGGTTAGGAACTTACCCCTTTCATATTTCCATGCATCTTTGTTTAATTCTGGCATTTCTTCTAAACCTGTCTGCAAGCCCCTTTTGCTCCTCCTTCCCTCTAACTCATTTTGCATTTGCATTTATCCTATCTGGATCTTTCACATCAGTAAATTGCTGTGTTTTCTTAGTCCATTTACATTATTTTTTTTATTAAGTAAAATGAAAAACATCCCCCAAACCCTTTTCCCATCTCTGAAAACCTCTTACTCAGCTGTGTTGGCCCTTGTTTGTTTCATCAATTTCACCAGCCCCGAGTCCTCTGGTCAGCTGCTCGCATCGATTTTGTGCTGATTTGTTGGTTCTGTTATGTCTGTTGTGCCTTATTGTCCCCAAGTCCTCCAGACCTCTGGGACCACGCACTCCTTCATTATCCAAATAAAATACCTCTTCTACCCCCTGCAGTCTCATGCAAGTCTCATGAAGTCTGCACACCCTCCAGTATTTCTGAAGATGATTTGCCTCGTAGTTACTTGACTGTCACTTCTTGCTCCAAATCCCAACCTAATTTTCCATAACCCCAGTCTCTTACCAGCCCCTGACGCGCTCTCAGGTTTCCTTTTCCCCCAAACTCAAGTCTCTCTCTCCAACTAACTCCTGAGGCACACCTAAGCAGAGCCACCATCCCGGAGCCTTCACTGTGATCGTTTTCACTCCCCAGCACATTCTCTCATCCAGCCGGCGGAGGACCTTCCTTTCATAAGTATAATGGATTTATCTTGCTTTCCTAAACAAAAGAACATTTCCCCCCTGAGATTAATTCTGTGGCTCCCTTTGAGATGAAATGGTTACAGTCAGCAGGGGTTTTTTTAATATCGTTTTTTTCCCTTCCTGATTCATTACATTTTGGGTATTTTATGAAGCTCAAATGTGCCAGTGGAAGTAAAAAGCGCCTTATAAACAGTAACATGCTGTATAGATAAAAGAAATGACTATTGTCGTATAGCTGGGAAAATGCTCTCTGTATTTTATTTCCTTTGAAAAGAATAAGGACAAACACATAGAATATTAGGTTTTGATTTTTTGATCAAATTCTTATGTAGTGAGAACTGAGAAAAATGAAGACACATATGGATTTTTATTTACGTAGAGCAAGAGAAGCGGCAAATGGCCTCCACAGAGTAGGAACTGCAGACGGTAGTCATGCCCTTGGCCCTGGGTCTAAGGTTCAATCACAGGGGTGTCTGGAGGAGAGGAAGGAGCCTGGAGCCAAAGGAGCAATTGCTGAGGCCTAGAGGAGCTCCTGGGAAATCTGGGTTTGACCCTCTCGGTGTTTCCAGCAAGTGTATCTGGGCACCTGCCCTCTGCAGAGTTGATCCAGGGCCTGATTTCCACCTGCTGACCATCAGAGCTCCCTCTTGGCCTTCATCGAGTTTGCCCCCCGCCAAGGCCCATGAGCTGTGGGTCAGGCCTCTGACATGTGTCCCCTCCTGTGTTGTATCCAGGGACAGGGTGCCTTATCAGAGAGACTCCGGAGCTTCAGCATGCAGGACCTCACCACCATCAGGGGAGACGGTGCCCCTGCTCCCTCAGGGCCCCCCCCTCCGGGCTCTGGGCGGGCCAGCGGCAAACACGGCCAGCCTAAGATGTCCAGGAGTGCTTCTGAGAGCGCTGGCAGCTCAGGTAGGTGTCACTTTGCTTCTCTTCTTTCCCACAGGTTGGGCCTTGCTTCCATTGAGAGAGCCCTGCTCCACCATGTGGCATGAAACCTGGCCCTTGCCCAAGGACCTGCCACCAACAGAGACGCCCATCAGATCGGGCCAGGCCAGGCCTGCAGACTCTGATCAGGGATAGGTCACCTGCACATTGCCTGGGGAATTGGGAGTGGTTGAGTGCTAGTTCCTGGGCCACAGGAGCTTTCTTTGTTCTCCTCCTCTCTGATCCCACTCTCCTAGGGGGGGCTTACCTGACTTGAGCACCTGAGTGTCTCCTCCTACCCACACAGGGGTCACTGCTGTCGTTGCCCTCTTCCCTACCTGAATATTTCCTGTCCTCCCTCTCACTCTACTGTCTCATTCTCACCCTGATCCCCCACTCAGCCCTGTGTACCCCCAGCCTCTGCATACCAAGGGCCATGCCAGCTCTGAGGTCTAATTCATGTGGAGGCCAGGGCCTTACAGTAACAGCACCTCTGCCTCTGAAGTCTAGCTCTGGTTGTCACATGCCCAGCATGAGGTTGCTGGGATCAGGATTGACCTGGGGGTCTTGTTGAGCTTGCAGTCTTTGGCCATCCGCAGGGGCTTTGGTAGATCTGGGGTGAGACGCAGACATGTGATGCCATTGAGGTGCAGCTACAGTTGGGACCCCCTGGCACTGGATTCATCAGTGTGGGTTTCAGGCTCCAGGAGGGCAGGGGCTAGGGAGCTGGGCCAGGACTCACAGCAGTTCTTTTGGAATCTGTGGCCACAACGTGTGCCTGTTGGCTACCCTGCCCTTAAGTGTACAAATGGGGACATCCAGCCCCCTGTGACCATGTACAGCCTGCAGGGGGCACCTTGGCCTGAACCCTGGATCTTGACAGAGCCCACCTGACTCTTGGGACCTTAGACATGGACAGAAAAGCATGAGCCCTGTGGCTGTCCTGGGAATGACGACTCATGGTCAGAGCCAAGTGCAGCCTGGGGATCTGTCCATTCCCCACCTCTCAGGAATGTCCCCTCTGCCTTTCCCCAGGTTTGAAGGTTGTGGCTTTTCTGATCGGAGATGTTTTAACCCTGTCACTGTGGGAAGCAGGGCAGGATTGAGGAGGTAGAGGCCTGGGGGGGTGGTGAGGGCCTCCTCAGGGAGAGGTTATCTCCTGAGGTAACCCCCCGCCCCAAACGTAGAATGGAATTCCCAAAGCCCAGGCAGGAAGGGGCCTCAGGGACCATTCAGTCTAACCCTCAGATTTTGCCAGTGAAGGGACGAAGGTCCAGGGGAGGGGACTCTACCAGGGTCCCCCATGGTGGGCTGCACTAGAGCACAGCCAGCCTGCTGACTCCTGTGCCGGTGCCCTCAGTCACTCCCCCGTCCACCATCCGGGCCTCACTGAGCTTCTGCAGCTTCTGGCCTCCTGGGACTGCCCCAGAAACAGGACTGCAGAACATCTCCAAGTGTCATCTCCACCCTCCCTCAGCTCATTGGCTACCAGCCTCAAGTGAAAGCTGCCACTTAGAAGAACAAAGGGCCCCAGTTCAGTGAGACCCAGAGGGCAGAGCAAGAACCAGTGGGGTGAAGTTCCAGGGGGGTCGCTACTTCCTCACTGCGTGACCTTGGCAAGCTGCTTGCCCTCCCTGCACCTCAGGTTCCTACCTGCACGGGAGTGGCACCCACCGGCAGGGTTGTTGTGAGGCTTCAAGCAAATTAAGCCACATAAAAGTGCTTTGGCATGCCTGGCACGAATATGTAGTAGCTGCTCTTACTGTTCTTGTTGTTATTTATCTCACCTAAAAAATACTTTGTAGGCTGGGCACAGTGGCTCACACCTGTAATCCTAGCACTCTGGGAGGCTGAGGCCAGAGGATCACTTGAGGCCAGGAGTTTCAGACCAGCCTGAGCAAGAGCAAGACCCCGTCTCTAATAAAAATAGGAAAATTAGATGGGCATGGTGATGTGCACGCCTGTAGTCCCAGCTGCCCAGGAGGCTGAGGCAGGAGGAATTTGAGGAATTTGAGGGATTTGAGGTTGCTATGAGCTATGATGATGCCATTGTACTCTAGCCCAGGTGACAGAGCAAGACTCTGTCTCAAAAAAAAAAATAAATAAAAGGCACTTTATAATAACTGAAAGTGTCCAGGAGAGAAATGGGCTACCTGCTGAGGTAGTGGATCCCTGACATTGGAAGGAGCCAAACCAAAGTTGAATGGTCAGTCTCAAGGGGGGACTCCTGCTTTGGGTAGGAAGTGGGCCCAGGCAGCCCTGCGGTCCCTTTCCTCTGAGAGTCTGTCGCCATTCTAGAGGTGGACCAAGTAGAGGAGGCAGGCTCAGAGAGATCACGCACCGCACCGTACCAAGGCCCCCTGGGGCCGCAATCCAGGCCTCCTACCTGGACCTTCCCTGATGCCTTATTCAGGGAAGCCTCAGCGCTGGGAGCGTGAGAAGTTTGGGGAGGTTGAAACGGCGATGGAAGTGTCTCCTGGGTCTCGAGCATCTTCCCAGCCCAGCACCAGGTAGAAAAGGGTTCGGGATGGTTTGCTTTGGCGCTGGCCCTGCCACTGTCCATTCGCAGAGACAGTGACGTCCCCTGCCCCACCCCAGGGAGGCAGTGGGGAGCGCTGCAGCAGCCCTGGGCTGAGACAGCCGTCTCACTGCCCGTCCCTTGGCCTCAGCACCTGTGGTTTCAGGGGGCAGAGAAGGGAGGTGCCGAGCCAGCAGGGAGGCCAGGGGCAGTGTGACACCCTCCCCAGCTGTTCTGAGGCCTAAAATAAAAGCCATGTCAGAAAGAAAGACAGGTGAGAGATGGCGCAGGGCTTGGGTAAAGGGCAGAAGCACCTGGGTCAGAGTCACACAGGGCTGGTGCGCCCTTCCCAGCTCAGCCCCCACTGTGGGCCTCAGACTCCAGGCCTAGCCAGGTAGGCAAAAGGGCCCCAGAGTAGGGGAGGGGACTGGACTCCATCCTGGCTAGGTGACACCATGACACTGGCCTGTGCAGACACAGCACATACAACGCAGCAAAGCAGATGCCACTAAACGCTCAGCCTTAGAATTTTTCTAAGTGCAGCTTTTCAAGTCTACTACCAGAGGATTTGAACTTGGCACAGAAAACAGACCCAGTTCCCTTCAGCTTTCTACTTTGAAAAAAGAGCCAATAATCCCCATTCAGCCTGTGTCTTAGGGTTGTTAGTAGAGCAAACACGATAATTTACAAGCCCTGGACACGTGGCAGGAGTTGAAGACAACCTGGGAGAGAGAGAACCTGCATCCCATGGAGCTCTATGCAGCCATTGGAAGCAACAGATTAAGTGTACACACAGATGCAACATGAAAACATGATGCCTAGTGAAAAAAGTACAAAACAGGAGATTTTATGTAATAATTTATGTAAAATAAAAATATACGCCCATCATGCAGAATAACAATGTGGAGTTTGCAAGAACACATTTAAACAAAAAGCTGCACATTGAAATAGTAAAACTGCTGCTCCTTGAGGAGGAAAGACAATGTGGGCAGGGGGTGGGGATAAAAGTCATGCAAACATGCATATAAGGTGAGAGGGGGTCCCTTGAACCAGTGAGGCCCATTTGCTGTGAACTGAGAAGGGAGATCCACTCAACCATCTGCATCTCGTGGAAAGGAAGGACGAAGCAAGCAAAGGAAGGAGGGGGAAGAAGGCACAGAACTGTCCCTGCGTGGTTACTGAGCTCTGCAAGCTCCTGGCAGGCAGACACATGATCTGTCCTTCCTCTGTCACTGCCCCCACCCGGCATGCCCACCACATGCCTGGCACACAGGCCCCCGCCTGTGGTCTGAGCAGGACACAGGGTCTGGACGTTGGAGACAGGGAAGCATAGTTCTTTCCTGCTGCTTTCGGTACCCAGGGTGGGGCTGGGCAGTGCACTTGACCTGACCCTTTCACCTGCCTGGAGTTGTCTTCCTTGCTTGAAGGGTCAGGGCAGGAGGGACTGGCCTTTCCCTCCCTGAAGAGTGAACTGGGAGGTACATAGTCAGACACCATCCATTGAATACCTAGCACTGGACACCAGGCAGGGTACAAAGGGAGTTGAAAGAATGATCCTGGCCTTCCAAGGACTTGGAGTCACTCAGTAAGCATGTTTTTAGTGAGCACCTACTATATACCAAGGCCCAGATGTGCATGAAGACCAATGGAGTGCGCAAGGCAGCAGCCAATTAGGTCTTTGGCCCAGACGTCCAGACACCAAGCCCTTGGGGTCCCGAGGTCCATCTGAGGAGGTTTCCTGGAGGACAGTCTGAAATGGAAGGCATAGAGAGAACGAGGCTCTGGGCAGGGGTGGTTGGAGTTATTTCCCAGAGGAAACTTTGACCCCATCCCTGGCCTCTCCTAGGGCTGCAGGATGCAGCCAGATGAGGGTGTTTCCTGGCACCTGAGAGGAAGCTGAAGCTGAGATGGTCCCCTCCCGCACCTTGGTGTCTCTACAGAGACCCACGTTCCTGGGACCCCTATATTGTACACACTGGGATCCCCGCATCTCAGGCCTCCTTGTTTGCCTGGGACTGGTTTCTGTCGAGTGGGGGGAATCACTGATGGCGCCCCACCCCGTTCCCACAGTGTGTACCTGCTGCTCCACCTGTAGGACCCGGAAAGGTGAGTAGGCGGCCGGCCTCTCTGCAGCGTGCTGGACGCTTACCTCGGGAGGGGGTTCTAACCAAGAGCTGGCACTTGACCTTGGGGCTCCCTTTCCGCTGCGTGGTCATGGAGGGGCCGGAAGGTTAACCCCTTAAAACAGCAAACACATTCTCTTGTGGTTTCTATGGGTGAGGAGTTTGGGAGTGGCTTAACCTGGCTTTTCTGGCTCAGGGTCCCTCAGAGGTTGCAGTCAAGACTTTGGCCAGGCCGAGTCATCAGAAGTCTTGGCTGAGCTGGAGGATCCACTTCCAAGATGGCCCTCTCGAGGCTGTTGGCCTCGGTTCCTTACCACATGGACCTCTCTGGGGCTGCTTGAGTGTCCTTACAACACGGCAGGTGGCGTGGCCCAGAGTAAGCGATGAGAGAGAGAGTAGGCAGGAAGCCACAGGACCTTTTATGACCTAGGCTTCAAAGTCACGCCCGCCACTTCTGCCTTATTCTGTTTGTTGGAAGTGAGTCATCAAGACCAGCCCACATTCAAGGGGAGGAGAATTAACCTCCACTTCTTGAAGGCAGGAGTATCAAAGAACATGTAGAGATATTTGAAAACCACCACAGGGTTATACTTCCACGTGTTCTGGGTGGTGATGAACCCAGGAGCTTACCCAGGTCCTCTGAAATGACCAAGCCCTGTAATTCCAGGGCTTTCTGGTCCTGGTGTAGCCAAGGGAGCCCTGGTCCCGCTTTGCCACTTGCTAGCTGTGCAACTTTGTGTGAATCACCTAACTACTCTGAGCTTCGGTTTCCTCATCTTAAAATGAAGATAAAGATCCTTGCTTCCCCCATCTCACTATGCTGTTGTGAAAATGGCCACGGAAGAGCCATAATAGCCACAATAATCCTGTGAAGGATGACAATGATCGTAGTCTGGGCAGCCCTGCCCTCGGGGAGAGGGGAGCTCTCGCAGTGGTCAGGGACCCCTGCTGCTGCCCTCCCTGTGTGTTAGTGACGGCTCAGTGGGGCCATGTTATTCTGTCCTGACCTGCTCCTCTGTTTGCCTAACCTCAGCTAGACACGTTAGGGACTAGGCGGGTGCTGGGCTGATCTGGACCCCCTTTCGCCCCGCCTGGCTCTCCCATGGAGAAGCTGCCTTTGACTCAGAAGGCAAGAGGGGCTATGCCAGGCCTGCAGCCTGCCGGCTGGTGTCAAAACAAAAAAGAAGGCATGTGAGGTGCCCACTACTGCCAATGCCACCAGCCCTGGTGCCACGGTGGCACTGCATGTCCCTCTCATGTCGGTGGTGAGCAGGAGGACAGGAAAGTGCCTTATGTGAAGTATCCTGTTTTCCCTCCATTTCTTTAGTTTTAAGGGTTCTCAGTGCTAAGCTTTTTAAGGTCTATAGAAGATCTGGGGATTTTGGAGGCCATAAGGCTAAGGTGCAACCGAGGTGCACTCAGGACCCTGAGGAGTCCTGAGCAGGGGCACAGGTGGAGACCAGCTTTCTAGCCCACCTCTGACTCTAACCAGCGAGTGTCCCTGTGGGGCCTCCTGGTCCAAGCCAGAAATGGAGGGGCCGTGTGCACTTGTTTCCAGCGCTGGGCGCTAGGACCGGCCTGGTGGACATGGTAGTTCACGGAAAACGACCATGCAGTTCCAGTGGCCCCAGGTGACTGTGGGATTTCTGTCTATTTATGGTTTTGAGTCTGTAAATTCTATGAGCCATTCTGAAAGCCTCTAATTCTGATAGATTGTCACTTGGGGGACCAGGGAGAGTAGAGCTGCCTCCTCCTCCCTTTGTTCCTCCTGGCAGTGTTCTGTGCTACTGTCAGAGCCCTCACCTGCCGTGACTCCTGGTGGTTTCATGATGAGAGGCAACATTTCCAATGCATTTAAATAGAACTGCAGTTAATTGTGGGAATTTACTCCTTTTGGAAGGCCACAGCAACAGGCTACATGTGCATAAACGCGCATCCGGTATTCAGTGGGGGGCGTTCTGGTTCCTCATCCCAGAGCGAGCAGGGGAGCTGCAGAGATGGGGGATGTTGGGGAGTGGGCCACAAGTGGGGCTCGGTGCAGGCCTTGGGACCTGGAAGCCTTCGCCCCAGCCCTCCCTTTCTTGGGCCCCTACCTCTCCAAGGGCCCTCTTAACACCAGTGCCTGGAGTTCTCCCTCCACTCTCCCAGAGGTCCGCTTGCAAGGAACCACGTGATGCTTGGTCTCACCATTTCCCTCTATGGCCTTGGGAAGGCCCCTACCCTCTCTGGGCCTCAGCCTCCTCCTCTATAAGGTGGTGGGGTTGGCCTGGCTGCCCCTCGGTCCTCCCAGCTCTGACAATCTCTGTAAGGGAAGCGTGCTGGTTGCGAAGTGGCAGCAGATGACGTTGGGGGAGATTTGTCTTGCGCCCAGGGCTGGAGGCCGACTCTCAAGCAGCGATGCCATGGGTGAGGATTTCAGGGGTGTCAGGGACACTTCCCTCCTGGCCCCCTAAAATGATGTCACATGGGAAGACACTCAGGCCAGAGGCTGGGAAGATTAAAATTATTCCTGGGGCCTCATAGAGCCCCAGGATCCCTGGGCAGAAAGGGGAATTTTCTAGGGATTGTAAATTCAGGTCTTAATTTGAGATGAGCATTGGGAAAAAGCAAAGGTGGGCATCTTGGAGGCTAATGAGTGCATCGCAGGGCAGTGACAGCCACTGAGGTAGAGCCCAGAGGCCCCAGGGTCAGCCACAGTTTTGAGGTGTGCATCTTAGATGCCAGGAGAACATTCTCTCCCCACCTCTGCTCCATCCTGCCCCTCTGTCAGTTGATTCCCTGTTGTTCCTTGCATGGCTGTGTCTCTCTTTCTGTGCTTCTATTACTGTCTCCCTCCACTGCCCTTACGCCCCTCTTTTCTCTACCTGCTTTGATTGTAACATAGACCTGAACTCTGGATTATGGCCTGTGGTTAGTCATAGGGATGCCCCTCCTTTTTTAATCAAGTATGAGGGACATAATTTTAAAAAGCAGGCATGCCTTTTGTCCTCTCAAAGAGAGAGCATTGCCTTTTACTGAGTGTGGCCCCTGGGCAGTATCTTTCCTCTGACCAGAGCAGGAGGAGCTGTCTGAGGTTTCGAGCATGGAAAGTGAGCGTGTGTGCGCGTGCATGCAAGTATGATTGTGCATGTGTGTGTGTGTGTGTGTGTGTGCATGCACGCTCACACACGTGTGTGTGAGTTTCAGCCCCAAAGACCCTTCCCTAACAAAATGTTCTTTTTTCTCTCCTCGGTGGCTGTTGGGCACACGGATGTAAGTGTTCCAGACGGGCATGCTCTTCTTCAGACACGTTTGCTGCCCCCCAACAATGCTGCGCTAATGTGTGCTGTGTGGGATGTGTTTGCTAACCCGGGGGACATTCTGCTGCACTGTGGGGGTGGGGTGGCCCCAGGCTCAGTGCAGGCAGCTCTGCGCAGGCCTTTAAAGGGCTTAGAGACTTGGCCAGTTTCTCCTCCCTGCCCTCCCCACAGACAGAGGAGGTGGAGCCTGTGGCCCAGCCTGCTGTATGGCTCTGCTGACACATTTGCTAATATGGAAATGTCAGCCAAGGCCACACCCTCATTCCCCTGCTGTAGAAGACAACAGGGACCCTACCATTTCCTAGAGGCCACTCAGGTTTGGGCATCATGGTGGCAGCTCTGTGGGCTCAAGGCTCAAGGCTGCCATCACCTGAGGTTTGCAAGTTGTTGTGGCTATGACCTGGCATAGGAGAGCCTCCTCCCATACAAGTTGTCTCCGAGAGCCATCACAGTACTAAGATGTGGACAGCAACACCCTTTCAGGCCTGTTGCCCGTGTCACACATTCTGTTTAGAGCTACAGGGACAAGAACACTGAGGGGGCAACTGCTGACTTTTCTGCCCAGCTGCTCACCCTCATTCTCATCCTGGGGCCTCTCAGTGGAACTGTATTCTGTGGGTTTATTTCTCCATTTATACTCCTCCCTGTTCCAAAAAGGAGTTAGTCTACTTCTGAAAATATATGATATATCGAATCAAAGTAAGAAAAATGAAGCTGGGAGAAAGGGAGTGGGTAGGTAAGATGCAGTGAGGGGTGAGAAGAAAATTTAAAATGCACGCCATCAAGGTGTAGACTGTCAAAACATGCCAGGCTTCCTTGAAACCACTGCAAAGACGGAAATACAATCAGTTAACAGATTCATGTCCACCATGCAACAGCCAACCAGAGGCTTGGAGGCTTGGTTCGTCCGGAATGTTTATTCTCACTGGTCCTGAGAGAAAGGTAGAATGTCACAAACACTCTTGGCAAAAACATTCAGTGAACACAGTGACCTGAAGCATTCTTCTCTTTTTAGGAGGTTCTCTCTGCAGCTTCCCTCTGAGGCTACTTCAAGCCCACACTGGCCACCTTTGCTCCCAGCTCTGCTGAGCTGAGCACTTGTTTCTATTCCTGCCTGGATGTCTGGGTCCCTCTTGGCCCATCACTCCCAGTGGGCCAGAGGGTCATTTCTTTTCTACCCTACAGTCTTTGCTCAAGGATGCAGTGGAGAACACAAACAAAGCCATTTTGGTTTTAGTCCTGAGGTTATGGTGATGGTGATGATTTTGGTAATGTGTGAGTTCATGGCTCAGCCTCAGTGAATCCAGCCTGAGTGGGCTGAGTTGTCAGACGCCCAAGAGTCTTGTGGTGACTCTGAGCTGCCTTCTGAAGCCCACAACGATCAGTACAGGAAAAGCCCTGGGCCGGGATTTAGACGGGACAGCATGTGCAGAGGCACAGACTCGAACCAATTCCCACCCCACTTCCACCGCACTTCCAGGATGCGGGCTTTCCTGCTGGGCAGTTTCTGCCTTGGCCTGAGGGCTTTTGGTCTTTTATACCTCCTGTTAGGCCAGAGGTATCTGTGTCCATAGGAACTTCCTGGTGGATGGGTGTCGAACTCTGACTTGGGGCGAGAGCTGAGCTCTCTGAGATGATGTCAGGATTCCACTCAGTGTTTGAGTGGCCACTGTGTACCCAGCCCTCAGTCAGGGGCTCAGAGGGACCAAGGGAGGATCAGCCACGGCCCCACGACCTCAGGACACTTTCTGTTGAGCTGAGGGCACACAGCACAAGTTGTGCGGTACAGGCTACAAGCACCACTGGGTTCTCAGAGCAGGGAGGGTTCTTCATGTTTAACAGGATGCTCAGGGTGCAGCTGAATTGGGCAGAGGAAGGGACAACCCAAACCCAGAGCAAATATGCTGGGGAAGCACAAAGTTTAAAAAAAAAAAATCAAAGGAAGGTTAATGATCTCAGGCCCTTTCTAAGGCACAATCTGAGCTGATCACTCCCCAACCTACAATTCAGTTTTGAGTCTTGTTAAGGCAACCGTGCTGTCGTGCTGCCTCCTGCTGGCTGGTGCAGAGTACAGCAGCAGTAACTGGCAAAGCCGCTCAAGATTAGGGTTCAGTTGTTAAGTTTTACTCCACACTTGTGCTGTTATAGTCTAGCAAGTCCACCGTTGATGGAGAGCGCACATTTGGTAGCTGAACATGTTCTTAGGAGCAGTAGCAGGGTGTCCAAAGAAGAGCCCTGGTTTCTATCTACAGACTTCAGAGTTGTTGGACCAGATGACTCGAGAGCCTCCTAGTTCTGCGTTCTGTGATTCTGCATAAAAACAATATATGAAACATAGAAAGGTGTGTGTGTGTGTGTGTGTGTGTGTTTTAAATAAGCCAGGTACGGGCAGAAAATATTTTACATCTCAACTAAGATATAACCACTTGGCCAGATGGCATGGAATATGCATTAGCATTTAATATTTTTTTTTTTTTTTTTGAGACAGAGTCTCACTGTGTTGCCCCGGCTAGAGTGCCGTGGCGTCATCCTCGCTCACAGCAACCTCAAACTCCTGGGCTCAAGCGATCCTCCTGCCTCAGCTTCCCGAGTAGCTGGGACTACAGACATGCGCCACCATGCCTGGCTAATTTTTTCTATATATTTTTAGTTGTCCAATTAATTTCTTTCTATTTTTAGTAGAGACGGGGTCTCGCTCTTGCTCAGGCTGGTCTTGAACTCCTGAGCTCAAACAATCCGCCCGTCTTGGCCTCCCAGAGAGCTAGGATTACAGGCGTGAGCCACCACGCCTGGCCAGCATTTAATATTTTTAAAATACTATGCATTCAGTGAGAGGAATTAATTCTAGAGCTTTTCCTGTGGATTTATTCAAGGCAGGCTGAAATAGGAATCTTGCTGTCAGGTTTTTAGCAGAGGCTACTATCAGGTTCTCCTTCCATTAGGCTCCTCTGCCTCTCTAGAACTAAGCCTTTGAAATGAAAAATCTACATAGCTTTGCTTAAGGTTATCCCTTAAAGTTTCTTGGCATTTTACATCCTGTAAGAATGCTTGCAGCTGAATATGCAAGTATAAGGCACTGTCAACATTGCTTGTATATATAATGTAGAAACTGTGCTTCCTACCTCGAAATTACTGCCTCATCCTTTCCAGAGGAGATTCTTTCCCCGAGCATTTGAGCATTCTTCTGGTGTGGAATCGCAGGTCTAAGGTGCAGGGTTTGACATGTCTCATTTAAGGCAGCTCCTTTGTTCTCCCAGGGAAGCGCCACCCCCCCACACACACACCTTCCTTGGTAGCCTTTTGGTAGATTCTGAGCCTGTGATTATTTCTGTGCATAGTGCCTGGCCAGTCTTACAATTGCACTTTCACAATCCCAGACCCTCTGCACGGAGGCCCCAAAGGTATGAGTGCTTCCTTGTACACAGGGGCCTTGGCTGTCCTAACAGGCCTGGCTTGTCGTGCTGTGTGCCTAACCTTGCCCTTCCTTGCCCCTTTCTACACTGATCCCTCTTGCTGTACTTTGTCTCCTTTGTGTAGATTGTAATGGCATTAAGTGGTTGAGGGAGATGTGAATGAGGGTGGTGTGAAGGCATGGGAGCCCCACCAGGTCCAAAACCCACTGGCGTTTTCTGACGAGGAGGAGGAAGACCTGCTGGATTTCATGTACAAGTATAAGGCACCTCGGAGGACGGATTTGCCCCTGGAGGTACACGGTGTCTGGGCCTGTGGGTTGGAGCATGTGTTTGCCCAAGGGCTCTGCCCCGGAGATCTGGGGTCCTGGGAGCAGCATCTCTCGGGGCATCCAGCATCCCCCGAGTGCCTGGGATAGAAAGATCTCCCTCCGTCAAGCAGGCAGGACAAGCCACTACATAGCATGCAGCCTCTTGCCAAGAGGGGAAGAAAGACCTTACTAATTTCATTTAGAAATAGAGGTGGTAAAGTGTCTAGGGCTTTATTATTGTTGGTTTTTTCCCCCAAATATTAACAACTCCTAACCTAAGATGATGTACCAGTGAAAAGCAACCCAAATGAGTGTTTTAGGGGAAGAAAACCCCAGAATGTGTAATTTGACAAGTTTTTATAAATAAGGTTTATTCATCACTGTATCTCCAAGACACAGCATAGCGCCTGGTACAAAGTAGCTTTTCGAACGTGTTATTAAAGGGGCACAGTCCTTTAAAGTTACCATAAACAGTACACTTGACGTATGTACCATTGTCGGTTGTAGATGTGGTAGAGTTTTGGCAGCACAAGGGCCAAGCCTGGAGCCTTCTGGGCTTTGCTCTGGAACGTGAGCAGGGAGTCACCAGTCATGGGCTCAGGTATAGGGCCAGCAGAATTGGGGACCCCAGAGTCTTCCTCTTTCCCCTAAGGTCTCCTCTCCTATTCCCCATCCGCTGAGTACTGCGGCCTGAGAGGCCGAGACAAGCTGAGAGTCCCCTTTCCACGGAGTAGAGACCCCTGTGAGACTCAGGGGAGATGCACTGAAATGTCCCCCTACACGGGGGCTAGCATTCCATTAGGACGGCAGTTGTGACCACCTCCCTGTGCAGGAGTTCATCAGATTCCTTTCCAAGGCGAGGCACACGTGGGTCAATTTTGAAGTTAGAGGGTTTTGGAAAAGATGTTCTGAGCTTGGACACCACTGGAGGAGTCCAGTCTGGGCATTATGGCCTGGACGGCCTCATAAGGGGCACAGGAGCCCAGCCTAAAACATTCTAGGGCCCAAGGGTTTGTGCTATTTTGTTTTTGTTTTTTGAAGCTGTACAAACTGCTTTACTATTTACTGTTAACCAAACTACCTTGAGACAGATTACTCAAAAGGTAGGTTACACTGCTTCTTCTCTCGGTCTGTGTCCAGAGGTGGCTGCTAAGCACTGCCTAGTGGTGAGGCTGCAGCACGAGGACTCAGTGTAAGGGCCCAAGAGTTGTTCTCTGGCTCTGTGGTCCCCAACCCCTGGGCCACAGACTGGTGCCAGTCTGTGCCCTGTTAGGAACTGGGCCACACAGCAGGAGGTGAGCAGGAGGCAAGATAGAGAAGCTTCATCTGTATTTACAGCCACTCCCCTCCCTATGGCTTGCATCACCGCCTGAGCTCTGCCTCCTGTCAGATCAGCGGTGGCATTAGATTTCCATGAGAGTGTGAACCCCACTGTAAACTGCGCATGCGATCTAGGACGCGAGCTCCTTATGAGAATCTAATGCCTGATGATCTGAGGTGGAGCTGAGGCATTGATGCTAGTGCAGGGGAGTGGCTGCAAATACAGATTATCATTAGCAGAGAGGTCTGACTGCACAATAAATGTAATGCACTTGAATCATCCTGAAACAATCACCCCCCACCTCCCTAGTCCGTGGAAAAATTGTCTTCCATGAAACTGGTCCCTGGTGCTAAAAAGGATGGGAACTAATGCTCTAGTTCATTCACTCCCTCCCTTTGCTGTGCCTGTCTGGCACTGAGCCAGACACCAGGAAATGGCGGTGAATGTGACATGGGCCTGCCCTCAGGAAGCTCCTAGTCTGGTGGGGAGACAGTGAGCAGAAAACGCACACCCCACCCTAGGCACAAGGTCCTCTGCTGCACAAAACATGATGAGAAGACAAAAGAGGTGATGATGCCTGGTTGTGTGTGGCTGGGCAGTAGCAAGAGGGGCTTAGGGAAACCTCTGCAGAAGCGACTTTAAGCTGGGTCCTCGGCAAGACTAGAAATATTCAAGACAGAGGAGAGAAGAAAGGGCTTCCAATCAGAAGGAACAGAGATGTGAAAGGACAGTGTAGAGAAAGAAGTTATCTGTGTAACAGTGGACAGAGACAGTGGTTGAGGGTAGGTGGGGCCGGTTGTGTGAACCCCCTTGAGTGCTATGCTAAGAAAAGTTTTTCCCTTTCTTTCATTGTAATAATAACTCCTCCTGTGACCTGTGTATCCCATGGAAGGAGGGGTCCCTTGAGCGTCATTTGTGGAGGATATGAGGTGGAAGCCTTTATACAGATTGAGTATCCCTAATCCAAAAATCTACAACTTTTTGAGCGCTGACATGATAATCAAGGGAAATGCTCACTGGAGTATTTTGGATTTCAGATTTTTAGATTGGGGTGCTCAATTGGTATGTATGTGCAAATATTCCAAAATCTGAAAAAAATCCAAAATCTGAAACACTTCTGGTTCTAAGCATTTTGGATAAGGGATACTAAAGACAGTGTTTGCTTCTGTGGTGTTGTTTGCTGTGCATTAAAGGGTTTCACATCCAGAAAGGGGACTGGAAATTTCTTGATGGAAATTTGAAGCACGTAGCAAGAAACATGAGACCAGTTGCCAAAGGAAATAACAAAAGTAAGGGAAGAGATGGGGAGGTGGTTGTCTCTGCTGAGTCATTTGTTAAGATCATTTTGCTCCCGGGGTGAAAGTAAGAAAGATGTGTCATTCTTCTGCACAACCGTTCCCTTGGGAGATCTTGAGATTTAGGAGACTATGAAGCCAAGAGGAAAGTGTTAGCCTTTTCCATGGGCTTAGTTTCACAGGGGTGCATGGGATGTGACTGGTGTTTGATTCCTGTTGTGGAGACTCAGGGAGACCCCAGCCTCAGCCAGCTGCCTCACACACATGTGCGTTTGGCTGAAGGAGCTGGATACCTCAACACAATCCTTTCCAAGTGTTGTCCTCCAAAAATTCCACATTTGTACCAAATTGAGGGATGCCTTTCTTTCTGTTTTCTCTACCAGGCACCTCCTAGAATCCCTCGATCTCGCTTCAGGAAGAAAAGTACCTCATCCTCGGCCACTGAAACCACGTGAGTGAGATGAGCCAACAGCACCGGATCCACAGAATGTTTCTTCTCTGCCTTAAAGAGCTATTCACTAATAACATAGAAATCTGCAAGCTGGGTGTGCTTTGAGTGTGCAGCCTCACAGACATGGCCTTTTCTCTCTCCCCTCTTCCACTTCTAAGATTTTTTTTTTTCCCTTTTATTTTTCTGGGGAAAGGCTAAACGGAAAGGTAGTGGGGGGGTGCCCTTTAAGTCTTCTGAGGTTAGTAATTTTCCACAATTGGATTGTCATTATAGACAGCAGTGTGTTTTTAGAAATATAAGAGAATCACCCTTATGCTGCTGAGATGTACATTTGTAATTTATCTGTCGCATACTTAGTTTTTAGTAATGTAAATGCAAAGCAATTTTTTAAAACTTTTTTTGTTCTTGCTACTAATACTTTGAACTATGATGTACATATTTATGGCTTTTGGCTTAACATAATGGACTTGCAAGGGCTGCCAGAGGTTCTGATATGTAAGAAAACTGCAAAACCAGAAATATATAAAAATATTTTGATTCTAGAGAACGTCTCAGATGTGCTTATAAAGCTTCCAAATACAACTCCAGTAACACACCCCTTTCCTGCTGGAAGATGCTCCATATTCTTCAGATAGTTGTTTAGTCAAAAAACCAGAGAAGTTAGGAATGAAGTTAGCTGAGTGTGATGACAGGTCAGGGGGAACATCCTAGGATAAGTCACAGGAAGCTCATCTCCTCCTTTGATTCAGGATTAGGAGCTTCTGAATCCTTTCCAGGGATTTAACATTGCCTTAGGCAGGCAGCTCACCCGTGGCCAAACTTCTTGGGGATGGGGACTTGCAGAGCTGTTGGAGGAATAATTTTGTGTTTCAAAAGTGCGTGGCAAATGATTATTTCTCCTTCATAGCGACCAGTGCTGTGACTAGCTTCCCTGGTTAGAGGAGCCAACAATCTGAGCACTTTGTTTTAGAGAACACTAAGCAAAAACAAAGAAAAAATACACACAAAAAAAACCCCTGAGAACTATGCCGTTTCAGATATGCTATGAAATACATCTGAGACAAATGTGTAACAATCAAATGGTGAGTTCTAGAATAGTTCTAGAGGTCGAGATCTTTATGGCTAAGACTTTGCTTAGATCCGTGGGCAGCTGTGGTTCACACCTGTTCCCTGCCTGACCTGTGCAGAGTGTGAACGGGGACAGACTCACACCCATGGGCACTACAGATCTTACGGGGTGTCTTACACAAGCCCGGATTGCTTAGCAGGGGAATAAAGCACTGTCTGAGGGGTCTCCCTACTTAGATTGAGAATTTTATTTGAAAAGAATCTGGTTTAAATGGCATTGTGGTCTGAGGTAGCTGTTCTCTCTGAGAGCTGAAATGTAAGAATAGTGTATTTGTGCTTAGAGTTGGTGTTTCTTTCAGTGTAATGCATGCAGTGGTCACAACCCAGTTACTCCTAATATTTGGATCGTGTTTGTTTGTAGATATGCCCTGAAGACTAGAGAATTAGTGTTATATACCACACGGAACTTAATGTCAACTGTAAACAGGCCCAATTAAAAACTGGTCCATTACTAAGCGATACATATTATCAGTGGCCTTTGCTGATGACACATTAGCTGGCTCTTAGCCACCTCAGAAGGAGTTTTATTTGAAGTTGACTGTTGCCAGATATGCATATTGAAATCCTTTCTTCCCACAGTTCCTCCGAGGGTGATTTTGTAATTTACAACAGGATACAGGAAAGTTAGCCTAAAAGCAAATCTACAGCTGGACGGCAAATGGAGGCTGTCTGCTCAATGTCTGTGCCCCCCAAACACCAATTCCTAAACCTGTGAAGGGAGACAGAAAATCTGTTTTCTTCAAGGTCACTGAATAGTTCTAGACAGAGGAATAATAGACTTTTAAAAATGTATTTACCTGTTAGTTGGAACTACCCAGAATTCTCAGAAATAAGTGCAAAAAAGCTTAAGCAGCTTCATAGCAACTTTTTGCCAAAATAATAAATGCCATTAGCAATAGAGTTTAAAATCCCATTGTGAACAGCTACATTTTCATTTTACAATGGAAAGTTATAACAAGTACAGGCTATCAAGTTTGCACTCAACTATGCCAAAAAAAGTTTGAAGCACTCTACTCTCAGACATGCTGTATTAATACTTCTCATTCAATATTAAAAAATATAAAGCTATCCAAACGCTGTCTTAACGTACATGTAACTATTTTTCCTTCAAGTGTTGATTAGGGAGTTGGTTTCTCTCTTTAAGACACTCACTGTACAACTGCGAGCAGCTGTCAAACTTCTGGCAAAACGTGTTTACTTATCTGACAAGCTGTATATTTGTGTATGGACTGACATAAAATGTGAATACCTATAAGTGTACGTGTAGTTGTGTGGTGTTCTGTCTAGAGGATACAACTGAATGTTTTTAATTTGCTGACTTACAGACACAGACTGTTTACAAAATGCTAGCTTCAAAGTCTGTAATTTTTATGTCATAACTTTTAGTTAATTGCCATTGAGCACCCTTTGTGTTTCTGAGGAGGTGAGATGTGGTCTTGTGTTTATAAACTGAAGAGTTTAGTCATAATCCCTCCTGGCTTTGTGTGAATAGCTTGCTCACTTCACTGGCCTTTGAAACGTGTGTTCTCCGTAGTAAACTGTCCATGTGTTTGTGATAAGAGTGCTTGTCCACCGTGACCTTCATCGAGCCTTCCTAATCCTTCACCCGGCACAGTATTTGAAATGGCAAAGGATGTGCTTCGTTCTCTAACAGCGTACAAAGTGCTGATGTTCTGGATTGTGACTGTGCACATTTCCTCTAGTTTATTTCTGTAGTCCCTATAGAACGATCTGTAATAAAATAGTATACTGGACTGTGCATCAAAGGGATGTAAAATTACAGTATTCCAAAGGTTGAAGTTCTGCTGTTTTGTTATAATGCCTGATATACATCTTGAATAAAGTCTTAACGTTTTTCTTTTAAAAAACATCTTTGTAATGTTGGGCTTATAGGGAAAGAAGAAATACTTTTTTAAAAATGTGGAAGGTAGCAAGGATTAGAAGCTGAGTGCTCAGCCACTAACTGGCCTGGTGACTTGGCCCTATGCCTATTGCATAGGATTGTTGGGAGGAAAAAAAAATTAAATGGTATGAGTGTTTTGAAAACCAGTTCATAACACAAATATAAACCTGAAAGTATCACTGTTTTACATTTTAAAAGATCATCAGTGGAAACTGGGTAGCTGTGAAAATAGAGTAGTTCATTGGTAGGCAGTTTTAATTCTGCAAATAGACCTTTGGTCTGACATTTTACTTTACTCTGAGCATTTCTTCTTCTGCAAATGGGGGAGTACCTGTGTGATCGGAACAGGGCGGTGCATGTACAGGGCCACTGCGGGTAGAAGGGGTGCCCTTAAACCTACTGCAGGCCTTGCATTTAAAATCTGAACAGGTACACTTAAGCTTCATTGGGTGGTCACAAAAACTAGAAGTTCAAAATTTGAAATATTAAAATTAAACACAGGTCAATTTTCTTTGCTTTTATAGTCCTATATTCTGTGTGTTTGACATGACTGTAAAATAAAGCAGCAGCAGGAAAAAGTAGATTCAGAGGACTAAAAGGAAGAAGAGATGGAAAGAAAGGCTGGAAATCCATTCATTTATGCATTTACTGAGCCAGGTCCAATGTCAACAGAACAGATTAACCACGTTAAGAGTGGATAAAGACCAGGAAAGCAAAGTTATAAAAATCAAAAGCTGAGTCGACATAGTGTTATGAAGAAATATTTAGTATTTACAGTGCTAGATTATAGTCACTTGTTGATTCAGATAAGAATTTTCATGTTATTAGAAGACTGAGGGAAATACACAGGATTCCAAGGAGTTAGATTGGAGTTCTGGGACTTAGTAGCTGTACTTTTGGGTAATTTATTTAACCCTCTCTAAGCTTCAGTTTCCTCAAATCTAAACTAGGGATAAATAATCATATCTCCTCTCACAAGCTTATGAGGATTAGTAGTTTTATAGATATGTGCCCAGTTTTGTAGATATGCTGAAACATAGTAAGTGTTCAATAAATTATATATATACTTGTATAAATAAGATATGCATATATTTTATACATCATATATATATACTTGAATATATATATATATTCTACTTAGGAAGAAGATTCTACTTAGGTAGACTCTTTAATGCAGTGTTTTATTGTCAAACTATAAAATCAGTGTTGACAATAAGCCCTTCTACCCACAAAATAAAAACTGTATGTATGAAATTCCCTTCCCCCTAAATCATGTGCCTGTCAGCCCTCCCACTTCAGTCCATCTCTGGATGCTGAGGCCCTGGTTGCCAGTCCTTGTCTCTACCCCTCCTGTCCCGGGGCTCTGAGGCCCCCGTAAGAGACCCTGTCATCCGTATTCGCAGTAAAGAAGTCATGGAGGCTGCGGGAAAGTGACCTCCTCCTTAACTTCTGCAGGCACCAGTTCCATCCCACTACCAACGGGGCATCAGAGGGCAGGAGCCACACAAGTGAGAAAAGACACAGAAGCCCTGTAAGTGGTTGGCTTTGGCCATCTCAGAAGTGCAAAATGATGAAAACCCATCAAGACAGAATGCCATTTCATGTTTCAGGTTTTTACCTCAAGTTAGATGTCTACTCTTTATTTATTAGTCCCATAAATAGACACACACTTGGCCTTCCGGTTTTAGAACATTCTGTTGTTACCCCTTTTCCTTTTAATGAAGGAAACACACTAGTTTCAAAGAATCCCCCCTAAAAATCCTGGCCTAACATGCCACAGAACTTCTATTTGGTTATCTTTTACCTTATTCTACTAACAACAGAGGAACTTTATCTTACTATCATCAACTATTTATTGTATTAAAGGATTTGAAACAGTTATTCATGCATAATTCTATTTAACAATGGTTTTCAACTGGGAAAGTGCTCTGCTGTTTGAAAATGCTTCCCAGATGATTCTGAGAACCACTGCCCTAGACTATAACCACTCAAGTGAATTTTACTCAATGCCTCTTACCTGCCCCTCTTCAAGTAAACAATGCTTAACTCTTGCATCATTTCTAAAATGATTGAGATTACTTTTCCCCCTTAGTTTCTACAATGCATTTTTGTAAATTTTTGGAAAAAGTTTACCCTTATAAATGAAAATATGAAACGTCAAGTGGATAAACTTTTAAGAAATACATATCTTTCAAAACTTGGGTAAAAAGTCTTTGTCTTCACTTCTGTAGCCTCTTCTGTTTCTTGAGTGGGCATACTGAAAGGATATTTCATTTACTCTTCCTTTTTTTTCAATTTCAGAATATTACAGGGTACAAACGTTCTGGTTACCTGATTTGCTTTTGTGCAGTCTGAGTCAAAGTTATATGTGTACCCATCACCAAAATAGCGTGAATTGTACCCATTAGGTGTGAATTTACCTGTCCCTCCCTCCCCTCTCCCACCTGCTTGCTCTATGGAAAATAGTATGGAGATACCTCAAAGAACTAAAAATAGACCTACCATTTGATCCAGCAATTCCACTAATGGGTATTTACCCAAAGGAAAAAAATCATTTTTTCAAAAAGACACCTGCACTTGAATGTTTACTGCAGCACAATTCACAATCACAAAGATGTGGAATCAACCCAAGTGCCCATCAATATGAGTGGATTCATTTACTCTTCTGTAAAAAAATCTTATTCCAATAAACTAAATGAGAACTGTTAGGAACACCTTGAACCTAGTGCACTAGAAGTTAGGTGTGGGCTGGGCGTAGTGGCTCATGCCTGTAATCCTAGCACTCTGGAAGGCTGAGGTGGGAGGATTGCTTGAGCTCAGGAGTTTGAGACCAGCTTGAGCAAGAGCAAGACCCTGTCTCTACTAAAAATATAAAAAATTAGCTGGGCATCATGGTGTGCACCTGTAGAGTCAGCTACTCAGGAGGCTGAGGCAGGAAGATTGCTTGAGCCCAGGAGTTTGAGGTTGCTGTGAGCTAGGCTGACACCACGGCACTCTACTCAGGGCAATGGAGTGAGACCGTCTCAAAAACAAAAAGAAGTTAGGTGTGCTGCCGCCCCATGCTCACCTCTAAATGAAACTGCTTACATAACTATTTTTTGCTCTGTGTGAACCCACTAACACAAAGTGGGCCATGGTGGGCTCCTGACCTAAGAACAGCCAACACTGGACAATGACACTGATGAGACCTGTTGTAAAAAGGTAAGCTGGCCCAGTTAGAGTCTCTTGGCAATTAGAGACTGGAGACAGGAGCTGAGGATCATGATGGAGAAAAGAACCTCAAAGGTGCAAGCTACAGTTATTATGAGGGAGCAGAAACTGTAAGTAAGCAAAAGCATTAAGTTTTAAAACTTTCATAAGTTTAATGTATGTTTACATATTAATTGGTACAACTTACATCAAATTTTATAGTTACTCATTTTTGCAAAGACATCATTATTCAAAGATACTTATTCAATAACTGGGAAATCATAAAACTTCTGATCTATACTTTCAGGTTTGTTCGATCATGATACTTCTGATAAGGATCATCAACATACCAGTTTCGCCTCTTCCAGAAAGACGTCGTCATTTTATCTAAGAGTTTACTCTGGGTTTTATTACAGAACACAAATTCCCTCAAGCGTCTTTTTCTTGCAGCTGTCTTCTTCCATAATTTTTTCTTATAACCAGCCTGTTAGATAACATTACAAAGACATTAAAAAACATTATATTACATAGGAAACAACAGAAATCTTCACAACTCATAGTTTATAGGCCCAATGGGATCAGGTCCTTCATAGTAATATGTGGTTTCCAGACCCCAACAAAAGGGACATGGAAAGGAAGGCAAAGAAACCTACCCATTTCATTTTACCTAGGGTTAGATGAGAATCTAGAAATAACTGGTATGATAATGAAGGGAAGACATAATTTCAATGATCCAAAATTCACAAAACTCAGAACTATGAAAACTTTAGTTCAGCTACTTATAGATTATATGAGCTTCTGTTGATTGGTGTAGGAAACTACCATAGTGTTGTTTCAATGGAAAAATGAGATAAGAGTTCCAATTGACCCATATATCTACAAATTTAGGACCGTTTATAAAAGAGGGGACAATCCTTTCAACCTTTCAAACAGTGAGAAAGTTCTAGCATTTTATTTTTACAAGGAACCAAATTTTGATCTTTAAAGAATTATTTGTTAACTTCCAAGTAATAAAAGGGAAGTAGGATTTCAACAGTTACTAAAACTCAAAGGTGGTTTTGCAAAACTGGTGTTAAGCTACTTTCTAATTATCAGCTGCTGTGTTTCCTCGCATAAGGATGTGAATAAAAAAGCCCACATTTATGCTCAAGACACACTGTGGGAGGGGACAGAGCAATAATAATTTTTCAGAATCACCCTTAGAGGCTGTGATCCCCAGCCAGTCATTATTAAGAGTTCTATCTGAGATGCTTCCTAATCATACATACCAACAGAGAGAAAAGCTTATAAATTAAAAAAAACTAAAGTATATGTGGGTTGAATGTTTTGCCATAAAGATTAAGCCACCTGAGAATCCAATCCAAAGTAGGCTGAAATGTTCTTCAGTCCCCAAATCTGAGCCATGTGACTAAATCTGTGCAGTCTACTGTGATGAATAAATATGTGCTGAAGTCTGCTGTGCTGCTATAATACTCTAGGCTTAAACAGAGCCTCCAAACAGGTTATTAAACTTACGGGGTCTCAAAGGGCTTCTGGCAATCACTAGATAAGTGAGACATGTTAGAAGACCTGAGGTGAACTTGCCTACAGTGAAGATTTTTGCCATCATGAATATTTTGTTTTAAGAATGCTTACATGTTTTCTTTACGTGGATTCACTTACACAAGGAGCTGCCTGCCAAGCTGGTCCTTACACACAACACTGTAAGAGCTACTGGTAAGACTGGGGGTGGGGATACGTCAATGAGTAGGCTAACTGAATTCTGCTTCATTTTAATTTGCTCACACTCCTTTTTCAATTAAGGAATAGAGTGAAGACTCACCTTTCTCCTTACCCAAAGGCCAGAGTGAAGTCGAAGAAACCTATAGATGACAGCTTTCACAGTCTTTCTCTTGCCTTTCAGTGTACTGACGTATGTTACAGTTCTGACTGGCAGCTTCAGGACATTTGGAAACAAGAGGGCCACTCTAAAATATATTTAAAAATTTTTAACTCAGTAATCAGATTGATTAAAGGATAAAATCCATATCTATACTTAGAAATGAGTGAAGCTGCTCCACTGGAATGGAATTGACTTTTAATATACAATTTACTTCAAATGATCCATGACACTAAGTATAAATATGAAAACCAACTATCACCACCTTGTAAGCCTTCTAAAATCCACCCCCTCAATCCCTATGAAAGAATTTATCCTATTTTTTTTTTTTTTTTTTGAGACAGAGTCTTGCTCTGTCACCCTGGGTAGAGTGCCATGGCATCACCATAGCTCACTGCAACCTCAAATTCCTGGGCTCAAGCGATCTTCCTGCCTCAGCCTCCTGAGTAGCTGGGAACTAGAGGCACACCACCACATCCAGCTAATTTTTCTATTTTTAGTAGAGATGGGGTCTCGCTCTTGCTCAGGCTGGTCTTGAACTCCTGATCTCAAGCATTCCTCCCACCTCAGCCTCCCACAGTGCTAGGATTACAGGCACAAGCCAAGATGCCCAGCCTATCCTATTATATTTTCATCACCTAATTTCTTATCCATCTGTCCACCAGATTGCAAATTCCTTGAGGACTTTACACAACATGAGAAGTGTGCTCTGTTTGGTAGTTCCTACTGCTGGCATGTAGGTATATGGGTGTCAGTCATATTCTCCCACTCAATCAGGCAAAGTCTGTATAATCGACTGTAGGAAGGCGAAGGATATCTACTTCTAAGATGTCTTTGCAGGCATGAATATTTTAGAAATTTTGTCCAAGCATCATGTTTACTGAAATATACTCTACCTATTAAGAATTGTTGCAGTATGCCCACACGTCACGTTTCTGGCAGATGTCATAAGTCTGGGAGCAGAGGAAACAACTGGTGTCTGAATATGACTAAAATGTCCAGAGGACAGTGCAGAAATAAAAGAGGCATTCTTGGTGCAGTTCCGATAGGCTGAAGATGCCAAAATATTCAGGGGCCGTAAGATTCCTGTAGAGAAAGGAGCATATCTACTTAATATGATATTCCAAAATATGCATCCAGATAATTAAAATTAAGTGTTGTATCAAAGCAACCAAATGTTATATATAATTAATGTGTCCTGAACATCAGACTCACCTGTGGAGCTTTCATCACCTTTATTGAAGTATAACTTGTATACCATAAAATTACCCAGTTTATGTGTACCATTCAAAGATTTTTAGAAAATTTAGAGAGCTGTGCAACCATCATCACAATATAGTCCGATGTGTCCCAGTTCTATGTCCAGTACCAGGGAACAAAATGTGTGTAACATTAATTCCCATCCCCACCCCAGATCCTATACTCTGGTGAGACAGAACTATCCACAGTACAATGGCAGATCAGAAACACAAAAGCCTGGACCCTTCCAGGAAAGAAAAGAGAGTAGCAAGAGAAGGATTCATGAAGAAAACAGAAGCAGCACTTCAGTTCCCCTCAAAAAGTTAACCGGCCCTTAGAGGAGGAAGAACATATTTCAGGTAGGATGAACAACATAAGCAAAGGCAATGAGGCTGAAACAAATACAGCTGACCCTTGAACAACAAGGGTTTGAACTGTGTGGCTCCACTACGTGTGGATTTTCTTCAATAAAAGTTACACCGAGTGTGCCTGCCTCTCCTGCTTCCCCTTCAACCTCCTTCACCTCTGTCACCTGAGACAGCAAGACCAAGCCCTATTTTCTCCTCCTCCTCAGCCTACTCAGTGCGAAGACAAAGTGGATGAGCGTTTATAATGATGTATTTCCACTTAATGAATAGTAAATATATTTTCTGTTCCTTATAATTTTCTTCGTAACATTTTCTTTTCTCTAGCTTACTTTAAGAATACATTTCACAGACCCACTCAGTCAAAATACAAAAAAATATATATATATAGTATACATGTAACATACAGAATATGTGTTAACTGACTGTTTATGTTATCAGTAAGGCTTCCAGTCAACAGTAGGCTGTAAGTTAAGTTTTTGGAGACTCAAGAGTTATACTTGGATTTTTGACTGTATGGGGGCTGGTACCCCTAACCCCTGCATTGCTCAATGGTCAACTGTAGATGTATGGGCTGAGGACCGGACCTGCCACAGAGGCTGAGACTGCTTGCCTGACTGTATCAGAGATCCTTTGAGAGAAGGAGTGGGAAATGAGGTGGGGTAGGTCAGCACGCAGATTTCTGAGTGCCTGGGTGTGTGCACTGGATGCAGTTCTCTTTATCAGTCCTTCCCAGTATGGTTAGACTTAGTTCATGGCTGCAAATTAGAATAACTCATGGAGTTCTCACTCCACTTGTAAATTCTGACTTAGTATGGGGCTCAAAATTGTGCATGTTAAAAAAGGTCCATGGCACTTTGGGAGGCTAAGGCAGGAGGATGGCTTGAGGCCAGGAGTTCAAACATAGTGAGACCCTGTCTCTACAAAAGATTTTTTTAAATTATTAGCCAGGCGTGGTGGCACATGTCTATAGTCCTAGCCACTCGGGAGGCTGAAGCAGTAGGATTGCTTGAACCCAGGAGTTTGAGGTTGCAGTGAGCTATGATGATGCCACTGCACATCCAGCTTGGGCAACAGAGAGCCTGTCTTAAAAAAAAAAAAAAAAAAAAGTTCCACAGGAAGATGGAAATGTCCTAGAACTAGAATGACGTGGTAATGGTCACACAACTACCTAAATTTACTAAAAAGTCATCGAATTGTACACATGATGTAAATTCTACCTCAATGAAACTGGATTTAAAAAAAAAAAACCTCCACCTGAGTCTGATGCTCAGCTAGGACTTGGAACTACTGTACCACTGTCTACTGCATTGCTTTCACCGAAGAAATGAGGGGCAGTGTGGTGTAGAAGTGAAGTGCTAGGATTCAATCAGATGGTTTGGGTTCATATTTTAGCTCTAATGCTTACTAGCTATGTAACCATGGGAAAGTAACTTAACCTCTCTGTGCCCCAGTTTCCTCAAATTTAAATGAGGTTCATTATGGAGAGGTAACAAGAACTAAATGAGATAAAACATGGAAAGCACTTGGAATAATGCTTGGCATAGAGAAAACATTTAATGAATGCTAACAGCAGATAATAAAGAAGAGTCATGGAGTGCTTAACAAAGATGGTACAGGCTGAGTATCTCTTATCCAGAATATTTAATACTTGGGACCAGAAGTGTTTCAGATTTTGGATTTTTTCAGATTTTGTAATATTTGCATGTATATAATGAGATATCTTGGGAATGGGACCCAAGTCTAAAAATGAAATTTATTTATGTTTCACGTACACCTTATACACACAGCCTGAAGGTAATTTTATACAACATTTTTATTTTTATTTTTTCTTTGAGAGAGTCTCCCTCTGTTGATCAGGCTGGAGTGCAGTGGCGTCATCATAGCTCACTGCAACCTCCAATTCCTGGGCTCAAGTAATCCTCCTGCCTCAGCCTCTTGAGTAGCTGGGACTATAGGCACATGCCACCACACCCAGTTAATTTTGTACTTTTTGTAGAGATAGGGTCTTGCTATGTTACTCAGGCTGGTCTTGAACTCCTGGCCTCAGGCAATCCTCCTGCCTTGGCCTGAGATTATAGGTGTGAGCCCCCACACTCAGCCAACGGTTTTGAATAATTTTGTGCATGAAACAAAATTTTGATTGTGACCCCATCACATAAGGTCAGGTGTGGAATCTTCCACTTGTGATGTCATGTCGGAGCTCAAAAAGTTTCGAATTTTGAAGTATTTCAGATTTCAGATTAGAGATGCTCAACCTGTATATGTTAACAGGTGGCAGTTAAAGACAGAATACTTAAAACCTTTATTTTACTTTTTCTTCTCCATCAAAGATAACAATTTTCAAACTGAAAAAGGTAGCATAAACATTGGAGAGTTAGCTGAAATCAAAGATTCAGGAAACTGGGCTCTTAGAAATCAAATAATCTACACAATGCAGGAATTCAAGTCTCTAGGCATAAATAATTTAAATCTCAAAGAACTGAAAAGATCTGCATGTGATGACAAGCCAGGTGGTAATCTCTGAAAAATTAAATGAATTGTAGATTAAAAAATGTCCCCAACATAGATCATCAGATCTTGGTATGTCTCAGTTAAAAAAAAAAAAAAAAATCTCCGAAATTCTTGGAAACCACCTCTGCATGAAGTGAGCAGATAGAATGTGGAACATATAAATGAGTAAACTACAGGCTCATCTGTAGAAAAACAATGTTAGAACGAATTAATAAATAGGAAGTTCGCAGCAAAAAAAAAAAAGTCAACTAGGAGTCAGTTGTTCCTTAAAAAGAACTAATTTTGTTTTGTTTTGTTTTTCTTCATTTCTTCATTTATATTTTGAGAGTCAGGATCTCGGTCTATCACCCTGGTTGGAAAGCAGTGGCACTGATCATAGCTCACTGTAACCTTGAATTTCTGGGCTCAAGCAATCCTCCTGCCTCAGCCTCCTGAGTAGCTAGGACTACAAGCACATACCACCACACCTGGATAACTTTTTAATTTTTTTGTAGAGACGTGGGTCTCACTGCGTTGTGGAGGCAGGTCTCAAACTCCTGGCCTCAAGTGATCCTCCTACCTAGGCCTCTCAAAATGCTAGGATTACAGGCGTGAGCCACCCGGTCCAGCCATCATTTCTTTTTATATAGCCACTAACCTAGGGAATCATTGGAATGTCCTAGGCACAGTGCACCCTTACTTCAGGAAGACATCTGAAAGATGTTTCTATATTCTAAAGAAATATAGAAATATGGGCAGGATAATAGTAGATTTAGGTAAATTCCAAGCTGGCTGGATACTATCCCTAACTTAGTCAACTGCTGTTCACCTAGTAAAAGTCTCTTCCTGGCTCCCTAATGGACTCTGTTTTGTTTGTAATTTTTTTCTTAATTTTTTAATTTTTATTTTTTAGAGACAAATTTCAGCTGGTCACTCAGGCTGGAGTGCACAATCATAGCTCACTGCAGCCTTGAGATCCAGTGCTCAGAGGATCCTCCCTCCTTAGCCTCCCGAGTAGCTGGGACTACAAACGCTCACCACCACATCCAGCTTTTGTTCTCAACTTTTATGAAGGTTCTGAAGCTTCATAAGACATGTTTATCAATCTGCATAAAAAACGAGTGGCTTGTTAACATATTTGTGAAAAGGTAGAAATCAAAACTCCAAGTGATCTCAGTAAGAGAGAAAAACAGATCAAAACCAACAAGATGAAATCACAGCTAAACACATTGAAGTTAGAAAAAACAGTTACTGGAACAACAGGATGGGTGAACCTGGCTTGAGAGCACTTCATGGGAAAATGACTTGGGGGGGCTTTATCTGCCACACCTTCTGGTGGACCAGCCACGTGATTTAGCCTATCAAACCTAACAGAGTCTAACTTAGACTGTTAACAAAAGTGCAGTACACAAATCAGTCCTCTACCTTGTTTGGGCATTTTCATAGAGTTGGTCATACTCTTGTATGGAGAATACAGATGTTTACACAAAAGAGGTAACACAAAATCAGAGTTTTGAAGGAAAAAGATAGGTAGAAGGAATAGGAGGTACAAAGGTGAAGAAGCAAAAAAATCAGAAAAACCTGGTGTAATACATGTGGGGAATTACAAATAGCTCAGGGTGGCAAGAATCAAAGGAATGAGAATGAATGGGGGATGTAAGCTGCACTGAGTGGGGGCAGGGAGAGTGTGACAGTGTACAAACCAGTGGTCTTCAAGCTCTTTTGATCTCATATCCTCTAAAAGAATTTTGAAAAATTATGTACCCTTTCATAAATTCTTAAGTAAATCTAAAATATTAAATAGTTTAAGTTGTTAAAAAGAATATAATTTCCAGTGTATTTAAAATACTGGGCCAGGTGCAGTGGCTCACGCCTATAATTTTAGCATTCTGGGAGGCTGAGGTGGGAGGATTGCATGAGGCCAGGAATTCAAGACCAGCCTGAGCAAGAGTGAGACCCCGTTTCTACAAAAAATAGAAAAATTAGCCAGGCGTAGTGGTATATACCTGTAGTCCCAGCTACCTGTTACTCAGGAGGCTGAGGCAGGAGGATTCCTTGAGCCCAGGAATTTGAGTTTGCAGTGAGTTACGGTGACACCGACTGCACTCTAGCCTGGGCAACAGAGCGCGACTCTGTCTCAAAAAAACAAAAAAAAACCCTGACATTTAAAAATAAGCTGTTACATCATTCTTGGAAATGTTTTCAATGCAATCTAAATATCATAGTGAGTTGATAAGCACCTACATAATCTAAAAAAACACAAGAAGTATAAATTCAAGTAAATGAAAAATAAGAACTTCTTTTCACCAAAAGGCACTGCAAATAAAGTAAAAAAGAGAAGCCAGAGAGGGAGGACACTGGACACACGAAAATGAAAAAGGACACATATCCAGAATATATAAAGAACTACTATAAATCAATAAGACAGACAACCTAATAGAAAAATGGCAAAATAAATGGGTATTTCATAAAAGAAATTCAAAAGGCCAATATGCATATGTAAACATACTTAGTAAGGTTCATTACTAATCAGAGAAAAACTTATTTAAACCTCAGTGAGATGCCACTACATAGCCAGCAGATTGACAAAAATTTGTAGGTCTGACAATTCCAAGTGATGGTGAGGATGCGGAGCTTTCACTGCTGGAGTAAGCATATGGCTGTGGAAAACAGTTTGGCAATATCAGGCAATGCTGAATATATACATAATCTCCAACCTAGCAATTCCACAGCTAGTTTTACACACACATACACATACACACAACCCTTACAGACACTATTGCACTCATGCACCAGGACACAAGGTCAATTAGCTTTGCACATAATTGTCCCCAAACTGGAAACACCCAAATCAACAGAATGGAGAGTCGTGGAACAGTAACATAAGTAAATATTGTATAGTAATAAGAAAGCATTACAGCTACAGGCAAAATGAATGAATCTCACAAAATAAAAGAAGCCAGACACTAAAGAGTACACACTGTATGATTCCATTCATGTAAAGTTCAAAACCAGGCAAAACTAAACAACGTTACTGAGAGATGCACATACAGATGCTAAAACTACTATAAGAAAAATAGGAAATGTAATGCAGTAATTATAAAAATGAGAAGAGTTTATGTTTGGGGTTGGGGAAGCAGGGAATTTTGATTGAGGAGATGCAGAGGGTAGGAGAAGGGGCTTCTGGTAGCGCTCCATGTCTTGACCTGAGTGTTACACAGGTGTCTGCTTTAGAACTGTTAAACCATTCATGCATGTTTATATAAAATTTTCTTTATATGTACATTTCACACACACACAAAAATACCCCACGTAAAAAAGCTCTTCTCTAACAGGAAAATTTACATCGTTGCTTTTTTTCTTCTTGATCTTGTTATTTCTTGTCTTTTCCCACAAAATTTTATCCTAATTTATTTTGTGCGAAAGCAACTTACTGATCATCCTATTGTATTTGAACTATTTTTAACATTTGCAACAGTGCTTAGCATGTCACTCCTGTTTTCTCTCTCAGTTAAGAAACCCTTATGCCAGTCCTTTGCCAGGGGCTGTAATTATAAACAAAATCAACCACAGTCCACGATAGCCACACACGTTGTTGAGTCTCACACTTCATGCTCTGTGCCAGGCACTAAGCAAAACGCTTTACGCTCATAAACTCATTTAATCCCTAGGTAGGTGGTATTATCCCCACTTTACAACTGTAGACACTAAAGTTGCAAGAAATTAAATAACTCTCAAGGTCGAAGGTCGTGAATGCCGGGTGATAGACTCTAAATCAGAAAGTTAGGAGAGACTTTTTCGGTCTCCCTCGCCCCCCTCCGCCCCAGTCTCTAGTTTGTTTTCTAGGGCAGGAGAAGCCGGTAAGGAAGCGGGTAAACCCGGGACACACAGGCCCGCGTGGGCACAAGTCCGGGACCCCGGTGCGGGCCGTCGGTCACGCCGCCGCAGAGAAAATTCGGAGCAACCCTCTGGCCTCAAATAATGACTTTTCCCCTCCTGTTAACCTCTAGTCTAAACGCTGATTGCATCGCGTGCCACTACGCACTTCTGCGAAAATACAAATGGAGCGTGTCGCTCTGCACTGACCTGAAGCTGCTCTCACGGCACCGGCAAAAGCAGAGGCAGCCATCTTGCCCTCCTCGCCTACGGCGGCCGCATTGGGTTTAAAAGCACCAGAGCGAAAGTGAATAAAGGAAAAGCAACCCGGGCAGAGTCAAGGGAGAGGAAAAGAGCAAAGGAGTGGTTAACTCAACATTTATTGAATGCATACTATACGCCAGGTTCTGTCCTTTCCCGCTGTAAAACAACTGCATATAGAACAGTGCCTGGGATATAGTAGGTTTGCAAAAAAAAATTGTTTTGAGCATGTCACTGAAAGAGCTATTTAACGTACACAACGGCGGCCGGCGTGGTGGCTCACACCTGTAATCCTAGCACTCTGGGAGGCCCAGGAGGGAGGATGGCGCTTGAGGTCAGCAGTTCCAGACCAGCCTCGGCAAGAACGAGACCCGTCTTTACCAAAAATAGAAAAAAATTAGATGGGCAACTACAAATAGAAAAAATTAGCCGGGCCTGGTGCATGCCTGTAGTCCCAGCTACTTGGGAGGACGAGGCAGGAGGGTTTCTTGTGCCCAAAAGTTTGAGGTTGCTGTGAACTATGATGACGCCACAGCACTCTAGCCCAGGCAACAGAGCAACACTGTCTCTAAAAATAAATAAATAAATATAAATAAAGTACACAACATATTTGAAACAATTTTTTGCTCTTTTTATTAATTTGAGAGAATAATACTTGTTAACCTACCAAAACTGGAAGACGTTATGATAATTTAATGAAAAAATAGTAGTATTATTAAAAATCATTTTGGAAAAAAACAGCATACCAACTATAATCAAATGAATGTAAATATCCTAAGGCTATCACACACACACATATTCTTAAAAACCAGTAACACTGTCATTTTGTAGGTAGAACAGCATCTCAACTCCGCTGGAACAATTCTGCATTCCTTATTTTATTCCTGAGAATTAGTGATCGTACATATTTCTTCTGATGTTCTTCCAAATAGGGGAAAAAACCCAACAACAAAACTCTTCTATTCCATCCCATTGCCTTAAGATCTCTTCCGCAGGGAAAATCCAGGGCTATTCCATGCGGATACGATATACAACATTATTGACTGGTTGGAATGGGTAAGGGTCAATCACCTGATCTCAAGGAGTTCACGTTTAGTAAGGAGACAAGCACAGAATAAAAATAAGACAAGGCAGATAAATGACTCATTGGAGCACTAAAAAAAGTTACGGAGGGAAGGCTCTGATTGGAGCAATCAGAGATGAGGATGTAGACTATAAGATGGATCTTAAGCAATGGGGAAGATTTTAACAAAGGCAAGAGCATTCTAGGCAATTAAGAACAGCAAGAGCTAAGGTGAAAAGAGAGGGAAGCAAGACAGAAAAGCACAGGATTTATTTAGACCAGTGGTTCTTAAAGTTTTTGGCCTCAGAACCCTTTTGTGCTTTTAAAAATTATTGAGGATCCCAAAGAGCTTTTACTTATATTGGTATTTACTGTATAGGAAATTAAAATTGTGAAAAATTAAAAAGTTATTGTATCAGTTTCCTATTGTTGCTATAACAAGTTACCATAAATTTAGTGGCTTAAATGACACAAATTATCTTACAGTTCTGTAGGTCAGAAGTCTAAAACGGGTTTCCGTGGGCTAAAATCAGGGTATTCACAGGGTTGTGTTCCTTCTCAAAGCTCTAGGGGAGAATCCTTTTCTTTCCCTTTTCCAGTTTCTAGAAGCTGCCTGCATTCCTTGGCTCATAACCTCTTTATATCCTGAAACACTGCAATTGCATCTCTCTGACCTCTGCTTCCATTGTCACATTTCCTCTGACTGTCCCTTTTGCCTTCCTCTTGTACTCATGACTCTTGTGATTACATTGGGCCCACACCGTTAATACAGAATAGTGTCTTCATCTGGAGAGATTCTTAACGTAATCGTTATGTACAAAGTCCTCTTATAAGGTAACATATTCACAGGTTCCAGAGAGTAGGAGAACATGGACATCTTTGGGGAATCATTATTCTGCCTACCACACTTATTAATTTGTTTAAAAACAACAATTATAAACTCATTGTATGTTAACATAAGTATGTTAATGAAAAATAACTATTCCAAAAAAAAAGGGCGGTGTCGTTTGCCTTTCTGCAAATCTTTTTAAGGTCCAGCATTAAAAAAAAACCTGGGCTGGGCTCGGTGGCTCACGCCTATAATCCTAGCTCTCTGGGAGGTCGAGGCGGGCGGATTGTTTGAGCTCAGGAGTTCGAAACCAGCCTGAGGAAGAGCGAGACCCCGTCTCTACTAAAAATAGAAAGAAATTAATCAGACAACTAAAAAATATATAGAGAAAAAATTAGCCGGGCATGGTGGCGCATGCCTGTAATCCCAGCTACTCGGGAAGCTGAGGCAGGAGGATCGCTTGAGCCCAGGAGTTTGAGGTTGCTGTGAGTGAGGATGATACCACGGCACTCTAGCCTGGGCAACACAGCAAGACTCTGTCTCAAAAAAAAAAAAAAAAACCTGGATTCTGTTGGGGCTAGCGGAGTCAATTGGGACAACACTAACCTCATCCTCAAAAAAAAAAAACAAACCTAGATTCTAAAATTTGCTTCTGCATTCGATATCTTGAAATATCATATGTCAGGTAGCCTCTAGTAAATTCTACTGTATAATTATGAGATAATGAGAGGAAAAAAGACAAATACTATCTTAATATTATTATGAAAATAGTTTTCATCTTATGGACCCCCCTGAAAGGGTTTCAGGCTCCCGATGGGGTCTCTGGATCACACTTTAAGAACCTCTGAGATGGTTATATATCGGTTTCTGAGACATAGGATATGTAAGTAGGTGATGAGCTTGAAACACTGTTGTTGCAATCTTGATCTCCCACCTATGGTGGTGGCCACTTTGAGTCCAAAAACATCCACATATGCTGGAAGGGTATGTTGAGACATTTGTAAAAGCTCTTTGAATTAGCAGTGGGAGTCACTGAACCTTTTTTTTTTTTTTTTTTTTTTTGAGACAGAATCTCACTCTGTTACCTGTAGGGACCGTCCCTGGGCAAAAATTGGCTTAAGCCCAGAGTCAGCAAAACTGGGTGTGCTCTCCTTGGCGCCAGAGGTCAATAGGCCTGGCCCGGCCTGTTGATCAAACAGAACTATTCCTCATGACAGATAGCTTTATGACAGATAACCAAGCGCCTGAGGTCTTGCAAACAAGCCAAGGTATCTCATTGAGATAAAGAAGTTAAGATGCAAACGTCTGCTTCCCTTAAGCAATCCTCTGGAAGGAATGAAAATGTATTTTCCTCAGGGCGCCCAAGGTAGTCACGTGCCAGGAAGTAGCTGCCGGACAGAGAAAAGTACAAGAATAAAGCGACTGGTGGAATCCCCACTTCAGTCTTGTATGTCTTGTGTGTGTCTGTGTGTTTCTTTCTGTGTCCATCCCCCGTTCTGCAATCCGGGCTGCGACAGTTGCCTGTGCCGTGTCAGCCTCGTTCACAGTAACCTCAAACTCCTGGGCTCAAGGGATCCTCCTGCCTCAGCCTCCCAGGTAGCTGGGACTACAGGCATGTGCCACCATGCCCGGCTAATTTTTTCTATTTTTAGTAGAGACGGGGGTCTCGCTCTTGCTCAGGCTGATCTCGAACTCCTGAGCTGAAACGATCAGCCCGCCTCGGCCTCCCAGAGAGCTAGGATTACAGGCGTTAGCCACCACGCCCAGCCACACTGCACCTTTTGAACCGGGGAGTGATGTGATTTAAATTTCTGAGTTACTTTAGGAGAGTCCTGATAATATTTTAAAGTAAAAATACTCATAACTTATATGTAGAGGGTGAGGATTAAAGACTTCGTTAAATAAGGGGTTAGAAAACTATAGAAACCAATTTTGAGGTTTCAGGTTTTTTTTTTTTTTTTTTGGGACAGGGTCTCCTTCTGTCACCCAGGCTACAGTGCAGTGGCATCATCACAGCTCACTGCAACCTCAAACTCTTGGGCTCAAGTGATCCTCCTGACTCGGCCTCCCAGAGTGCTAGGATTAGAGGCGTGATCACTACATTCTAGCCTGGGCAACAGAATGAGACACTGTCTCAAAAAAAGAAGAGAGAGAAAAGATGAGCGACTGATGCTCTGGAGGATAAGTGATAGAGAAATGAAATAGAATATAATGCATTACAATAGTGCCCCGAAAACCACAGGACACACACAAACATAAGTAATTATTTGATTTTTAGATAATTTTCAAATCCGTCTCTCCATTTTACAAATGGGAGTAGTAGTGGTGCGGTTTCCTCTACAGAGAATACCATATTGTAACAAATTATCTAGTTAAGACTTGAAAATACTCGGCAAACTCAATAGAAGATATACAAGTTATTTTCTATGATATTGTGATCAAATGCTAATAGTATTAGTATTAATACTACACTGGAATATACACGGAGTATTAATACCACGTCCAATATTTAACGTGTTTTATTTTGATTATGGACTAAGTAGAATACTTTAAACAGTGCTTCTGCATTTACTTCCTTATCTTCCAACTCATCCCACAGATAGCGGCCAAAATTATCTTTCAAAAATAAAAACTTGGCGAAGAAAGCAGTGGTTTAATCTGGAAAGAGTAGAAGCTGTGGAGCCCAAAGAATCTGGGTTCCTATCCCGGCTCTGCCACTTGACAGGTTTCGCACATCGGTCCCTCCAGTGCTCTTCCCGTCTAGTCTCCAGCAATCAGGATGACTCACTGAAGAAGGGCTGTCCCATGAAACAAACGCGCTGAGACAACTCCATTGTTTACGTAACTTTGGCCAAATCGATTCCTTCCTACGAAATATCCAGCTCACAGAGACGGTTAAAATGCTTTCTCACTTTAATTCTTCCAAGAGTTACAGTTATCCATTTTTTGCGTTGCGAAGACCGAACTTCAGACGCCCGATTCCGTTCACCTAGTAACCTCCACTTAGGGCAGCAAACCTGTAGCCGGAGCGCGACCCGGAAGGAGAATCCGCCCTTCCCACCTCCTTCTCAAAAGAATCATATGGAGTTTGCGTTTCCGCAGCCAGGACAGCGCCCTAACGCAGGAGCCGCCGAGTTGGGGCGAAAGAAGGGGTTGCGCGTGCGCAGTGGCGATGGCTGCCCTTCCGGTGCGCCCCGCGCGGAGAGGCGGCACAGACGTAGGCACGCACACACGCACGCACGCTTTCTTTTACTCGCGCCGCCGCAGCAGCTCCCGCTTACTCCAGCGGCGCCGTTCACTTTATCGAGATGCTGCGGGCCTGTCAGTTATCCAGCGTGACCGCCGCCGCGCAGGTGAGTGCGGACGCTCCCCGAGACAGCGCGTGAGGAAGCTGACTTGGGACAGTAAATGGGAAACGGGGGAGGCTTTGCCGCTACCTAGGCCCCAGGACAAAGGCGTGTCTCGGGGCCACCTTTATCGCAAGAGGCCCGGGCCGGCCTGTGTGGCAGCTCGCCCTACTGGGGTGACTTGAGGGTTTCTGGTGAAGCAGGGTAGGGTGTGGAGAGGTAGCTGGGAGGCGCGGCTTCTCCTACCGGTCACCCAATCAGTACCGCGCTGCCCCACTCAAGGACCAATCCTGGCTGCTGGCGTCTAAGTCGCCGGTTGGGCGCGCGATAGGTTTCCAGTGGTGAAGGTCGAGAGGGGGAGAACTACAGTTCCCAGCAGGACCTGCGTAGCCGTGGCTTGTTGCATCTTTAATAAGGAGGTGCCTGGACTACTAGAGAGAGTCCTCGTTTTAGGGGTCAAGGCTGTAATTATTCGGGAAGGACTGCCCTTCTTTTCATAGCCGAGAACATGTCTGGACTATTCTTAGGCTAAGCAGAAGCGAAAGATTGTCGTTTATGAAGCTCAAACTCCTGTTCCTTAAGCAAAGACAGGAGTCATGACCTTGGGGCTCATTTCTGAGATTAGGTTGGGGATCTGTGTCTTTAGGCACTAGGACAACTTTGGCTGACATTCAAGGAGCCTTGGCACCCCAGTTACAATTGTGAAAATAACTTTCTAAAATTGAAAATAAAAACCCTATTTCCATTACTCACGATTTTCAGAAAATTGATATTCTGGCAAAATGTATACTACACAACAGTGTGATTTAAGCAGTAATTGAACAAAATTCCTAGGCATAGTGACTTTCAGATCATAAAAGTCAAGCTTTGTTTTTTCAAGTTTGGTTCACTTCTTATTTGTTTCTAGGATAGGAGAAACAGCCACTTTCATAGGAAGGTGAGACCTGTATTAGTTTTCTGTTGCTACTTAACAAAAACCACAAATTTAGCAGCTTAAAACAACACCTCTTGATTATCTTACAGTTTCTGTAGGATAGAAGTCTGAGCATGAGTGATCTGGATTCTCTGCTCAGGGTCACACAGGCTACAGTCAAAGTATTGGTCATGCTGTGGCTCTCATTTAGAGATCAGGGTCCTCTTCCAGGCTCATGCAGTTCGTTGGCAGAATTCAGTCCTTGCAGCTATAGGATTGAAGTCCCTGTTTTCTTGCTATTAATAGCTCTTGCTAGTTAATGCTCTCAGCTTCTAGAGGCTGCCTGCAGTTCTTTGTTACAAAGCACCCAGAGGCCATTCATAACATGGATGGTTCTTTTTTTGCAGGCTACTTGTGGCTTATCTCTCTGACTTTATAATCTCCCTTCCCTGTCTTTGCCCTCTAGACCCATATTTAAAAGACTTATATGATTAGGTTAGGCTCATCTGGATGACCTGCTTTTCAATTAGTTCAGAGTCAACTTTTTGGGATCCCAATTAGGAAATAAGAAGAAAACTAATTAAAACTTTGTATTAAAATAAGAACTCTTTTCTAGCCCTCAACCAAGATGTCTAAACTTCCTGAAATTTCTAACTTGTAAAATTCATTAGTTTATTCCCACTATCTCCTCAGTCATTCTACAGCATTTGATGTTATTGCTTTGTGAAAGTGTCTGTACTTTTGGCTTCTCCCATGTAATACCTTGGATCCCATCTTACCCTTCAACTCTCTCCTCATTTTCCTTTACTAAGTCTGCTTCTTGTATCTCTAAATACACCCCTTCCCATCTCTTTATATAGTCTCTAATTTGGCATTACATCAACTGTAAGAACTTTAATCCCTAAGCAGATGACTCTCTTGACTCTCCAGCCTCCTCTTTTTAGCTTTGTACTCAAATTTCTGAAGTCTGTTTTATTTTTTAGAGACAGAGTTTCACTCTGTGGCCCAGGCTGGATTGCAGTGGCATGTCCTAGGTCACTGCAGCCTTGAACTCATGGGCTCAGGTGATCCTCTTGCCTCCTCCTGCAGAATAGTGTGCACAACCGTGCTTGGCTAATTTTTTTATTTTTTGTAGAAATGGGGTCTTGCTATGTTGCCCAGGCTGGTCTTGAGCTCCTGACCTCAAGCGATCCTCCCTCTTTGGCCTCCCAAAGTGCTGAGATTACAGGAGTGAGCCACCATGCCCAGCCTGAAAGTCTTGTTTGATTTTGTCACCTTATCCAGAATTTTCCACTTGTCAATATTCTTTCCACTTCATCACACTCCATCTTCTTAAATGTCTTCTTGCTTTTACCATTTCTCTCCTAGAGTCTTTGCATAGTGGTTAGTAAAGGCTTTTTAAAAAGCTAACATACAATGTCATGCCTTTCAGTGGTAACCCATCACATTCAGAATAAAACCTACAGGCCCTTGATGATCTGACTCTTTCCATATTGCATTTTTCTATCTGCTTCACTCTGTTCTTCTGGTAATCTCCAGCACATGCCTCACTGCCTTTTTAGTTGGTGTTTCTTTTGCCCTAAACTTTTCTTGTATGTGTGTGTGTGTGTGTGTGTGTGTGTGTATACATATATATAAAGATTTATTATAGGATTACTCAGGAAGTTATGGAGATTGGCAAGTCCAAAATCTGCAGTGGGGCTGGCAGGCTTGAGACCCAGGAGAGCCAATGGTGCAGCTTCAGTCCTCAGGCCAGCAGCCTGGAGACCCAGGAGAGTGGATGATGCAGCTTCAATCTGAAGGCAGTCTGTTGGAGAACTCCCTCTTGCTTTTTGTATTCAGGCCCTCAACTGATTGAATGAAGCCCACCTACATTATGGAGGGCAATCTTATTTACTTACGGTTCACCAATTTAAATGTTAAACATCCTCCAAGTTGGCACATAAAATTAACCATCACAGATGGTTATCTACCTTATTCTTTATGTTCGGGCTGATCATCCTTGCATTGCCTAAAATGGGTATTCAGTAAAAATGAATTCTGTTTTCCAGAAATATGCTTTAGAATTCTGGTCCTTCCTCATTTTCCACCCCTCCCTCCTCCCAGTCCTAACTCTATCTTTCTTCTCTTAGTCGCAGTATTGCATCACCAGGCCCCACCTTTTTGAGGTGGGCACTGGGTTTAGAGGACCTGGGCTTTCAGCATAGGCCAGCCCTCTCCCAAACTTGGGATTTGGAAGTGGTTGTTTGCATATGCAGTAATCTTTTCTGCTTGTAAGTTGAAACAAGAGGAAGAAACATTATTGTTCTTGAGGATCAACCAAGGCAGCTTATTTAACCAAGACCAAGTTTAATAGCCTGACTAGTTTAGGATTGAACTTGTGTGTGGACATGAGCTATCATCTTCTAGAATTCTTTCTTTCTGTTAGGGTTATAAAACAGTATGTTACTCAGTAACAGAGATAGGTGGCCAACCACACGTGCTAGAAAGTAGTTTAGTAGATCATGCGGCATGCTGTTTGCCTCTACCCACGCTAGAATCTTCTTCATTATTGCTCATTTTCGTATCGGTAGACCAGTGGCTTTGAAACTATTTTGAAATATATCTTCCATGATAATTTAGTATACCCGAGTAAGAATATATAAAATATATTCACACATATATGCAGGAAAAGCTAAAGAAGTTCCTGCTTTTGCCAGACTGATTAGTATCTGTCATTTCTATAACTGAAGAGCAGTTTTTTCCCTAGATATATAATGTGGTTGTACTGAAAGATAATGCTGCTTCAATGCCCAACTTAACTGGATTTTTGGTGGGATTTACTTTTTAACCTTAATGTCTGATTCTTTTCTTTTCTTTTTTTTTTTTTTGAGACAGAGTCTCACTCTTTTCCCCTGGCTGGAGTGAGTGCCGTGGCGTCAGCCCAGCTCACAGCAACCTCAAACTCCTGAGCTCAAGCAATCTTTCTGCCTCAGCCTCCCGAGTAGCTGGGACTACAGGCATGTGCCACCATGCCCAGCTAATTTTTTCTATATATTTTTAGTTGTCCGATTAATTTCTTTCTATTTTTAGTAGAGACGGGGTCTCGCTCTTGCTCAGGCTGGTTTCGAACTCCTGAGCTCAAACAATCTGCCCGCCTCGGCCTCCCAGAGTGCTAGGATTACAGGTGTGAGCCACTGCGCCCAGCCTCTTTTCTTTTTCTAAGATTGATTTTTGTTGTTGTTGTTGTTCCTTACAAAGTGAAAGGATTGACTTTCCTTAGAACTTAATGCTTGATTCTAATAAAATATTTTAAGTTAACTGTAGAAAGAGTTCATTGCATACTAATTTGAATTTCAAATGCAGAACTGGCCATTAACTTCTGGGTGCCTTTTGTTTGTGTGAGAGGAATCCTTATGACAAAATGCACCAAAATGTTGTTGGTTACAGTAATCAGCAAAGTCTGTAGATGAAATCTGGAACCTCCCGTTAGGGTTCATATGAGGGGACTTTCACTACTTGTCTCCATTTCCAGGTTATGCTGGATTGTGGTTTCTTTATAGGTCTTCACTTTAGTTTGGTAGAGCTAAGGAATAGATGGTCTGTGTAAGAACATTACATGGGAATTGTATGTTTTCTCTTCCTTTTTTTGGTTTGGTTTTTGTTTTTTAAAACCTTATTTCTGCAGGTTAGAAGCAGCAATGCTAACCTTATAACATTTATTGCAAGGAGAAAATATTTTTTAATTACAAAAATTTTTTTCCACATCAGATGGGTAATAGGTCGACATTGTGAAAGGTTTAAAGGAGGCGTATCTTACACATGCGTGTGAAAACCCAGTTATCATGCTTGTGAACTACAAAGGATCACATTTCTTAAATTTGTCAAGACACATTGCTTTGAAACAGTATCATTCTTCCTCTATCATAGGTCATTATTAATAAAAAGGACTTCCAGGACAAAGAAGTAGCCCATATTTTGTGTGTTGAAGTGTAGGATATTTAGGTTATATTAATAAAGAGAGAGTATAGTTTGATGCTTAAGAAAGAGAGCTCTGGAGGCAGACCTTGTATTTGGCAATGTTTTTTTTTTTTTTACACCAAAAGCACCAGAAACAAAAGATAAATTGTACTTCATCAAAATTTAAAATTTTTGTACATCAGAGGGACATTCGAGAGTGAAAAGAATGATCTGAGAAGTCTGCTGTTAGTAAGAAATTCAAATTAAAAAATTTTTTAAAACTAGAAAACAAATGTACAAAAAAAGTGGAAAGAATGAGAGAAAATATTTTGAAATCATATCTGATAAGGGTCTAGTCTCCAGAATATGTAAAAAAAAGTCCTACAACTCAACAACAAAAAAGAAAACCCAAATAAAAAATAGGCAAAGGACTTGACGAATCATTTATCGAAAGGAGATACACAAATGGCCAAGACGCGCATGGAAAGATGCTGAACATACTTCGACTCTAAGGAAATGCAAATCAAAACCACAAGACACTCAATTCATACCCACTAAGATGGTTATAATCAAAACAATATAAAAAGTGTTGGTGAGGATTTAGAGACTTGGAACCCTCATACATTGCTGGTGGGAATGTAACATGGTTCAGCTGCCATGGAAACCAGCAGTTCCTCAATAATTTAAACATAGAATTACCATATGACCCTTTAGTCCCCCCCAAAAGAATTGAAAACAGGTGTTCAAACGAAAACTTCGAGATGAATATTTATAGCAGCACTATTCACAATAGCCAAAAAGCGAGGCAACCCAAATGTCCATCAGCTGATGACTGAATAAACAAAATATGGTATATCCATATAGTGAAATACATTCTGCTATAAAAAGAAATAAAGTACATGTTACATGCATGATACATGTTGCATGATACGTTACAATGTGAATGAACCTTGAAAACATTATATTGAGTGAAAGAGGTCGGGCACAAAAGGCCATATGTTGTATGATTCCATTTATGTGAAATATTCAAAATAGGCAAATTCATAGAGACAGAAAGCAGATTGTGATTGCCAGGGGCTGGGGAGAGGGGGAAATGGGGATGACTGCTTAATGAGTATGGAATTTTTGTTGGGGTGATGAAAATGTTCTAGAATTAGATATGAAGGTAGTTGTACAGCATTGTGGATATACCAAATACCACTGAATTGTACATTTTAAAATGGTTAAAATGGTAAATTTTATGTTAAGGGAATTTTACCACACAGAAAAAAACCTGCCACCAGGTATTTGCAGATGGCCTGAAGTACGGAGACGGATTAGACACACATACACACCGCCCCCTCCAAACTTGAAGAGGGTTCTATTGGCTCAAGATGGGATAATCAAGTTTTTAAAAAGACAATAATTGCAACTGGTTGAAATCCATCAAAAGTGTTTAAATCCATGAATTCTAAAAAGACACTGTTCTGGCTGGGCACAGTGGCTCATACCTGTAATCCTAGCACTCTAGCACTCTGGGAGGCCAAGGCGGGAGGATCATTAGAGCTCAGGAGTTCGAGAGCAGCCTAAGCAAGAATGATACCACATCTCTACTAAAAATAGAAAAATTAGCCGGGTGTGGTGGCACATGCCTGTGGTCCCAGCTACTCAGGAGGCTGAGGCAGGAGGATTGCTTGAGCCCAGGAGTCTGAGGTTGCAGTGAGCTATGATGATGCCACTGCACTTTAGCCTGGGCAACAGAGTGAGACTCTGTCTCAAAAAAAAAAAAAAAAAAAGATACTTTTCTGATAACTTATAGCTACATAGCATGCCACCCTGAGCTTGGGGTAAAATAACAGTATTTATTGCTTCATTCAATTTGGGGCATTGCCTGGGCTCAGCTGGGCAGTTCTTGTTCAGTGACCCTCAGGAAGTTGCAGTCAGATGGTGGCTGGGTGTAGAGTCATCTCTACATCTTCCTCTCATGTCTGGCAGTGAATACTACTTGCAGCTGACACCTCAGCAGGGACTGTGGCTGGACCACTCACATCTGGCATCTTTATGTGCCTGGGGTTTCCTCATAGTTTGGTGGCTAGATTCCAAGAGCAAGTATGAGGAATGAGACATGCAGCCAGGCAGAAGCTGTATCCTTTTTATCGTCTGGTGTTAGAAGTGACAGAGCATCACTTTCACTGCCCTTTGTTGGTGAATTAGTAACAAAGGCCTGCCCTTCTTTAAGGGAAGGGTAAATAGAACTGATTTTTATTGGGGGAGCGGTCAGATTTCTGGAAGAGCATGTGGTACAGGAAATATTGCTGCAGTCAATTTTTGGTAATACACTTGTCCACAGCTGATATCCCTCCCACATGCAAATATATGCACGTCCTTTTCCACGGACCTCTGAAGTCTCATGCCATTGCAGCATCAACATGAGGATAGCACTTTTGAATAGTCTACTTGAAACTCTTTAGCTAAATCCATCAGTTCATTAGGTGTAGCTGAAACTGTACCTGATTTTCTGTTTACCATATCTTTCACCACAGATTACAATTTTGATAAACTTCTGTCACTATTTAACAAGGATACCCTTTTCCTCTGGGTTCCAAAAATACATAAATATTTTTTTGCTTTCCTTTAAGCCCTCACCAACAGCCTCTGTGAAAACCTTTAGGCTTCTGCTAATAGTTCCTTCTAGCTTCCTCTCCCCTCCCCCACCAGTCCCAAAGTCATTACCGTATGTTTTATATTTCGTTGCTGCAGAACCCCATTCCAGGTACAAACTTATGTTTGGTTATCTGTGGCTATGTAACAGACCACCCTAAACTTAGCAACATAATTATTATTTTATGCTAGTAACATTTATTACATAAATTATATAAATAAAAATTATATTTACATTATATACTTATATGTATAAATAAACATTTATTATATAAATATTAATACATAAGTAAACATTTATTGCCTCTCTGTTCTAAGGATTTCTGGGCTCTGTCAAGAGGTTCTCGAGGTCTCTCACGAGACCTCAAATTTTAGAAAATACAATCTGCCACAATTAGCAAAGAAAAAAAATTGGTCTTCAGAGGATAACTGGGTGAAATATAAAAAGAAAGAATCCAGCATTTATATTGCCTTTTCTATACAAACTGTACTATTGGCTAACCAAGTTGTGGATGAGGGAAAGCATCTCTTTATAAAATTGTTAACTAATAAATGAGAAATGATAGAATTAGATACTACTTTTGCAATTTCCAAAAAAGTAATGGGTTTAGACATTGTACATCAACATGGTTATCTAACATGGCAAAAACAGAGATGTCCACAACGCTACCTACTATATTCTCCTCAAAGAAAGCAAATTGGAATCTGAGCAAGCATCTGGATCCAACTCCAGTCTGCAGGAAATACACAGGACAGTAACTTATTAAATTGTACTGTTAGCAAAATCCAGTCTATGGAAAATTCTATATGTCAATAAACCCAGCTTCTTCAACATGTAACCCAGGGAAAACTTAGAAGACATCCCTTTTTTTTTTTTTTTTCCAAATAGGTGAGACAAAACTATGGTATCTAGGAATTCGTACTTGGGTGATAAAATGATAAAAAACTTACATTTTTTGACTACTAAAGCTCTACTTAGGATACTAAATACTACTTGGAATATGAAGATAGGCTAATGAATGTGATACTTGAATTTTTAAAAATCAGGAACCACTATTTGAGATAAAAACTATTAATTTGAGTCATGACAAAGTCATTGATTTCTATTTCTTTTTCATATAGATGTATGAAACTTTTTATTGCTACCACTTTTTGGACATAAAAGAATTTTTTCCCATATTTTATTCTCTTTGGAATCAGGGTACATTTTACAATTGATTGTGTGCCATTTGATTGAAAGCATTTTTTCTTTTTTAGGTGTACATAAAAATTTTTTTGTTTTAGTATTTGATGAAATAAGATAGCTTAAAAATTAATCCCAGCTTAAAAAAATTAAAAGAATATTGAATATCCAGAAAATTTTGAAAAACAATAGTGCTAGAAGAGAAGATTAGTCCCATCCGATTAAAACCTGTTAATATTTCTAAGATGCAATACTTCTTTTTTATTTCTTGTTTTTCTTTTGTTTATTTTTTTTAAGGTGCAGTACTTAAAACAGTGTGGTATTTGTGTATTCATAACTAGATCAGTGGAACAAAGTAAAAAGTCTAAGTTCATATAAGAATTTAGTATATTTTAAAAGTGGTCTGGTAGTGAGTTATCAGAACTTACTAATAACTTTAGCATCACTAAAGTTGGTATACAACCCCCCCATAGCTAAATTTGACTGGCTAAAGACAAAAAACAAAATTAAAGGTGGCATTTCAAATTGTTGGATAGTCTGTGATTTAGGGACAGCTGAATAGATGTTTGAAAGAAAATAAAGTTGAATCCATGCTTCATACTTTGTGCTAGTTTCAAAAATTTAAAAATAAAAAAAGCCATGAAAATCCTTTCATGAAGAAACCATGGAAGGATTATTTTATAATCTAAGGGTGGCTTTCTAAGAATATGAGAAAACTCAGAAGGCATAAAAGATTGAATTTTTACTAGACAAAAATAATTTTCTGCATGGCGTAAGCTACCATAAGCAAAGATAAATAGAAGATCACAAACTGCACAAGAACTTGCAGTTAACAGACATATAGCTAATTTATCATCATATATAAAGAGCACTTGGATAAAGAAATATGAAAAGATCAATATAATTTTAAAAATTGGCAAACAATATGCTCTGACAGTTCACAGAAAAGGAAATAATAGATCATAAATATATGAAAAGATGCACAATCATAATAAAGTCTTTTTGTTTTGTTTTTTTTAGAGACAGGGTCTCTCTCTGTTGCCCAGGCTGGAGTGTAGTGGCCTGGTGATAGCTCACTGCAGCCTCCAACTCCTAGGCTCAAGCGATCCTCCTCCTCAGCCTCCCAAGTAGCTGGGACTACAGGTGCGCACCTCCATGCTGGCTAATTATTTAAAAAATTTTTATGTAGAGATGGGGGTCTCACTGTGTTGCCTAGGCTGGTCTCACGTAAGTGATCCTCCCACCTTGGCCTCTCAAACTGCTGGAATTACAGGCATGAGCCACCATGCTGGCCAGGAATTGTAATTAAACTGAAACACCATATTTTCACCCCTTAGATTGTCAATGATTTTAAAAAGCCAACTTGATTCAGTATGTTGGAGAAGATGTGGGAAAACACATACTCTTATATTACTAGAGTGGAATTTGGCTAATTTAGTAGTATTTCTCAACAAAGCAAATTTTACTTCTGAGAATATTTTTAAGAATTGACCCCAAATTATGTATGTTTAGTGTTGCTCAGACAGTATTGTTTCTTATAAAAAAAATTTAAAGAAAACCTCAGTGTCTGTCAGGAGGCGACTGGTTAACAATATGTTAAGTAGCAGCCATGTAATGGAACACCTAATTGCTATAAAATCGCTGGGAAGCTTTTCGTGTATTGATATACAACAATCTAAAATATATATTCTTTTTTTTTTTTTTTAAAGAGGTGGGTCTCACTCTGTTGCCCAGGCTGGAGTGCAGTGGCACAATCATAGCTCACTGTAACCTTGAACTCCTGGGCTCAAGCAATCCTGCTGCCTCAGCCTCTGAGTAGTTGGGACAACAGGCACATGCCACCATGCCTAGCTAATTTTTAAAATTTTTTGTAGAGGCAAGGTCTTGCTGTGTTGCCCAGGCTGGTCTCACTCCCAAAGTGTTGGGATTATAGGAGTGAGCCACCGCACTTGGCCTAAAATATATATTCTCGAGTGAACTTTAGTAGAGAACTGGGTGTATATTATGGTATCATTTGTTTAAAGGTGGGGAAGGTCAGGAAAATAGGTACATGTGGGTAAATACGTATCAGCTATCTCTGGATGATAAACAAGAAACCGATAGCATCCAGTTGCCTGTGGAGAACTGGTAGCTGGGGAAAGAAGTATGAGGGAGATTTCACTTTTGAATTTTGATTTAAAACTTTAGATTTTAAATTTGTTTAATACTAGGGACTATTAACTTAGAGTCAAAATACATTCTGTGAAAGGGAGGATAGAGGGCCAAGATAAAAGAAAGTAGAAGATGGATAAAGAAACACGTTTAAAAATATTGGCTTGAATTAGGGTGTACTCAAACTCTGGTGTTGAATTGTCTCTGTATTAACCTGGAGCCAGTTATCCATTATTTTGCTTGCTGCTTGATATTCCAGTTAGCTAATTATCCACTGTTATCAGTGCCATAACTGTTGACCTGAATACCTGTTTATACATAGACCAGTCAAAAATGCAACCTTAAATAAAACACAACTTCAATGGTCTCGTAATATTTTCTCCCTAAGTCACAAAAATGGAGTTGTTGACATATAAAAATAGTTTACAGTTTCATGCTACCTGCTTCACAGAATAGAAGGAAAACACCCTTTCTGTTAAAAGCAATTAAGAAATGTTGAGAATTCTACACTTTAGGTAATAATTGAAATACTTTTTAATGCCAATTTTATCTACTTTACATGTTTTAAAACATCTGGTTGAGAGAAAAAAATACCTGGTTTATTTGTTTTTCAAAATGTTTTAATACATTAGTTAAATGTTTATCTCTAGGCTTTGGCAAATGGAATGTAAATTGCAACTGTATTTCTATAGTAGTTTCATATGTTCTGTGATCGTGTGATATATTTTCTTGAAACTAAAGGTATTTTAAAAAGGAAGTTTATGTTATTCTGATATTCCTTAGATACAATTTAATTAAAGAACTTAGAGAAAGCATTGTTTGCCCTTGACTTGTTGCAGTTTGATTTTCTACTTGGTATAAAAAACAATTTTATTTATGGATAAGTTTGAAATTTTAAATTGATAGGTATGAATGGTTTTAAGTTCATTAAAACCTTCCCCAAATGGTATTTAGATTTATTTGCTTAATTTAAGGGATCCACATATTATTAAGAAATATTTAGCTCTGGGAGGCCGAGGCGGGTGGATTGTTTGAGCTCAGGAGTTCGAAACCAGCCTGAGCAAGAGCGAGACCCCGTCTCTACTAAAAATAGAAAGAAATTAATTGGACAACTAAAAATATATAGAAAAAATTAGCCGGGCATGGTGGCGCATGCCTGTAGTCCCAGCTACTCGGGAGGCTGAGGCAGGAGGATCACTTGAGCCCCGGAGTTTGAGGTTGCTGTGAGCTAGGCTGACGCCACGGCACTCACTCTAGCCTGGGCGAAAGAGTGAGACTCTGTCTCAAAAAAAAAAGAAATATTTAGGTTTGTGTGTTTTACTTTGATTACAACCAATTACAAAGCATAGCCCTGATCATTTGCTTTTGTATAAGGATACACTAGTTATGTGGAGAATAGGTATATTTGAGCATTTACATTAGTTAAAATATTTTTCTCAAAACTGTTGACTTTTAGTCTAACAGTACAATAGTATAAACCAAGAATGAACTTCTAGATGACTGCCTCTAGTTTATTGGCTACATAGTTAGTTTAGAGATGGGCAACGTGGTTTTCTGGATAAATTAAGCTGAGATGAGATCTCTCCCTTTAGTATGTATCCTATAATACCGCGTTTTTAGCTGGAGTCTGGGTGATGTCTTTCTTTCTTTTCTTTCTTTCCTTTCTTTTTCTCTCTCTCTTTTTTCTTTTCTTTTTTTTACTGTTATTTGCATTTATTTTATGTTGCATCTGTTCTGGTGCCATAAGTTTTTATTTCTTCGGTTTCTTCTGGATTATCTTTCTTCTGTGCAACCTCCTCTTCTGGTTTCAAAACAATTTGTTTCTTTTCAGTGAGGATCATCTCAATGTGGCAGGGGGAGCTCGTGTATGGGTTCTTCCAACCATGAGCTCTGTAAGTTTGCATCTTGGACACTTTGTTCAACCTGGATATGCTCAATAACCAGAGAATCTACGTCTAAACCCTTAAGTTCAGCATTATTCTCTGCATTTTTAAGCATGTGCAGCAAAAATTAACTCTTTTTGGGCCACCAACCCTGTGTCCAGCCCCACTGTTTGGCCTGAAGAATTACCATTGTAATTTTGGAACAGTACACATTGTTTTTTTAAAGTGACATCTTTCAAATACTTGGTGGCTTTTTGTTATATGCATACCCTTGATGGCCTGGGCAGTTTTACTAGTGTTCTTAAAATGAACATAAAGATTTGAACCTCTTGACTTGCGTGATTTTGTGGTGTTTTCTGGGTCAAGTGAATAGAGAACTATTTTCACAGATCACCTCAGGCCACTTAGGGGAAGGGGTTTCTTTTTTTTAAGACAGGGTCTTGCTCTGTTGCCTGGACTAGAGTATAGTGGCATTATCGTAGCTCACTGCAACTTCAAACTCATGTGCTCAAGCAATTCTCCTGCTTCAGCCTCACAAGTAGCTGGGACCACAGACATATGCCACCATGCCTAGCTAATTTTTCTATTTTTTGTAGAGTCGAAGTCGCTATTGCCCAGGGTGGTCTTGAGCTCCTGGCCTCAGGTGAATCCTTCCAGCTCGGCCTCCCAAAGTGCTAGGATTACAGGCGTGAGCCATGGCACTCAGCCCTGTGGGTGATTTTTCAGATGTCTGAATTAAATTTACAAAGTAAAAATAGATATTTTATACTATTTCGGGGGTTTTGGCCAATTAAGAAAGCATATGGCAAATTCTAATTGTATTCAAGAAATAATTAGCAAACATAACACTTAAACGTGCTAGTTATAGTCTGATAATTTTTTTAAATATTAAAAGTAATTATAGGCCGGGCGCGGTGGCTCCCGCCTGTAATCCTAGCACTCTGGGAGGCCAAGGCGGGTGGATTGTTTGAGCTCAGGAGTTCGAGGCCAGCCTGAGCAAGAGCGAGACCCCGTCTCTACTAAAATTGGAAAGAAATTAATCGGACAACTAAAAATATATAGAAAAAATTAGCCGGGCATGGTGGCGCATGCCTGTAGTCCCAGCTACTCGGGAGGCCGAGGCAGGAGGATCGCTTGAGCTCAGGAGTTTGAGGTTGCTGTGATCTAGGTTGATGCCACGGCACTCACTCTAGCCTGGGCAGGAGAGTGTCTTGCCCACTTTTGAGACAGTGTCTCACTCTTTTAACTGTTTGATGATAAATTGATTTCTGAATATGAAATAATTTTTTGTTTAATGAAGACATTTGTAAAAAAAAGTATTATTTCTATATTGCCAACCTTAATAGCTCCCCAGATTCCTTTAACTATATTGGTTGTGATGTTTTCTTCTTTTTTAGAATTGTCTCTGTGGGAAGTTTGTCCTCCGTCCGTTGCGACCATGCCGTAGATACTCTACTTCAGGCAGTTCTGGGTATGTAGGATGTCTCCATATAACCAGGGCTTTCAATTGCTTCTCGGTCTTCTGGCTAAGATCAAGTGTAGTATCTGTTCTTACCAATTTAATAACCAGGCCTTTCACTGTGTGCTGCTTAGGAGGGTGTTTTCCTTAAATAGGGGAATAGCTGCCTAACACCTCTTTTTAGTATATGACCCTAAAGCTTTGCTGTATTATTGTTGGGGTACTTTCTGGAGTGTTGTTTATTTGTAGGTAAACTATGTTGATGATGCATCTTTTGGTAATTGGGTGATGCACAAGGCAGACCCTCCCTACTGTGTGCTGTCTTCCATGCTGTGGGAAATAGATTTATTTCCAGAGCTCAGCATGTTGTAACTTAAACAAGTATTTGTTTGTTCTATTTAATATTTTATTATCTTTTAAAAAGAATTTATTATGTTTACAGAAATGTTTAATCAAGGGAGGGGAGCCTTGAAAGTTAGTGATAATTGTTTTTCTTTTAATGGTTCAAAGGAAATCTCACGATTGTGAACATCTTGAGATTTAAGTGTTAAAGGGTAGATTGCTCCATTCTTTCTATCCTAGATATTTTGTTTATAAAAATGTTTAGTTTTCATAATTAAATGTTATTATTTTCTATTGTAAACATGTTAGAAACAAATCATGGAAAAGTGATGTGCTACTGTTCTGGTAAACTTGGCTGCTATGATCTTAGTTAGTGGTAGAGAAGTAGAGGTTAGAGGTCTTTGAGACTCTTACATTGGTATAGGAAAGTAGGTATTGGAGAGCCAAGCAATAGAAATGTGTTTCCTGTTTTCTTTCACTTAGGTTGACTACTGGCAAAATTGCTGGAGCTGGCCTTTTGTTTGTTGGTGGAGGTATTGGTGGCACTATCCTATATGCCAAATGGGATTCCCATTTCCGGGAAAGTGTAGAGAAAACCATACCTTACTCAGACAAACTCTTCGAAGTGGTTCTTGGTTCTGCACCTTATAATGTTCCATTGCCAAAGAAGCCGGTAAGAGTTTTAAACAATGTTGCAATTTATCCAATGGAGTATTTTAAAAGCAGGTTGTTTTCATCTCAAAATACAGTTGTCTTTGGTATCCGTGAGGGATTAGTTCCAAGACCTCCTGCAATTACCAAAATCCCATGGATACTCAAATCCCAGATACAAAATGGTGTGGTATTTGCATATAGCCTATGCACATCTTCCCATATACTTGAAATCATCTCTAGATTACTTATAATACCTAATACAATGTAAATGCTATGTAAATAGTTATACTGTATTATTTAGGGAATAATGACAAGAAAAATCTGTACATGTTCAGTACAGATGCAATTTTTTTAAAAAATATTTTTGATCTGCAGTTGGTCAAATCCATAGATGTGGAACCCATGGATATGGAGAAGCAACTATATTTTGTATGTATAATTCAATGCAACTTACCAGCTGTGTGTTTGTTAGTTCTCTTTAAACTGAACTAATAGTAATGAGTAGAGATGGATTTTTATCTTTTTGGAGTTCCGTAAGTATTCTCAGTTAGTACATACCACATAGAAAGTAATTGTGCAAGGGTAAATGGAGGGGACAGTTTAGGTGGAGGTAACTGTGGCTGCTCTGTGGACTGAGGGGGATCTTTATATCAGCCCACACTGGTGTAGCTATCAAGGTCTTTCTTAGAACACTATGAACATAAATGTGGAATGGTCATGACCCAGAACCAACATGTTATGGTTAGTAATGGCACCTTTTAGACCATAAAACAGTCACAGAATTTTCAGCTACATGCTGATTGCTTGATAGGGATATCTTATATTTCTGAAACTTCGTGCATATTCTTCAGACTTTCACTCTTTATTCCCCCCCCCCAATTTTTTTAAACTCTCATCTTAAGAATTTCTTCAAACACAGCTTCTTGTAAACAAAATCTGTTAAAAGAGCATGGATTTTTGGCTGTTTGTTACTGGACTTTTTTTTATGCTATGAGGCTGGACATGGCTGATCAGTTCTTTTTTAGAAAATGGGTGGATTTCTGTTCTTTAGGATCTAGCATGGTCTAGAGACCAATCGTATAACAAAGTTAATATTTGGAAAAGCAAGCGACCTCTGACTGCCTCGCCATACTCCACCCCAACCATGCTGTTTCAGAGTGTTCTTGGCTAGTCTTGTACATCATTTATTCTTCCATATGAGCTTTCCTACACTGGCTGAGGGAGACAGTTTTGCAGCTTCAGTAATCAAGGAGCAGAATCCTATGGATTTCCCCGTGGATTTATTCTAAAATCTTGGTTCTATTTTAGACTTCATGACCCAGGAGAATTAGCTGGAAGCAGTTCTAGGAGCATGGAGTCAGGCTGAAAAATTCAGGACAGTGTTCTTTTCTCATTTGACATGACTTCAGATGTCATTCTTTGTAGATGAATCCTTTCTTTCTCTAGATAGCCTTGGTCTCTCTTCACTCCACCTTAGTTACCTTGCAGGACATTTCTGCTTAATAACTCAGCATGTTCGTACTGTACCACCTCCAAATTACATTCTTCCTGATTTGCTTTTTTTGTATTAAAGATTGTACCAAGCTGTAAGGTAGCTAGGTTAGAATTCTTAGATACTTCTTTATAGTTGCCCATATTTTGTTAGCTCTCCTATCTTGTTTAATTTTCTTACGTTATCACTATTCCTACCCCTTTTCTGACCTTTATCACTTCATATCCAAATTATCTTCTGAAAACTAGGCCCGTTGCTCTCCCCACACACATAGTCTTTTCCATCTTCCTGCCAGTCTCCGCCCCCAAGATCGCTCCCTCTAACGAAATCTAGGTCACCCTCATATCAATACCAGAGAATCTTCTAAAATAAGTGCAATTGCTCAAATGTTTATAGCAGCACAGTTCACAATTCCAAAGATGTGGAAACAACCCAAGTGCCCATCAATACATGAGTGGATTAATAAAATGTGCTATATGTATACCGTGGAGTTCTATTAAGCCACAAAAAACAATGGTGATCTAGCACCTCTTGTATTATCCTGGACAGGGCTGGAGCCCATTCTACTAAGTGAAGTATCACAAGAATGGAAAAACAAGCACCACGTGTACTCACCATCAAATTGGTGTTAACTGATCAACACTTAAGTGCACATATAGTAGTAACATTCATCGAGTGTCAGGCAGATGGGAATGGGGAATGTGCACTGTGTGGGGGATGGACACGCTTGAAGCTCTGACTTGGATGGGGCAAAGGGAATATGTGTAACCGAAATATTTGTACCCCGTAATACGCTGAAATAAAAAAAATTTAAAGAAAATAAAAATAAAATGAGTGCAATTCGGTTTTCATATTTTCATGACATCCCTTATCAGGAACTTTCAAACATTTCCTATTGTTTAAAAGACAGAAGACTGCAGAATGTAAGAACTCAAGAGAACTTAAGGATTGTCTCACATTCTGAATAAGGAAAATGAAGCCAGGAGTAGTTAAATGTCAGCCTAGGAACTAGCCATTGGGTTTCTTTATTTCTGTAATTTGTAGTCTTAGCTTGTTCTTAGGTTGACATTCTGTACCCTTGGTAGTCTGGCACTTTGTTTGCCTTTCTAGCCTTATGTCCTGCATATAAATCCTTAGGTCTGTGCCATTTGACCTTGTAAATATGTCTTGTGCTTTCCGTTCATTCATTTATTCAACAGATGTTATTCAAGTGAATATTATGTTCCAGGCATTGTTCCAAGGACCTTGATCAAAGCAGAGAACTCAACAAAGATCCCTTCTATTTGCACAACTTTTTTCATGGTGGTCTTCTACCCAGAATGACTTCCTTTCCTTTGCCCTCTAATGTTCTCTTCAAGGCCTACGTCCTTCACTGCACAGACCTATAGTGAATTTTCTCACCTCTGAATTACAATAGCAGTTGGTGTTTTTATTTTTTACCATTTATTCGGCATTCTCTACTGTCGTGCATTGTTACCATCTTGTCGCTTTCAAAAGCTAGGCATTTTATGGTAACCTCTTTAGTTCCAACATGATTAGTTATACATAGTTAGTAAATATTTTCTTAATATGCGTAAAATCTTTTTGATGGACATGGAATAAGAACCTGCCTAAATAGATATAAATATTAGTTCCTGGATAGAACTTAATGTCATAAAATTGTCATTTCTCTCAAATATGTTTTTGTCTCAGATTTCTCTTAAACATGTATATATTTGAGAGAAATGATGTTTTCATGATATATGTGTACACACACACAAATCTGTAAGAATTCTAATGGATTTTTCTAGAGGGTAAGAAACCAGACAATATGATTTTAAAGTTCACATGGAAGAATTAATGATGTGTAAGACTAGTCAAGAACATTTTGCAGAAGGGGTGGAGAGGGCTCAGAGGACGCTTGCTTTTCCAGATATTGATTTTGTTATAATGCTACTTTAATAAAATAAGGTTTTGAAACAGGAAAAGAAATTAGAGGAACAGAACAACCAAATTTGGAAACAGATCACACACACACACACACACACGTTTATTGTGAGACTGTGAGTTTCTAGAACCTTATGTGAAAGTAATCTGTTAACATCTGTTAAAAATATACAACCTCTTTGACCCAGTAATTCCTCTTTTGGGAAACTATCCCACAGATATTACACTGTGGTACTTTTCTGTTATATGGACAGAGATGTTCATTGCTATGTTGTTTGTAGAGACAAAACAAAACAAAAAAACCCCTCAATGTCTGTAAATAGAGGAATTGACCAAATTATGGGTTATCCTTACATGAGGATATCATACAACTAAAGAGAATTTCTTGACCTGAAATAGAATGTCCATGATATATTGTTAAATGAAAAAAAAAATAGGCAAGTTACATGGTAATTTGTATAATATAACACTATTTTAGTTTGTTTGAGGAAGTGAAAAACGGTATATGTTTATATAGTCGGGCTTATGCTTAGGAGTAGAAGGTTAGATTTCACGCTATTAGCAGTGGCTACCTGAGAGAGCTAGATGGGAAAGGAGCAGTGAAGAGACAAGTTAAAACCACCGATCTATCTTGGTATTTGCTTATTACTTGTTTTTCTTATTGATTGGTTGATTGATTGAGACAGGGTCTTGCTCTGTTGCCCAGGCTGGAGTGCAGTGGTGTGATCACAGCTTGATGCAACCTTGAACTCCTGGCCTCAAATGATCCTCCTAACTTAGCCTTCTGAGTAGCTAGGCGCCCACCACCACCATGCCTGGCTAATTTTAATTGTTTTTTTGTAGAAACAGAGTCTTGCTATGTTGCCCAGGCTGGTCTTGAACTCTTGGGCTCATGCAATCCTCCCACCTGAGCCTCCCACAGTGCTGGGACTATAGGTGTGTGCCACTGCACCAGGCTAACATGTTTTTTATAACTTAAAAATAATAACATTTGAATACAAAGAAAGTGGATATATTTCTAGCTTCTGGTAGTGACAAAGTTCAGAACCATTTCTGTTATGTTTAAGTAGCCATCTTAGGGATATCTGAGTCCCACTGCCAAACTCTGGCAGAAAGTGGGACAACATTAGAAATAAAAATATTTCTATTACTCAGTAGTTTTCTCTGGCATATCATCTGGCAGTCCTCTTAAGTGAATAGGGCCTTAAACTTAAGGCAGACAATAATTGGGAAAGAGAAAAGTGGTCATTACTTATAAATTGGTCCATGTATCTTAGTGTGTAATTGCATCAATCCTGGAAATCAAAGAAACAAAAAACTGATTTTTATTTTTACTCAGAGCCTCTCAAAATCATTTGCTTCTGAGTGTATACAGAAGACACCATAATTTTATCTAGAAAGGAAATGATAAAGCCTTCTTAGTATTGTGTATATAAAAGGAATGGTGTTTAATAGGAAGGTCATCCATCATGGACTTTATTAGTCACCCTAAGAGAAGCTTTTATTACTTATTATAAAAATATGAGCTAGTCATTTGGAATGAAATTTTTGCATTTTTCTAATAATGATGGGTTCTCTTACTTTGGTTAATAAAATACATATGTAAAGTGTTGATAGTTTTACGTTAAAAGCCTGAAAGACTTGACTTTTAAAATATTGCAGATTACTGTATGTTACTTTTTAAAAAAATAGTATTATATCTGAAATGTAAATGTTTTTTGTTTCCAAGATTCAGTCTGCTCCACTAAAAATCTCTAGTGTATCAGAAGTAATGAAAGAATCTAAACAACCTGCCTCACAACTCCAAAAACAAAAGGGAGATACTCCAGCTTCGTCAACAGGTACTTATATTTAGAATCATCCTTTTAAAATTATAGGTAAATTAATTTTTCCAGTGTATTTGTACCCACAGTCAAGAGGAAGGCTCTTCCCCATTAAAGACTCTTATGGCCTCCAGCTCTTATCCTGGGGGAAGGAGCATTCTCACCTGCCATTTTGGCTTTCATTTGAGGGGTTGAATGGGATGGGCAATTGGACTTTATTGTGAACAGCTGTTGAGTGAGGGTAGCAGCAAGAAGTGTCTTGACTGCAACAGACTTTATTTTTCCCTTCTACACTTTATTTTTCTCTGACTTCTAGCCTTTTCCCTTCTTTGGATCTTAAATTTATTCTCTTTTCTCTTTTTTCTACCACTTCACTGATTCTTTCTCCTGTCTTAGTATTGAAAGAGTCTTGCTCTGGTCACTGTAGATACTTTTGCCTTCAGAATTTATCAGTCATCCCACCTTAATTTACAACACTTGCCCAACTCTAACCTGTTCAGTATATATTTGAACTTCTTATGGTTCTCTTTTGTTACTTCTGTCCTTGATTAAATCTCCTGACTTACTTTCTTTCAGCAGATATTCACTGAGTGTCTATTATGTGCTGGGTGTTCTTGTAGGCACTAGGGATATGGCAGTGAATAACATAGTTTAAAAAAAAAATCTCAGCTAATACTCCTTGGTGTGATGAGGTGAGGGAGATCATAAAAATAAACAGTAAAATATATGGGATGTCAGACAGTGTGGGAAGGAATATTGCAGTTTTAAAAGGAGTGGGTAAAGAAAGCCTCACCTGGAAGGGATCATCTGAGCAAAGACCAGAAAGAGAGAGAGAGAAAGTCATGTAACAGGCTGGGGGGCAGAAGCATCCCAGGCAGTTGGGTTAGCTAGTGCAAAGGCTCAGCATATTTAAGTAAGGGCCACATGAGGCTGGAGTGAATTGAGTGACGGGAGAACAGGAGCAAATGCAGTCAGAGAGGGAGCAGAAAGCCTATCATAGCAGTCCTTGGAAGCCATTGTAAGGATTTTGTTGTGTATTCTGAGTGGGACAGGAAGAGGATCCTGAGCCAGGGGAGTGATATCTGACTTTTATTTTAATACAATCGTCTGGCTGTTGTGAATAGGTAATGGACCAAGGGCAGAAGCAGGGAGACCAGTTAATGGGTTTTGTGATAATCCAGCTATGTCTCTTATGTGGGACCTTCAGTTCATTTAAAATTTTTTGTATCTATTTTGTTACTCCCCCCCCGCATTGCATCTCTAGAATTATTTATTTTTCTCTTCTGTTAACACTTTTATTTATAATTTATAAGCTGTTGGTTTTCTAACCTTCCTTTCTTTAAAAATATATAATTTTTTTTTAATTAAGTTCTATTCTTCACTAACTTATGGTCTTCACTGTGAACTTTCTTTGTGTTTAAAACTGTAACCTTGGGCCGGGCGCGGTGGCTCACGCCTGTAATCCTAGCACTCTGGGAGGCTGAGGCGGGTGGATCGCTCAAGGTCAGGAGTTCTAGACCAGCCTGAGCAAGAGTGAGACCCCGTCTCTACCAAAAAATAGAAAGAAATTATCTGGACAACTAAAAATATATATATATAGAAAAAATTAGCCGGGCATGGTGGCACATGCCTGTAGTCCCAGCTACTCGGGAGGCAGAGGCAGAAGGATCGCTTGAGCCCAGGAGTTTGAGGTTGCTGTGAGCTAGGCTGACGCCATGGCACTCACTCTATCCAGGGCAACAAAGCGAGACTCTGTCTCAAAAAAAAAACAAAACACTGTGACCTTGTTCCTGCTCACACCTCTCCTTTCATTTCTACCTCTCTTGAAAGCAATTAAAAAATATTCTTAGGTTAATTGCTTTCTTTTGTCTATCTTTATTATAGGCTCTTTTTTTCCTTTGTTACTCTTTTTCTGTGTTACGTAAATCTGAGGTCCACTTCTTGTATGTTAAGATTTAATACTGTTACTAGAAGTCTTGCCTGAGCATAATGGTGGTTAAAATGCAGATCGATGCAGACAAGACTTTCTCTTGTTCTTTCCCAACCACTGTCCATTTTGTGTGAGTTTGTACGTGTGGTGGACTGTGCCCTTGTTTGAGTGTTGTTCAAATGTGACAGTACATGTTTTTGTGCCTTTAAGGAGTCAGATGTGAAGTGGGTTGTAGTAGTAGTAGATTCCCGTGTGTTTCTCTGTTAACCCAGGAAAGTATAAATACCCTGAATGACATATATTTATAGCACCAACAGAGGCAGCTCAAATTATTTCTGCAGCAGATGATACACCATCAATCCCAGCCCCTGCTGTTCAGCATGAAGAAGCTATAAAAACTGATCACCGTGAAACTGGTGAAGGAAAACCTACGCCTGCACTTTCAGGTAGTTTACTTCTATTTGTTCTTTTGTGCATGATGTGCTCATCAAAACTATTTAAGGCCTAGGCAACACCTAGACACTATTTAAGTATACATTTATACTGGGTTTAAGTCTTTAGGCTTGCTTAGGAAATTTTTAAAATTTAAAAGTTTGAATAACATCTTTGAAAACAAGGAAGTTAAGAGCTGATTCCTGATGCCTATTTCTTCATTTTGGAATCATTAAGAGTGGTGATGTGGTTTTAGAATCCTTACCAGAAGAATTCCCTGCATTGATGTAACTGGCAAGTACAAATGATGTTTTTATGTCCCTGTTAGCTGTTAAAATTCTATGCTGAAATTTGATTTCCTCTTATTTACTTTTGCTGCAAGAGGAAGCATCCTCATCTTCTGTAAGGGAGCGACCACCTGAAGAAGTTGCAGCTCGCCTTGCACAACAGGAAAAACAAGAACAAGTTAAACTTGAGTGTATGTAAATGAAACAGCTTCTTAAGGACTTTGGGTCATTTCTCAATTGCTCTCTTCTTAAACCATCAGCACGAGTTTGTCTTCTATCAGCTAGTTGTAGTTTCTTTTGTTATTTTAGTGGCATTGCTCTATTCACCACCTTCATTTTATTGTGTTCTTTCCATCTAAACTTCTTTTACACAGGGTCAAGAGCTCTCTTTAGTATTAGTTTGTTAAGTATGAAATGTCCAATTTCTTTAAGTATTGTCTGACAGTTGATATCGCTGACATTTCACTTTGACATTTCTTGTTTTATTTTTTTGTGAAGGTACATCCTCTGGGTTTGAAACACATGTTTTGGCTTGTGATTATCTTTCAAATTTTTTTAGACCAATTTTTGTGAAACCACAGATAAGTTAAAAATTCCTGTTATTTTTGAATATGAGCTCTGTCGTGGAACCAGTGTAGCGCAGACACCTCAAAATATCAAATAAGCGTTTGAGCAGGATGTGGCTAATGAACACACAGTATGTCGATGACTTGAGAAGTTCCGTTCTGGTGGTTTTAATCTTGAAAATGAGCCACATGGGCAACCTGAGACCAAGGTGGATAATGATGAGCTGAAAGCTGTAGTGGAAGTGAATCCATCTTAACCTATGCGTGAATTAGCAGCAAGGTTTGACGTTACTATTCCAACAATATTGGACCATTTGAAACAAATTGACAAGGTAAAGAAGTCTGGATAGATGGGTTCCACATGAATTAAATGAACGTCAGGGCCAGGCGCGGTGGCTCACGCCTGTAATCCTAGCACTCTGGGAGGCTGAGGCGGGCGGATTGTTTGAGCTCAGGAGTTCGAGACCAGCCTGAGCCTACTCAAAATAGAAATTAATCGGACAACTAAAAATATATAGAAAAAATTAGCTGGGCATGGTGGCGCGTGCCTGTAGTCCCAGCTACTTGGGAGGCTGAGGCAGAAGGATTGCTTGAGCCCAGGAGTTTGAGGTTGCTGTGAGCTAGGCTGACACCACGGCACTCACTCTAGCCCGGGCAAAAGAGTGAGACTCTGTCTCAAAAAAAAAAAGAATAAATAAATAAAATAAATAAATAAATGAACGTCAGAAGGGAAATCGTCTCGAAGCTTATCTTTCTTTGCTGTCATGACATAAAGGTGAACCACTTCTACATTATATTGTTATACGTGATGAGAAATGGATTCTTTTTGACAATTGCAAGTGTTTGGCACAATGGTTGGATAAAGATGAAGTGCTAAAACACAGTCCAAAACTGAATATTCATCAAAAAAAGCTACTGGTGTCTGTTTGGTGGTCCAGCTCTGGTATTATCTATGACAGCCTCGTGAAACCTGGCGAACTGATTATAGTGAATGTCTACTGGAACCAGTTGGACGAAACAATGAGGACGCTTGCAATTAAGCAGCCAAGATTGGTCAGTTGATATAGGCCAATCCTCTTGCAAGACAGGACTCGACCACATGTCACACAGACAGCGTTGCTCAAACTACAGAAGCTGGACTTGGAAACACTGTCCATCCGCCATATTCACCAGACCTTGTAGCAACTGACTATCACTTCTTCCAGGCTTTAGATCACTTCTTGCAAGGAAAAATACTCAACTCTCAACAAGCTGTGGAAAACACCTTTTGAGATTTCATCACCACTTGCTCTCCGTGCTTCTTTGCTGCTGGCATAAACAAGCTACTGTTAAGATGGCAAAACTGTGTATATAGTTTAGGCGCATACTTTGATTAATTGTACTGCTGCTTTGCCCACAGCTGTTTTTTTTTTTTTTTTTTTGAAATAGAGTCTCCCAAGGTTGGCCAGGGTAAAGTATAGTGGTGTCGTCATAGCTCACTGTAACCTCAGACTCCTCCTGGGCTCCAGCAGTCCTTCTGCCTTAGCCTCCCGAGTAGCTGGGACTAGGGTGTGCACCACCATGCCCAGCTAATTTTTCTATTTTTGGTAGAGACGGGGTCTCACTATGTTGCTCAGACTGGTCTCAAACTCCTGGGCTTAAGCGATCCTCTCGCCTCAGCCTCCCAAAGTGCTAGGATTACAGGCATGAGCCACCGTGCCCAGCCAATTGTACTTCTTGTTTGAAATATAATAAACTATATTTTTGATTTGAAATCAGACATTTCATATTTAATGACCTAATATATAGTTGGTGAATATTCCAAATGATACACATACTTTCTCCATGTGTTTTATTATGGTTAGTGCTGAGATTCATCATACTCTGGGAGACAGAAATTGATTATTTTTGTTTTAGCAGCTTGCTTGGGAGGCTTTTAATTGTGAAACTTGTAAATTTATTTGTTGGAGCTAGAATGGCTCACACTCTGCCTTATCATCTAGCCTCTGGACTCTCACTCTAGTAGTGCTCTTATCTGACATTGGTGAGCTAAGTTGCAATTTTATGTTAAGTTTTTTGATGGTTTAAAAAAGATAATAGTTACCAAAAAATGTACTTTCCTGTCTTAAACAAAGCACCTGGAACATAATTTATTTATTGTACTTTGCTGTAGTGTATCGATATCTCTGAGGTAGTAGGGTGTGTAGCTTTTGCTGGACAGATAGTTATTTTAAATTCTCATGGCAGTCATTTATACTTTTTTGGTCTCCCTGTCACTTATTTCTGTTTATTCCTGCTTCCCTTCTAATAATATGTTCGTTCTGCCCTAATTTGAGGAGCTGAATTTGTTAGGATTGTATAAAAGAACAGAAGGGACAGAATGAATATAGATGTCGGGTATTAGTTTGGCTATTTAGATTTAGATTTTTGTGTTTGTTTTTTTGCATTCTTCTGAGTTTTGGGCCGTGTTACAAATAGTTGAGAATGTTGAATAAATGACTTCTAAATAAGTGAAATATTTCTGTACTTTTTTTCATTTCTTCATTTTTCTTTAATTCTCTACTACTACAAGATAACTCTTTCTGTTATTCATATTTTTTCTTCACTTTTCACTTTTTTCACTTTACCATACAGGCACCTTGAATTAAGTTATACATTTAAAATGGAGATGCCTGGTGATCTTTTTTTTCTTTGTCCTGTTCCCCTGCCATTTTGGGCAAAGTGAAAATTTTCAGGATTTTATCTGTTACCTTGTAGTTTTCTCCCCAACTTTACTTTAAAAATGTGTACGTGCATGTGTGTAATTTTTTATCAGGGATCAGAGCACAGTGTATAGACGAGAACTTGAAGCAGCAGGTAGCCTCCCTGCAGCCTGCTTTCTGTGGCCTCTGTGAAGTGGCTCCCTGCCATCTGCACACAGATGTCCACCATTAACTCAAGCATGCCATGAGTGCCAAATACTGCATTTTCTCTCCCTTGCGTCTTTGTCTCTTTATATCCCCTGCTGTTCAGTTTAACTTCAGTATCACAGTAATTTCTTGGTAGTTTCTCATTAGCTTTCTCCTTTTACCTTTGTTCAGAGGTACCACATGTGGTTCATCAGGTCCACTTGTTCATCGCTAGTTTATGCTTCTTTTGCTCAAAGTCACCTTATGTTTTTGTCTCATCTACCAAATACATTGTCCATTTCTTTGTCATCTCTGTTATCAGTTATTATTAAATTAGTATTCTCACTGGCCTTTTTTCTTCAAATAGCCATTTTTCCATTTTATCATATTATCTAAATTATTCCTTGCTTGCTTTTTGGTATTCCTGATGCAGCATATAGAAATATTTTCTTTTTTTTTTTTTTTTTTTAGAGTGCCGTGGCGTCAGCCTAGCTCACAGCAACCTCAAACTCCTGAGCTTAAGCAATCCTCCTGCCTCAGCCTCCCAAGTAGCTGGGACTACAGGCATGCGCCACCATGCCTGGCTAATTTTTTCTATATATTTTTAGTTTTCTAATTAATTTCTTTCTAATTTTAGTAGAGACGGGGTCTCGCTCTTGCTCAGGCTGGTCTCAAACTCCTGAGCTCAAACAATCCACCCGCCTCGGCCTCCCAGAGAGCTAGGATTACAGGCGTGAGCCACCGCGCCCGGCCTAGAAATATTTTCTTAATAGGTGGTAGCCCCTTGAACATTTGTGATTCCTTTTGTGGAAAAACACTGTCCATTTCAAGCTGCTTTTGCTTTTCTTGTTTGCATATTTTCTTGTTTGTCTTTTTCTTTCTCTTGTCTGTCTTTTATCTCCTTGTGTCTTTTTTTGCTGTTTTATTCTTATTGAGGGGATGAAAATGGGAGCCTCTTTTTCCTTCTGGGTTGATATTATTATTTAAAATGAAAATGATGGTTTTGCTGAATTTATACCCTCTACTAGGAAAAGGGGGTTGTAGTGTCCTAAACCTTGTTTCTCCCATTTGAAATATGTTAGCCTTCTTTAAACACCTGTTTTTAAAAAACCAAAACACTTTTTATTGTGAAAAAACTTAGATATACGTAAACGTAAAAGTAGTATAATAAGCCTGATAGATTCATTATTTAGGTTTAACTATTATCCATATTTTACCATACTTTTAGGTGAAACTTTAATTCCATAAATTTGAGTCCCATGTGTATTTTGTTGTTCTTTTTTACATTTTTTGGGAAATGCAATAGAAGACTCAAGAGAAGAGGAAAAGCTTAAAGTCATTTATGAGATTCGTTTTTTAGCTGTTCTTTTAATTTTTTTCAGCTCTAGCCAAGAGCTTAGAAGATGCTCTGAGCCAAACTGGTAGCATCACTCTGCAGGCTATTGCAGCTCAGAATGCTGCAGTCCAGGCCGTCAACGCACACTCCAACATACTGAAAGCAGCCATGGACAATTCTGAGGTGAGCCAAGGGAATAATTAGGCATGCAGTGTTTCATAGATTGATTTCTTCCTCATGGTGTGGACATTCTCTCTCACTAAGCAAAGACAGCCTAGACTAATTATCTTTAAAAAGTAAACTGAGAAAATCCTTTGTTTTTTTAAATTAATTTTATATATGGTGCTTTATTTTATCTTACAACACTGATATGGTATAAGAATTAGTTTTTATCTTAATAGTGCTTAATGTATTTGTTGCTTGCTTTTATTTTTTTGCTTTAAAATTGCCAACCATTTCTTCAGATGAACTTTTTATTTTGCGATACTTTTAGATTGACATGTAGTTGTAAGAAATAATACAGAGAGATCCCATATTCTCCTAAATACCAGCTATTTTAAATGTTCATGCTGATTGTTTAACTTATATCAAACATTTCAAAGAATAAAGTAATAACATTGATTTCAAAATGTAATACTAGGACTCAGTAGATTTCCTTTGTAATTACATTCAGGCCAGGTGCTCTGGCTCATGCCTGTAATCCCAGAACTTTGGGAGGCCAACGTGGGAGGATTGCTTGAAGCCAGGAGTTTAAGACCAGCATGGGAAAATGAGCCGGGCATGGTGGCGTGCACCTGTAGTCCCAGCTACTCAGGAGGCTGAGGCAGGAGGATCACTTGAGTCCAGGAGTTCAAGGTTACAGTGAGCTACAATCGTACTGCTGTACTCCAGCCTCAGCAACAGAGTGAGACCTTATCTCTAAAAAATAAAAATAATGAATAACATTGTTAATTAGTACATAAAAATGTATCACAATACCCAGTCATTTAAAGAGTAAAATAAAAGTAAATACGGAAACTGTAAATCTCAAGCATCAGGATCATGCATGATTGGTAAGTTTCCTTTGCCACCGTAACAATGTAGTTTTTAAAAAATTTACACACACCTTACATTATTCTCGTCAAATGTACTACATCACAAAAGAGTTACATTAGACTTCAGATGTTAATAGCTGGAAACTACAGACTTTGAAAACTTAAAAGAAAATTCCATTTTATTTGAGATCTAAGAAAAAAATTTAAGTATCAGAGTTCAGGAGGCAAAATGGAACCCACACAGGATATTTAACATGCTGGTTACACAAGTATAGGAAGGCTGGAAGTTGCATGGTATCAGGGACTTGGGTTCAAACCCAAATGGACCAGTGTCCTTCAGAAGGATGCTGATTAGAAGCTTTAAATGTCCATGGTACTACTTTGGTGGAAGGCTTCTTGAGAGGGTATTTCCTTTTCACAATGAACACATAATGTGTGGTACGTGTGGATTAGTGTAACCATCTATTGCAATCAAGATTTTGCAACCTACAGAAGCAGTTAACTAAGATTAGTATTAGCTGATGTTACAAAATAATCAGAAAAACATATAAACATGTTTTCAAATGTTAGAAATGGATTCTAGCTTCTGTTTCTCGTTGTAAAAAAAGCTGTAGGTGCATGTGTGGTTCATGATATATACCAAATTACTGTCTCAAAGCAGTATTTGGAAACAGTGGATTTGACTTGATTGTAGGGGAACCTTATTATGAAGAATTCTTTTAATATGAAACCAGATTCTTCTAACAGCATACTCTGGAGTCTTGGAAAATTTATCATACGTGACAGGATATTCGTATGGCTCAAATTAGCATCCTTTCTTGATGTATTTTATTTGCAAGATGGCCAAAGTGGGAATTCACTGAAGCATCAACTTTATTATTTTCATATCATAAAATTTAATTTGCTTTGTCATTTTGCAACAATTTACATAGAACATAAAAAAAGTGAAACATGAATATAGCAGTGCCAAACATTTCTTACAAAAGCAGGGGTTCTTAACCTGCAGTTGGGTTGATGGATAGAATTCAGGTGTTCATTGAACTTGGATGCAAACATCTTTATCTTCCTTAGCCTCAAATTGAAATTTAAAACCATTTCCTTCAGTTATGAGTATTGGCAACAAACTGTAATAGGGTTAGCAGTATCTGTGACTTTGTCACCAATAGAAAGCACAGATATTTTCATATTCATAATGCGATTTTCAATTCACATTATGGTACTCGCAGATCTCTTAAAATATTTTTGTGTTCATCACTACTTCCAAATTAGGGTATTTATTAGTTCTACCACTAGGTCTTGGTTACTATTTCACAAAACTAAAAAAAAAATTTATGACTATATTTCAGTGTAGTTGGGTTCCTTTGTAATTTTTTTGTTTCATTTTAAGCATTTAAAAATGGTATTCTGAAGTTCTGTGGCACAATGGATAACACATTGGATTTCTAATTCCAAAAATGATATTCTGAGAAACTTCCTTAAACTGCCACAGTGGTCCAGTGGCAGTAAAATGATTATCTCTGCCTTAAGGGGACTGGTTCTTTAAATTCTCCATTGATAATTGGTGTACCTTTAAAATGGAGACCATGTCAGATGTCACTGGGGGCACAGTGTGCAGAATTAGTGCTAGAGGAGAGTTCTGCAAGACTCAAACCAGAGGGCATTATTTTTACTGAGCCCTCCTCCCAAAGTACCAACCTAGGGCTGAAGAGGTAGAGCTGCTTGTATTCTAACAAGGGAAGATACAAATTGGGCTTCCAAGCCCAGAGACACCTTACTGAGACAGCAGTCATCATCTGGGTGTGCAGCAGCCCCTTCTGCAATATCCCTGTTTGGATTTTTTGAAACATAATTACTGAAACAATTTAGTCATTTTTCTTAGGTAAAAATATCTTATTCTTCAATAATTCAGTATTATCCTGTTCATCTCCAGGGTCCCAGCACAGTGTCCTTTAAAGATATAAGGTGGTTTTGCTTCATAGTACACGTAACACATTCATTTTAAACTATATGCATTTGGAATAAGAGAAAAACATCATTTAAAATAGTTCATTTTAAACTAATTTTAAGTAGTTTGGACAGTTCCCAGTAACATTCTGCTCTTCATGTATATGTTGCAGAATGAGGGAAGGATGGAAGCCCGCAGTGTTCTGGGTTCCCATTTACCCCTCCTAGTGTGTCTTGCTGTGCTGAGTGATTGTAGTGTTAGAAAGTTTTTTTTTCTTAGTATTTATGTCCCTTAAATATGAGCCAGCTCTGCTCAAAGAAGTGACAGTTCCATAGTTAGAGAAAAAATATATTGGACCTAACAGGTCCTGTCTCATTTTTAAGGAAACTTTTTTTTTTAGAATATCCAATTCACATACCATAAAATTGCCTCAAGGGATGTTTTTGACAGTAGTCAGTTTATACCTAACAAATTAGGAAGGATCATTTTTTAAAATTAAGTTTTGGTGGAATAATGTTACTACAAATGTGTAAGCTTTTGACTTATCCTTAAACTCTGATTTTGGTAGTCAGACCTACCATTAAGAAAATTTTAAGTATTGGTACTTTATTGCAGAATGATTTAATCAACAGGCAATTCATGAAAAGCTATTGTTCTTTATCTTTTCAGGTTATATGCCCTTTTGAGAATCTAATTGAAAAAAATCTCTCCTTAGAAAATACTTATATACATTAGACACAAATTTTTTTTTTTCTATTTTGTGGAAGGATAGTTGATGGGAGATAGTGCATGGACTTCTTTGTGCCAAACCCATAAGCCTTAGATTAAGAGTCCTTACCATGGAGAAATATTGTATATAAATTTTTTACCTTTAGCTGGGTATAATGGCTTACAACGGTAATCCTAGTACTTTGGGAGGAGAGAGGATCACTTGAGACCAGGAGTTTGAGACCAGCCTGAGCAACACAACAAGACCTCATCCTTACAAAAAATAGAAATATAAGCCAGGTGTGGTAGTGTGTACCTGTACTCCCATCTCGCATCTTGGGATGTGAGATGATCCCTTGAGCCCAGGTGTTTGAGGTTACAGTGAGCTGTGATGACACCGCTGCACTCTAGCCCAGGCAACAAAGAGAGACCCTATCTCAAAAAAAAAAATTTTACCTTTGAATTTAATGACACATTTCTGTATTTAATCTTGTTGGCCTATCCTATGGCAGTAATGGCAATTATTATGTTTATATAATTAAAATTTTTTGTTTAGATTGCAGGTGAAAAGAAGTCTGCTCAGTGGCGCACAGTAGAGGGTGCACTGAAGGAACGCAGAAAGGCAGTAGACGAAGCTGCCGATGCCCTTCTCAAAGCCAAGTAATTACTCATGGACTTTAACAAGTAATTAGGGCCTCCTGGTGGTTTTCTTGGGGCTGGGTTTTCTTTGTACTGTCTGTGTAAAGAGGAGGCAGAGAAACCCTTCTCTCCCTTCTCCACCTGTGTTCGATGTGAATTGGCATCAGGAACACAAAAGTGTAAAAAGAGGGAATAAAATGTAATTAAGCAAAAATAAATTTGGCAGAAACTTATATAAAGGATCTTACATAAAAATCAGTTTTACTTCGGATCATTGCTTAGGTGACGTATCTCTATAGATTTACTGAGATTCTGTTATAATTTCAAGATTTTGCTGACATGGTTTGGGCAGTTTTATCAGAATTTGGAAAGTATGTCATAATCTGTTTGCCTTAACTATCAAAGTAGTAAGTGTATAATATTAATAGTAGGTCTAGTTTTATGCCACTTTGACCTTGATTTCTGGAATTTGGCTAAAACTAGGATTAAGCAAGCAAACCCAAGTATGAGATCAACCTCTTGGTGATGGAAACCTACATTTGACTAAAGATTCTCATTAACAGGATGGAATAGTTATTTGTCATTCAAACTTTTGCTGACTTTTTTAACAAAATATTTACTATTGATAGAGAAAGAGATGTCTTCTAATAAAACCAACATCTCTTTTAGGAGATTTAAGACATTATGCTCACATCACTAGATTATGTGCCAGGGTTCTTTGAGTTCTGTGTTTTGTGATGGGTAGACCACAGTCTGTCTGCCCTGTGAAACATTCTGAATTGTGGAGTCTCCAAGGCTCATTTATTTGCTTAGTGAGGTCCTTGGCCTTCTCCTGTGCCTTTGCCTCCCCTCCCTCTCATTGGCAGGGGAGTCAGCCTAATGCTTGCAAGAACTGCTATTTATAGAGTGCTCATGATATGGGAGACACTGTGCCAGGTATTTCTCATGAATTACTTCTAATCCTTACACAAGAGCTTACAGCAAATGAGAGGCTGATCTGGGAGTTGAATTCAGATCTGTTTTGTTCTGAAGCCTGGATCTTCCCTGGTTCACCTACTAAATCTAGATTCTGACCAAGGGGTTTTCAGTTGTTGGTGAGAAAAGTTTCTCCATTTATTGACTATAAAAAAGCATCGAGTAATTTTTTTCAAATTATGTTTTAGTCATTGACTTAACAATTGTATATTGTACAGACTTCAAAACTCTTTAATAAAGTTGGTGAGGAATTATACTAAATCTTTGTTTTGTTTTGTTGGTTTCCAGAGAAGAGTTAGAGAAGATGAAAAGTGTGATTGAAAATGCAAAGAAAAAAGAGGTTGCTGGGGCTAAACCTCATATAACTGCTGCAGAGGGGAAACTTCACAACATGATAGTTGATCTGGATAATGTGGTCAAAAAGGTACATTTCCTAGGTCTTTTACAATGTTTTATATTTTTGAATATAAACCTTTAGTCAAAGAATTTTAAGAATTCAGGAAAATAGTAAGATTCCTGCCATCTGTCTTCCTTTTCCCCTGCAAAGAATATTAGCTGTTACTATTTTTAAAGACTAGCCTCAGATTTGTTGATACTTTCTATAATAGGTGACATTTTGGTCATGGTTATTGTCACTTATGAAAATTTCCATTTTGAAGCAGATCTTTTGTCTGTATTTGTGTGACCTGTGTGGGTAATTTCCCATGACCCAGAGAAAGGGGGAAAAGGATGCAGTAGGGTGGAAAAGAGCCTGTCCCTGGCATTTGAATAGGAATTAGAAGGAAACAAAGACAAGGCTTATGTTCCTTTTCTGAGCTTCAGATTTCTATGCATATATTTTTTACGCATTCCCAACCAAACATAAATAAAGGAATGTTACTTCTGTTTCTTGGAATGGTTATGCTACTTTGTGTTTAGTTTTATGATACACTCTTTATATTTGCAAAGGTCCAAGCAGCTCAGTCTGAGGCTAAGGTCGTATCTCAGTATCATGAGCTGGTGGTCCAAGCCCGGGATGACTTTAAACGAGAACTGGACAGTATTACTCCAGAAGTCCTTCCTGGATGGAAAGGAATGAGTAAGTACAACTGTGAAGTAATGGCACTTTTTTTGTTTTTTAAGAACTGATCAACTAATCTAAACTTGCTTCAACTCCATTCATCTAGTCCAAATCCCTCTGGCATCCATATCTCTTTTGGTATATGGTACATTGTTTTGGCATTTCCTTTTAACCGTAGTCATGACACACCTGTGACAGTACTCCCATGTTTTAGCCACACAGGTTCCAATCATTGTTTAATTTTATATTCCATGATTCCATTCTGATCTCTGCTGCTCAAAAAAATAGTTTGGAATCCAAATGAGTGAGAGTGGCATTACAACCTTGACTCCATTGAAATATTTTATATATATATGATATATGTAAAATTATTTAAAGCCTGTGATACTTTAAAAGTATTTGTAATGAATTATTTAAGGCACACCTTATGATTGCTCTGTGACAATGCAACACTGTTGAGAATTCACCTAGAGACCCTGCCGTGAGAAGGGAATTGGCCTTTTGGCTATCCATTTACAAAAGCTCAGACTGCAGAGAATTTGGACAGTGAAGCAGTTATATAGTGTAACTGCAGGAAGTAGTTACATTTCTCTCAAGTGCTGTGAAAATACTAAGAATCACAGAGATGAGCAGTCTCAGCAAAATTAAAATATTATTTCAATGCCAGCATCTTAAAAACTAAACTTCTCATGTTATAGGTCTCTCTGTGCTGAAGGTATCAGGGTTGCATCATAGAGCCATGACTGGTCTAAGGAGCTAAGGTAATAAAGACCAATGCAGGAATTTTATTTGTGCAATGGCCAACTAGGGAAATTTAAAGACAAGAAGTGGAGTCAAGGCTGTCAAAAAATAACTCAGATGTTTTGTTTTTTGATTGCAATTAACTCAAAAGGAAGATATCAGACTATTATCAAAAAAGTAGGATTTGTGAGAGAGAGGATAAAGTAGAAAAACACACAAAGTTTAGTCTGGGAACAGTGAATCTTGTTGCACATTGTTGTTTAAACCGAATATCTATTAGCTAGCAAAAAGGGCATTGTGGACAGTTTATCCTTGAGCAGGATAAATGAGCCACATCTGCATCATTTTTCTCATCAGAATTTAGATTACAACTGAACCAGATGTAACCACCTCAGAGACCTTCCCTGACCACCTTCCTCCACAAATTCTCTACCATTTTACCTTATTTTATCTTTTTGAAAGTCTTATTCATTTGTTTGTATGTGTTCTCTCTTTCCATTAGATGTAAGCTCCTTGGCATAAACATGATAATAGGGAGTCTAGGTTGGCCGAAATAAGGTTGAAAGGACAGAGCAGATTCTGCCTGTGGAGAATCAGTTATGGGCATCAACCCTAAGAATTTGCATTCTGTCTTTGGTTTTCCCAGTAGGCTAAATCCTATAATTTTTTCCAAGCCAACTCTGAAGTTTTTAACTTTTTTTCTCTTCTTTTTGCCTGAAGTACCTACTGTAAAACATGAAAATGTTAAAGCAGTAGTTCTCAACCAAGGGCATTTTTGCCTACCCCAGAGGACATTTGGCAGTACTTGGAGACATTTTTGTTTGCCACAACTGGAGAGTGCTACTATCATGTGGTGGGTGGAGGCCAGAGATGCTCCTGAATATCCTATAGTATACAGAGTAGCCCCTCACAGCAAAGGATTATCTGGCCCAGCATGTCAGTAGTGCCAGGGTTGAGAAAGTGAAAGTCCCTTGCAATGCAATCTCTGAATTATTTCTTTGAGCAACCTTCACTTAAATTTTTATTAATTTTTTAAATAGATTATATATTCATATGATACAAAATTTGAAAGGTGCAAGTGGCATTTGGTGAAGTTTTTCTTCCACCTGTCCACAGCCACTTGATTTTCCTCTGTAGGGTCAACTCTGTAGGGTCAACCAGTATTACTGATACCTTGTGTACTTCTGAAGATAGTAATTATTCCAGTCTTACCCCAGCCCTCAATAGATGTCCTCACCTCTAAAATCAGAATGCACTTAAGACCTATGAAATTTGTTAGTACTGATTTGTGTTATGAATTATTTTGCTCTTCTTATTTCCCTAGAGTTTGTATGTACTGGCAATATTCATTATGTCCAATACTCCTTCTGTGTTCTCTATAGCTGAGCAAGGTGCCAAACATATAATAATAGCTAATGTTATCGAGCATTATTTTGTGCCTGGCACTGTGTTCCGAGTGCTTCACATGTATTAACTTATTTAAAGTTCACGACAGCCTTACGAGGTAAGTTTTATTATTATCCCCATTTTATAGGTAAGAAAACTGAGATACAGAGAAGTTAAGCAATGTGTCCAAGATTGGGGTAGAGCCAGGTTTCATTCTTACCCACTAACCTCACTGTTCTCTGCCTGATTTGTATCAGTAGCATGGACTCTCTTTTGGCTTTTTGAGAAGTGCCAAAGGGCAAAGAGGCTGATTAAAAGCCACTGGAGTAATCTGAGGATGAAGTGATACGGGCCACCTAGTGTGTGTGCCAGGGACACTGAAAATGAAGAATAGGAAAGACACTAGGAAGCAGTCGATTAGCACTTGGTTTGTTCAACTATAAGTTACAGTACATGAGGAAGTTGAAGTATATACGCCTTGATCCAACATTTCAACTCCTAGGTATGTGCTCAAGAATTCTCACAGGTACTCAAAGAGACTCATGTAAAAATGTGTGCTGCAGCACTGTTAGTGAGAGCAGAAAAATTGGAAACAGTTAAATGTCTCTCACAATATGGCAGTGCAAATGAACGAACTACAACTACAGCTCTCACACATAAGTGTTAAGAAAAACAAAAAGTTACAGAACACCACATAGAATAGGATACCACTTATATGAAGTTTAAGAACATGCAAAACAAAACCATATATTGTTTAAGATGCACATGTGTCAAGTATAAAAGGAATGAAAAGAGCACAGGAACGAAAAGTGCACACGAATAAAAATTTATTATTTTTTAAATTCACATAAGTCCCTCTTCACAGAATAGATGCCAAATTGAGAGAGTAGATACTTCTGTGGGGGAAGGAGGTAGGGAGCCATTGGGAAGGTGCAACCCAGGATGTGGGCAGGTTTGGAGCATGAGGGGGAAGTTGTGGATTGTCAGTATTCCCAGGGCATGTTCCTTTATTGCTTATAGACTATAGTACGTATAGACATATTTATGTGCCATGTTGAGACTGACTTAATATCTCTCACCTTGTCCAACTTTGCCAGTCTTTCCTGTAACATTTTGGGACAGATCCTTCTTTCTTTGGTTGGACTCCAGATTAAACAGTTAAATTTTAGAGCCCTTTTGGATGAAAAATACCTGTCTTTGAACTTGTTAAATCCGAGAGTCATTAAAAAGCTCAGGACAGTTAAGAAACTCATATTGAGAAGCAGTAGCTGAGACTGGCTGAGTCCCCTCGCCTGTCAAATGTTCACACTCTGGTACTTGTAAACATGGTGGGGTGCATCATTCAAACTATTCAGAATGTTATTTTTTTCTTTCTTACCCTCAGATCAGATAGTCGTAGTTCTTAGTTTAATTAGCACAGGTTAAATGTAAATTTAATGTGAGTTCATTAAAAATTTCCAAAGAAAAAATATTAATTTATTAAGTATTTAAAATGTTAGGAGAAGCCTAGTTCTGAGAACAATCAGTCAGGACTGTGACTTAGCAAAATAGTTTATCAACTAATATACAGGGGAGAGGATGAAAGAAAATTATAGTTTTAATGAAAATAGTGATAAGTCCCTTAAAACCAAAACTACTTTTAATATCAATGATTCTCTTATTTTTTAAAATGTTAGAATTTCCTTGATTTATATTGTTTTATAATCCCTTTAAATTTTAGGAAATAAGTGTTATTATTTTGCTCTCCAATATTCAAATAAGCTTTTCCTAGTACTAGTTTTTGGTTCCTTCTTGTTTTCTTTTGGATGTTCCTATTTAATGATCAGTAACTGAAGTAATACATTCTTTTTTTCAAACCGTTGTTCTATTTCCTTTGTAGGTGTTTCTGACCTAGGTGAGTAACTATGTATATTTTGTGTTTAAAGGCTTTTGTTTTGAGTCTTAAAAGACGGAAGTCTTTTTGTTGTGCCTATGATTCTTATGCTAAACCATGTAAATAATATAAAATAGGATTATATCCCATGTGATAAATCTGAATTTGATACTTTTGGCATCCATGTGATCTCATGAACAAACATGTTTCATGAAGTGATTGGAATCCTGTAGATGTGAGGGGTGTGTATAATATGGATTTTTTTTTAAACTTTGGAGAATTTCAAACATTTAAAAAGTAGGAAAGGCTGGACGTAGTGGCTCATGCCTGTAATCCTAGCACTTTGGGAGACTGAGGCAGGAGGATTGCTTGAGGCCAGGAGGTTGAGATCAGCCTGGGCAACGTAACGAAACCCTGTCTCTATAAAAAAATTTTAGTCCCAGCTACTTGGGAGGGTCAGGAGGATCCCATGAGCCTAAGAGTCCAAGGTTGCAAGTGACGTATGATTGTGGCACTGTACTCCAGCCTGGGTTACAGAGTGAGACCCTATTTCTTAAAAAGATAGGAAAAAAACGATAATGAACTTCTATGGACCTATCACCCAACTTCACCAGTTATTGACCTTTTTCATCTCATCTATTTCCATCTTCCTCAGCTGATATAGAAGCAGACCCCAAATATACATATCCTTTTACTTGTGAATACTTTCAGTATGTTTTAAAAACATTCACTATACCATTATCACACCTAAAACTTAACAATTCCTTAGATGTCCATTCAGTGTTGAAATATCCCCTGTCTTTTCATGAGTTTTTAACAGTTGTTTTATTTGAATCACTATCCATAGATGTTCCATATGTTGAATTTGCTCAAGAAATCTCTTACCCCTCTTTGTTTTTTGCTTTTCAGTTTATTTATTGAGGAATTGAGTCGTCATATAGAGTTTTCCACATTCTATATTTTGCTTTTTGAGCCATAATTCTTAACCTATGGTATATGTTTGGAACACTTTTGGATTGTGAGATTTAAAACAAAAAATAAATGGGTTTAAGCCTAAATGAGAATCTTTGGGCATAAGTATTTTAAAAAGCTCTCTGATTATGATGAAAACTCTAATTACAGATCACTATCCTAGATAATATGTGTTTAAGAAAAGGAACAAAAATTCTTATTAAGGAAAAGTGCAAGAGAATTTGAATTTGCTTTTGAGTTTTAGAAAAGAGATGCCTGTTATTGGATGCCTGTTATGACTAATCAAAGTTATACATCAAAGAAAATACAAAAGTGATTGTATATATAAACTTTGTCTTTAGAGGTAAACTTACGGTAAATTAGAAAGCCAGTTTATAATTGGTTCAGATTTGAAGCGAATTCCTGAATAAGAACTGATTACCTGAAGGCTTACCTAATGTACATTGCTTGGGATTGAAAATATCTTGGTTGCTGGACACTAAATACTAACTTCTGATTGAATTGGAGAATCGAAATCTCTTCATGTTAGCTACTTTTTGCTTTTTTTTTTTTTTTTTTTTTTTTTACAGCTGTTAAATTATAATCACTTGAAGCAAATTACCTTATAGTGATGTATAATTTTGGTGAAATCATTAACTTTTTAATGTGTTTTTCTGTTTAGCTGACAAGCTCTCTACTGACGATCTGAACTCCCTGATTGCTCATGCACATCGTCGCATTGATCAGCTAAACAGAGAGCTAGCAGAGCAGAAGGCCACAGAGAAGCAACATATCACATTAGCCTTGGAAAAACAAAAGCTGGAAGAAAAGCGGGCATTTGATTCTGCAGTGGCAAAAGCATTAGAACATCACAGAAGTGAAATACAAGCTGAACAAGATAGAAAGGTAGAAGAAATGAAAATTGTTGCCTAATGTTTTAAGTTAATCTAATTTGATTGTCTACTTCTGGAGATCATACTGACAGTCATTGACTTTAAAATACTGCCTGTAAGTCATGCCAACCCACCTTTAGAGGAGAGCTTAGACTCTCATTCTCCCAGTCAGAACTTTTAGTGAAGGATTGATCTAGGAGAGTTCCTTTATGTTGAGCAGATATAGAAGTATAAGAAAGTAGTAAGATACTGGTATCCAGCATTATCTAGCTCATCAAAGAATCTTTGTTGGATTCGGAGTATATTTTTCTCTGCCAGTGTTATTAAGTGGTTAGTGGTTAAAAATGAATGAAACAACTTCTTTAGCCCTCTCTCTGGGCATATCATGTGTAAAATATGTGTCCGTGGGCTGATTTAGGAACCCCACCACTCATCCCACCTTTGTGTCTTTTCAGCAGCACAGTTTACCACTTCTTCCTGCTTGAAGCTCTTTTTCCCCTAGGCTACCAGACACCACACTCTTCTGGTCTTTCTGTCACCTTGCTGGCCACTCCTTAGCTTCCCTCTCTACTTAGCCTCTCAAATACTGGTATGCCTGACATTGGTTCTAAAATCTTTTCTCCAACTAAACTTTCTCTAAGTGCTCTTATCTAGTCCTATAACTTTGAAGTTTAAATAACATCTATATCTGATAAATTTGTATCTCTAGCTCTGACGTCTGCTTTGGCCTCATAGTCCTATCTACTTGATATCTCCAGCTGGATTTTCAGTAGTCATTACATTCTCAGTATGTTCAAAACAAATTTCTTAATTCTCTCCAACCTGTCTTCAAGACCCTCAACTTTTTTTTTCTAAATAAACCACCGTTTACTCAGTTGTTCAAGCCAGAAACATGCTTGGTTATCCTCCATCAACTCTCACATCCAGTTCACCAATAGATCTACCAGTTCTGCATCCAGAATAAATCCCAAATCTGTGCACTTTTCTTTCTCCATTATCACCACCTTAGTCTAAGCTATCATCTCAACATATTTCCGTTTTCATACCCTTCTTTCCATGTCTGTTTACACAGACAGTGGTCTAATCAGATACTATGCTGCTGGAGATCCTCCACTGACTTCATTTAATATAAAATCCAAATTCTTACCCAATACCAAAAAGGCCTCTTAATCTCTACCTGGTGTGAGCCAGGCTCCCCTTCATTTCATTGCTTCAAGCACCCGAGTATTTTTTTCTGTGCCTTGACTGCATCTTTCACCCTGGGACCTTTGTGCTTCTTTATGCTTGCTCTGCCTGGTACATTGTTTTGTCTTCTCTCTTTAAACCTTACACTTTCTAAGCTTAAACACTACTTTCTCAGCAGGGCCTTTCCTATACCTTCAATCTAAAGTAGAGCCTCTGTGTTACTCTCTGTCACATTGCCCTATATATTTTTTTTTTTTTTTGTAGACAGAGGCTTGCTCTGTCGCTCTGGCTAGAGTGCAGTGGTGTCATCATAGTTGACTGCAACCTCCAACTCCTGGGCTCAAGTGATCCTCCTGCCTCAGCCTCTTGAGTAGCTGGGACTAGAAGTGTACGACACCACACCCGGCTGATTTTTTCTATTTTTAGCAGAGATGGGGTCTCCTTGGTGAGGCTGGTCTCAAACTCTTGACCTCAAGTGATCCTCCCACCTTAGCCTCCCAGAGTGCTAGGATTACAGGCATGAGCCACCGCACCAAGCCTGCCCTATTTATTTTAAATGTAAGGTAAAAAGGAGGTTGAAGGGGAGTTGATGCTTTATGATAGGTCCTCACCTGCTCAAATTCATACTTAGAAGCAAGTATCACAATCTGAGGTGTCCTTTTCATTTACTTGTTTACTGTTTGCTCCATCGAAATGTACACAGTGTGTGAGCAAGAAATTTTCCTGCCTTGAGCACGGTTGCATCCATACATTTAGTGGGCACTACCTGGCACAGAGCTGACACTTTATAAATATTTATGCACAAACTGAATGGATTCATTGAGTCATTGTATTGTTTCTAAGGAAAAATAAGTTTTGAATTTCAGATAATCATTGTTCAGTAATTTGTGATATGATCCATGGCTAATTGTTAGGCAAGATACAATTTTGGTTTGATTTGGTTGGCCCATGTTGAATTTAAATTCTTGTTAAAAATAAGCGGTTTTCTTTGTTTAGAAGAAATTATGTTCAATAACTACCAGCTACTTACTAATTTTCTTAATGATTCTTCGAAGTAGGCATTATTCTTCACAGATGAGAAAATAGAAACTTGAGAGGATAAATAATTTCCCCGGAGTCATACAGATGAAGCTATGCTTGATCCCAAGTCTACGTATTAATAGTTATTTTTCTCCCTATTCTGGATTTAGTTACTTCTCAGGAGTAATGTGTGATTCAGGAGTGGCAGTGTATGTTTTATGTGGGAGGCAGCCTGATGATGTGGAGAAAATACAAGTTTGGGAGCCAGAGACCCCTGTTTGAAATCTGATTTTTGCCACAGCTGTGTAACCTTGTTTGAATTGCCTTCCAATATTCAGCTTTCTGATTCATTTAAGAAGTAGAAGTAAAGGATGGGTACACATACCTGGCACATTGTAAGTAAGGGTTCAGGATATGGAAGCTGCTATTGTTGTTGATAAGAGTCTTTAGTTTTCCTAGAATAATATGTGGAGAATTGAGAACTAATCATTGCTGTGTTTGCTATCACAGGTAGAGGAAGTCAGAGATGCCATGGAGAATGAAATGAGAACCCAGCTTCGCCGGCAGGCAGCTGCCCACACTGATCACTTACGAGATGTCCTTAGGGTACAAGAACAGGAACTGAAGTATGAATTTGAGCAGGTGAGGACCTGTTGTAAAGCATCAACTCCCCTTCAGCCTCTCCCCACCCATACATTATTATCAGGCTTTCCATTCCTTTTAATGTATTCTGAAGTCGTTGAAGAATGGGGAAAGATTTCAAATGTTACCTAATCTTGGAGTGGGGCTTTTTTATAGCTGCAAAACTACTCCTTTTTACATAAACCTGTGTGTTTATGACCAGATGTGAGTTTCATATATATATATTTTCTAGTTATTCGGAGTCTTCAAAGTTTTAAGGAGGGTTGATAAAGGGAATTTCAGGAATGCAGACAGTAATACTTGACACATGTAATCTCCTAGTTTATCTCCACAAACTCTTACACATAAATGGTAGTGCTCAGATTTTATAACTGAAGAAACTTCCAGAGAAGTTAAGTTTTGAAATCATAGAAAATTATCAGGATATCTTTAATCGTAACTGGTTTCTACACAGGAAACCATTTATAATAATATTAACTTATTATTTTGTTTTGCAAAACGGGAATGAGTTTTTCTAAATAAGGAGAATTTCCAGAAAATTGAAATTTATGCCAACATGAAAAGGTATTTGAAATTCTCTTTGATGGATATTTTTCTGAGAAAAATGAATGTATAAGCTCTTAAATAGAAGATATAGAATATAATTTAATTCTTCTTTAGGTTTTCTATGTGGTTAATTTATTGCCTTAAATTGACATTATTTCAGACTTGAATAGCCTACTCTCTTCTCCTGTCTGTTTCCTCTAATATTAGGTCCCATCAGTAAATTTGTAGACAAGTATACATCAAATACAAGTCAGAAAAATTTCTAAACCTTACACATAATGTAGGAGTTTCGTGACAACTATTTTGAGATTTTAATGGCCCTCTTTGCTTCAGGAGGTAGGATTTGTTAGAAGATTAGTATTCAGTTAAGTGACTTGCATTGAGGTAACATCACTTTTTTTTTTTTTTTTTGAGACAGAGTCTCACTGTGTTGCCCTGACTAGAGTGCCGTGGCTTCAGCCTAGCTCACAGCAACCTCAAACTCCTGGGCTCAAGCTAGCTGGGACTACAGGCATGCGCCACCATGCCCGGCTAATTTTTTCTATATATATATTTTTAGTTGTCCAGATAATTTCTTTCTATTTTTAGTAGAGACAGGATCTCACTCTTGCTCAGGCTGGTCTCAAACTCCTGAGCTTGAGCGATCCCCCTGCCTCGGCTAGGATTACAGGCGTGAGCCACCATGCCCGGCCTAACATCACTTTTTTTGTACACGATTTATGTTTTATTTCAGGACCTGGCTGAGAAACTATCTGAACAAGAATTACAGTTTCGTCGTCTCAGTCAAGAGCAAGTTGACAACTTTACTCTGGATATAAACACTGCCTATGCCAGACTGAGAGGAATTGAACAGGCTGTTCAGAGTGAGCATAATCTATGTTATCTTGTAGATAATTTTATTCATTGCAGCTTACTAGGATAATTATACAAGGATAATGGGGTATGTGCAATGATGTTAGGGCATAAATATACTAAAGTCACTCTACTAAATTTTATTTATTTTTTGGAAAATTGATCCCAGATTCAATGAGTTTAGAACATAGACAGTTGTGAGAGGAAATTAAAATCTAAAAATTAAATCTAAATAAACTGAAATTTTGTATCTTATTCAGCAGTCCCCAGCCTTTTTGGCACCAGGGACTGGTTTATTGGAAGAGAATTTTTCCATGGATGGTTTCGGGGGGTTGTGGGGTAAGGCGGAGCTCAGGCAGTGATGTGAGCGATGGGGAGCAGCTGTAAATACAGATGAAACTTTGCTCTCCTGCTGTTTACCTCCTGCTGTGTGGCACCCCAGATCCTAAGTTTCATGGAAAAATTTTTCCATGGATTGGGGTGGGGGAGGGGCGACAGAGCTCTGCAGCCTGGTCCCTAACAGTCCGGGTGTTGGGGACTACAGCCTTATATGACAAACATGAGATGAGTATTTACAAGGCAGTTTACCCAACAACACACTTTGGCTATGTCTTGTGAGCCCTGAATGGAGGGAATGGTCAACGTGGCCCCATACTGGCCCTCCAGAGGCTCTGGAGGGTTATCCAGAGCTAGTGATTTGCCAAACCCACCCACTAAATGAACAGTGGTTATGCTGAGGCCTCCATGTGCCACATTGAAAAAGAAATGTCTCGACAATGAGGGTGTTGATAAAGTGGGTTTCTTTGGGATGTTATGGAATCCTTTTTTGTTATATAAATGATAAAAATAAACTCAGTACTCACGGAATTTCAAGATCATCCTTTGAAGTTTCCCATTTCTTTGCAGGAAATTTCTGATGGCTCTAGCATAAGTCTTAGCCTAATGTAAATAACATGTTTCTTTCTCAACTACTAAAGATAAAAATACCTGGATTAGATACTATGCAGATGTTAATGACTTCTATGTACTGTTTGACTTTGCATTGTCCTGGGTGTCACAGGAAGAGGGAAGAGGGACTTAGTTGTGCTTGTGCACATGCATCCTCCCAGTTTTCTCCGTGACTTCAGTAAAAATAAGTCCTCATCAAATTGTGTTGTGCCTTACTGCCTCGTATGAAGAGGGCAGCTAGGAAAGAACATACTAAAAATTACAGTGGTGGGATGGGGTTGTAAGAGGCTCTCATCTCTGGCCTTATCTTCCACATATGTGGGTTTAACTCGTTGAATGTGCATTAGTTCTGTGGATGTAAGTAGTCAGGTGCAGAGAAAAATGTTCTTCTTCGCCTTTTTTCTTTGTAGGTCATGCAGTTGCCGAAGAGGAAGCCCGAAAAGCCCACCAACTCTGGCTTTCAGTGGAGGCTTTAAAGTACAGCATGAAGACCTCATCTGCAGATATGCCCACTGTTCCACTGGGTAGTGCAGTTGAGGCCATCAGAGTCAACTGTTCTGATAATGAATTTACCCAAGCTTTAACTGCAGCTATCCCTCCAGAGTCCCTGACCCGTGGGGTATACAGTGAAGAGACCCTTAGAGCCCGTTTCTATGTGGTCCAAAAACTGGCCCGAAGGGTAGCAATGATCGATGAAACCAGGAATAGCTTGTACCAATACTTCCTCTCCTACTTGCAGTCCCTCCTTCTATTCCCAGCTCAGCAACTGAAGCCACCAGAGGAGCTCTCCCCTGAGGATATAAACACATTTAAATTATTGTCCTACGCCTCCTATTGTATTGAGCATGGTGATCTGGAGCTGGCAGCAAAGTTTGTCAATCAGCTAAAAGGGGAGTCCAGACGAGTGACACAGGACTGGCTGAAGGAAGCTCGAATGACCCTAGAAACTAAACAGATAGTGGAAATCCTGACAGCGTATGCCAGCGCTGTAGGAATAGGAACCACTCAAGTACAGCAAGAGTAAGGTCTAGGGAAGAATTTTGTAAAGTCATATTTCATGTCAAAGAAAATCAGCAGGGTTTGCAACAAGGGTCCCAGAATTGTCCAGAAATGAGCAGGTTACAAGTACTGTTCTAAATGTTAACACCTGTTGCATTTATATTCTTTCCACTTGCTATCATGTCAGTGAACTCCAAAAGTGCTTTCTTTGCAACTTGTGTAACATTTTCTGTTTTTCAGGTTTTACTGATCAGGCTTGTGAGGCCAATCAAAATAATGTTTGTGATCCGATCCCTACTACTATTGATTCTGCCCTTGGAGCAAACTGAATAAAGCAACAAGATGAAAACTAAGTACCTTATCCCTTTCGAGAGAGTACCATGTCTAGTTTGTTGTGTGTGCAGAAAATTTCCTTGAGAAGTAGCAATAGCAGAAGTACGAACTTATGGCCACATGGAATTTCCAGACTGTGAAATTTCCAGACTGTGAATTGGGTCACAAGTCCAAGGCGTGCCTCTTGGCTTTGAAGATTTTGGTGAATTGATTCCTGCTGGTAATGCACAAGCCAAAATGCTAATGTATTTATAATTGGGGATATAGGAGTCTGGTGATTAAAAAAAATTTCGATTTCTACCCACAAATTAATTCGAGAGCCCTCAAATGGCTATAACTTACACATTTCTAAACCACTGGTAATGCATCTTGCTTCTTTCTAGTACCTGGGACTGTGAACCTCTTCAAAGTGGGGGTAGGGTACCTAGAATCTTAATGAAAGGGTTAACTAATTTCGTAGTGTATTTGATCTAGATTGCCGTAGAATCTAGAGAACTTTCTCAGCTCACCCTTCTAAAGATTAAGATAATTGCCATATTGGATAAAAACTAACCAATTACTACCTTTAGATTTGTTTTTTACTTCATGAAGACCAGCACCTCTACATAAAAATACAGTCAATTTCTTTTTCAAAATTACAGTTTTTTGTTGGGGGTTTATATATTCACAGAGATTATTGAGTAGGCACTTTTATCTAAGCAACACATATGCAAATCATGAAGGGGATCAGGCTCTAATTTATGTATCTTCAAGTGTATGCCAGCCCCAAAATTTGGATAGTTACATTATAGCGTTGACCTTGTTCTTTGATTTTGAGATATTATTGGTCCATCTTTGGCCTAGGTTGATGTTAATATTCCCTATGTTCCCTCCTAAGTGGATTCTTAATTCAATAAAATACCTCTAGTTTTTCTGATTAGAACACGTGCTTTATGTAATGGCCTTCATCTCTGGAGGTAGAGGCACTCTGGGCACCTGCCTGGCGACTAAGTTTTTACTAGAAGATGATGGAGCTGTTCTAAATTCAGGCTTTCTTCCCCTTTGGAATGGCATGAAATTGCAAAAATACATTAACTTGTAAAGCTAAATTTACCTATTTGTCAAATTAGAAGTGCTTTTTATTTTAATTTTATTCATGAGATTTGGAAAATATAATAGATTATAAAGAAATCTGTTTCTCTTGGAGCCCTGAAGTAACTTCCTTCAAATGCGATTATCTGAGCTCACAAGAAGTAAACACTACTGAGTGGTTTATTTTAGCTCTGTCAATCAAAATAATGACCACAGGCTTTCAAATCTCAGTAGTTCCTTTAACAGATGCCCCCTGCCCCATTGCTTATTAGGAACCAGGGTGATTTTGAAAAGCCAAGGCCTTTATTTTCCTTCCTCTTGCCTGGTAAAACTCAATCTTTGCGAGATGCCACTCAGTAACCACTTGAGTTCTCAGCACTATGAGGAGATGGAATCCAAAGGGCCAAGTTTGGGGAAAGGTAGGTAGAGCTCTGAGCTGTTAGGGCAGGTCAGCTTCACGTCAGCATATTTCTCTTAAGTCACACCACTGCCACTTCCATAAAGGTCATGTAAAGTTAAAATCATACGTTCTGCTTTCAATCTGTTTTGGCCTTAAATTGGATCACCTTACTGCCTTCTTCCTGATTGCTGTAGGACAGTGTTCAACATTTTAAAATTCATGCGTCCTGATTTAACATGAAAACTGATCGTTGCTTTCATGTTGTTTAAAGTTTCATAATAATGTAACAGACTAAAATGTAATTTTCAATAGCCTTTTTAAAAGGCACACTACTTGTGTATTTGTATGTGTTATTAATAATTTAAACCCTCTGCATTCTCTAACAGGTTCTGGATAAAAGCAGTCTCCAAGACCCAAATGAGTTGTGCCACTGGTTTTAAAGTAGCTTGCTTGACTCAGTGCAGAGCAGATCATTTGAGTTAACACAGAAGGGAAATAAAAAGGCTTAAATGTCAGGCAAATTATGTTCATCAGGTCCAGCGCTCACCTTTCCCCTGAACTAAATGCCTATACTTCCCTGGTTTCTTTGCCTTTGCTGTATCCTGGGGCCCTGAGGTTGGCTGGGAACATGAGAAAGCGAAGGATAGGGGCAAGGAGGAGGGTCACCTGGCCACTATGGCTCTTATCTGTGTGCAGAGGTGACAAGGCTTCACTAGCTTGTTGGTTTCATTGAAGAGCTGCTGGAGGGTCTGTGAGGCAGGAGCCAGCGAAGGGGCCATTGTTGTGGGAACAGACTCCATTGGTGCCAGTGGCAAAGCTTAGGCTGTTCAAGGAATAAGTTCTGTCGTGACCTGTATCCTCTTGGACATTCTTAGTTTTCAGGAGTCTTACATCTTGCTCAACTCTGAAAAATATTCTTGGCCTTGATTGCCAGCAGTCCTGAGTCCTCTATAAAACCCACAGGTAGACATTGTTAAATAGGCTACTTCCTAGGTCAGGCTAAAGACTTACTGCCTAGACTTTCTGTACCTTTTGATTATCCCATGTTGTCATACATCAACCAAACCATATATTTCTCTGGTAAAATGCCTGTCAAATCTAAATGATTCTATAAAATCTGCCCTGCCCACCCATGCTCCTAATGACCCAGTCTCATAGCATATCCTATTTTAGTGTTTTACAAACTTTTTTTTTTTTTTTTGAGACAGAGTCTGGCTCTGTTGCCCTGGCTAGAGTGCTGTGGCGTCAGCCTAGCTCACAGCAACCTCAAACTCCTGGGCTCAAGCAGTCCTCCTGCCTCAGCCTCCTGAGTAGCTGGGACTACAGGTATGCGCCACCATGCCCGGCTAATTTTTTCTATATATATATTTTTAGTTGTCCAGATAATTTCTTTCTATTTTTAGTAGAGACGGGGTCTCGCTCTTGCTCAGGCTGGTCTTGAACTGACCTTGAGCGATCCACCCGCCTTGGCCTCCCAGAGTGCTAGGATTACAGGCGTGAGCCACTGCGCCCAGCCTACAAACTTTTTTGACCGTGAACGGCAGTAAAAAGTTTACATCATGCTCTGGTACACTTGTGCATGTGTATCTACATGCACATATCTGTGTTGCAATATAAAAATACATCACAAATATGACACTACTACTTGTGATGTGTTTACATGCTCTGTTTTATTCTTGTTATCATGCCCAAAACTGATTTCAAACCCTGCAGTTTGAAAGACAAACACTACCCTATATAAAGCCAGTGACAGTACAATCTAACATCTTTTCCTCTAAGCCTAGTGCTTGGTATAGCATTTATACAGCAGCTAAGGATACCAGATGAGCAAGGTTTCAAAATCAGCAAAGCCTTTGCATAGAAGGTGGCATTCATTAAAATTCATTAAGCATTTACTAAGAAGTACCTAGGGCCAGATTTGAGTTGGAGTCTAAAGACATTTGGGATCTTTCAGTGCTGTCGAGCCTTTTGCTTGAATACTTTGATAGCTTTAAGTCCAATTTATTGTTAGAGTCCAGTGATATGTGGAACCAAAAACCGAGTTTCTGATTTCTACACATTGGTAATCTAACTCTGAGGCAACATTGAATGAATTTATTCCACATATTAGGACTCTTCCTTTTTCTCCTTGCCATTCCGTGGGAGTCCTTATTCCCATTTGCTTTTCTGGTACTCTGGTTTCTCCTGTTTTTTAAAAAGTTACTCAGAAATAGTTTTGCTATCCTCAGTTCCCACTATACAAAAGGCTCCTTTTAGATTTCCTGACATACGTTGCTTCCTGTTAGTGTTAATGCCAATGCCCGTCAGCTCTGGTGTCATTAAAGCAGCACATTCCCTTTTAATGCTACAGGGCTTTTCAACACTTGATTCTGGTTCTGATTGGATCGGGTTATAACTCATACCTTTCCTCCTTGTATCATTTTGTTTAAATTGTTGAAATGATGGCTAGGCGTGGTGGCTCAAGCCTGTAATCCTAGCACTCTGGGAGGCCGAGGCAGGAGGATTGCTTGAGCTCAGGAGTTGAAGACCAGCCTAAGAGCGAGACCCTGTCTCTACTAAAAATAGAAAAAATTAGCCGGGCATGGTGGCGCATGCCTGTAGTCCCAGCTACTCGGGAGGCTGAGGTAGGAGGATCACCTGAGCCCAGGAGTTTGAGGTTGCTGTGAGCTAGGCTGACGCCATAGCATTGTAGTCCAGGCAACAGAGTGAGACTGTGTCTCAAAGAAAAAAAAAAAACGTTGAGTTTCAGATCACAAATATATATTTTTCCTGTGTAAATTTTCCCCATTCAGCTGAGAAATGTTTGCTGATACTGTTCTGTGAGGGTGGGTCTTCAGAAACAAGGAGTTCTGTACCACTAAGAAACCACTTGTTAATGCCTTTTAGGGATGCAGTACTTGAATTGTATGGATGTGCAGGCAGTAGTGAGGAAGTAGATGGATAGCAGATACAGACTAATCAGGAGTAAAAGGAACACTGCAAAAAGGTCAACTTTAGAACTTTATAAGGGAAATCCATGTGCACAGGTTTATGAACAGAGGGTTGAGAATCAGAGGAGGTAAAAACTATTGGGGCTGGGCCTGGAGTAAGGTGATAAAATTGAGGGGACAGCTGAGACCAAAAGCAAAATTTAGAGGTTTATGACTTTGGCATAGAAAAACATCTTTTACTGATACTAGAGGCTAGACTGTGATGAAATAAACATTTATAGAGGAATTGGAGACTTAGCCTGTATGTAGGCCTTAATTTTTCTCAGAACCTCAAGGCAGTTATTTGCTCAGTGGGGGTTTGGAACATCTGTAGCACAAAACCACTGAGCTACAAATCCACTTTGAAAGTCCACCACAAACTCATTGACCATCGGATTTTACCGGTCAACTGTAGCTGCCTAGTAACATGATACGGCTCAGAGTTAGGGCTTGATAGGAAGAGGCATACTATGCGTCTAAGGATTGTACTGACAGCTAAGGCCAAGTGGGGCATCTACAAGTACTGATGAATGAGAGCAATAGGAAAGGGGCCGGTTAACCTTGCAGGCAACCAGGTTATCTTTGTAAACCAAGATTAATAACGGATTTACACTTTGTCCTTCTGTGAATTTTTTTTCTTTTTTTTGAGACAGGGTCTTGCTGTCTTGCCCCAGCTATAGTGCAGTGGTATCATCATAGCTCACTGCAACATCAAGCTCTTGTTCTCAAACCATCCTCCTGCCTCAGCCTCCCAAGTAGCTGGGACTATAGGAGAGCACCACCACACCTCACTAATCTATTTCTTGTACAGACAGGGTCTTAACTCTTGCTCAGGCTGGTCTTGAGCTCCTGAGCTCAAGTGATCCTCCCACCTTGTCCTCCCAGAGTGCTATAATTCCAGGGGTGAGCAACCGCGCCCAGCCCAAATTTGCTTTGATGTGGAGCAATGTGTGGATGCTTAAGAACCTAGTTACTATACTGGTATTTTATTTTTTTTTTATCCGTCAATTAGATGCCTTAACTGACATTCTAGAACACGTGAACCAGTTAGGTTTCCAAGGATGTATGACAATGGTAAATGCAGATGGGAACAACATTAACAAGTGTCAGTTACTACAGCATCTCATAAATGTCCACTCTGGCAGGGTAAAGATGAAATTGCTGATCTGGAGAACTCATAGGGTGCCTCAGTAAATCTGGGAGTCAAGTATGTGCAGAGCAGTCTGTGGAGGAAGCCCTTATGAAGGTGGGGATGCTCCTGCAGACCTCGAAAGTTCTTACTGGCTTCCAGCACCATTTAGAAGTCATGGTAGTAAGAGAAATGCTAAAAGTAGAAGTTCTCGACCAACTTAATTCCCAGCAATACACAATGATGTCCAGACTTTCCACATCGGTTTGTCATCACTAGCCCTCATTTTGACCACTAAAGAAGGTGCCAGCATACAGACAAACGAGGGAGCGATAAAAAACTCTGGAATGTTTTAGTTGGAAGACTATGGCAAAGGCTATATTAAAATAATGGAAATAACACACATGTACATTAATTACAAATTTTATTTACAGTCTTCATTTTATGAGTTGTGCAGCCTAAACTGTCATTATCCTGTTTAATTAATTTTAAGATGCATAATTTCACATATAAATATCCCAGAAATTAGACACTATTGACCCAACAGCAATTATGATGTAATTATAATTAGAGACTGTCTCTTCAGATGAAGGAAGGACCAGCAATGTAGCAGCACATCAGGCCCACAAAATCTTTAGTCCAGTGGCAGGGAGAGGGCAACTGCAAGCTGATGGCAGTATGAGGTCACCCAACACTACCTGAGGTATACAGAGCTTATCCTGACCACAAGAGCTACCGACCTCACTGCGTGTCTGAGAAATGAAAAGGACAGTGCTGTCGCTTAAATGGTAAGCCTCGAATGCTACAGTTAATAGATGGTTTAGCAAGTAGCAAGTTAGGAGCTTAATCTAACTAAACTGGTGTTGTATCAACTGTGTACTTCATAGTAACAAATTCACCAAATCTGTATCCTCTTATTTCTTTGTAACAGTGTTAAATATTAACATCCCAGTTCTCAAGTGTGATCCCAGCAGCTATGGTGAACCCATTACTGCTCCTGAATTTCCCACTTTCATTTGTCTTCATTGATGTCACTGTCACTGTCACTATCACTGTCGCTGGTCAGTGCAGTTAGGTTGCCCAGGGCTTCCCTGTAAGGAAAAGAAACTGGAGGGTTACACTGCAAATCAGCCGGAAGCTGGGGTTCTTGGTATATGACACTCACCTCTAATCTATCCGTTTTGAAATAGAAAAAGGGACCCTGCAGCTGCATGAAACTGTATTAAGAACAAAGGAAGCCCAGGTGCGATAGCTCACGCCTGTAATCCTAGCACTCCGGGAGGCCGAGGCAGGAGGAACCCTTGAGCTCAGGAGTTTCAAGACCAGCCTGAGCAAGAGTGAAACCCCGTCTCTATTGAAAATAGAAAAATTAGCCAGGTGCCATGCATGTGCCTGCAGTCCCAGCTACTTGGGAAGCTGAGGCAGGAGGATCCCTTCAGCGCAGGAGTTTGAGGTTGCAGCAAGCTATGAGGATGCCACTGCATTCCAGCTAAGGTGACAGAGTGAGACTCTGTCTCAAAAAAAAATTACAAAAAACCAAACAACAACAACAAAGGAAAAAGTTCCAATAGCCAAATCGATAGGCTTCCCTGACTTGTATGACAAATGAAATTGTCACTCAACTACTACATTCTGACTTTTTGTTAGGAAATATAGGGGACAGAAAGCTATAAACATGAATGGGCAGATGGACAAATGGTCTGTACCATTTTATAACCTTTCCCTATGGTGAGGACACAAGACCCACTTACTTTTGTTCCTGGTTGATTGCAAAGTCAGTCATTACTCTCTGGATGAGGCCCTCACAAATCGGTAAGCTGAAGGCACTTGCCAGCTTTACCACCTCAATGGCCTGCACAGGACTGTTAGACACTTTTGCACTGTCCATAAACTCATTCAGCAACTCATTTCTGTAGAAGAAGGGCAAAATGTGAACATTCTCCAACTAAGCCCCTAAACCCCTTCAGTCAAAGATTTAAAGGCAAGATCCAGTATAAATTCAGTAATAAAATCCTTAATAGAAGCTTTGGAGGCATGAAGTTAGACATGAAGTCTAACTTTAAAGGGCCAAAGAATTATGAACATTCATTCAACATGCCGTCACTGAGGATCTACTCAACATATATCCTATGTGTTGATAATTGAGCACTGATAAAAAACAGTGCTTACCTCAGGATGCCCTGGATGGTAGGAGAGACTGACAAACAAACAGGATTGCCCAAATGTGGTCGCTGAAGTATGTGAAGAAATTCCAATCACCCACAATGAGTCAAACCCATGGCAGCTACTTCCAGGCTGCACAGGGGGTGGGGGTGGAGGGGTGGGAGCAGGGCTGTTAATTTCAACTTACCTAGGGATCTTATTATGCTTTCTGAAAAGCCCCAACATTTTCCTGTTGAAGATGAGACAGGAGAAAGATCATAAATACTAACTAATAGAAAAACAAAGCAATCAGATAACTGTAGCTGTCCTAGCCCTGTTAGCTACTGAAGACACACATCGGTGGCCTCACTGGCTCCCAACTCTGTACATCACAATCACCTCAGGTGCTTAAAATCCCTCCCCACAAACTCCATATATCTATATTACAAGTTTCACAGGTAAATCTGATATACTGCCAGTGTTGAGAACTACTGGTACTGGTTGAGTATCCCTAATCTGAAAATCCGAAACGCTCCCCAATCTGAAACCTTTTGAATATGAACATGATGCTCAAAATTTCACAATTCCAAATTTTTAGACCAGGGATGCTGAACTGGTATGTATAATGCAAATATTCTGAAACCCAAAACACTTCTGGTCCCAAGCATTTCAGATAAGGGATACTCAAACCTGTATTTGTCCTCTTATATAGGATCATCTCTGTCCGCCCAGGGAGGGAATATATCCTACGTACAGTCGGGGGAGGCGTGGAACAGAGCATAGTCCGTTTCCCTCTCATAATTACGTTATGATGAGCAGGCTCAGATTGAGGCAACAGTCTCATGTAAGTGCTCACCATCAGCCTGCCACGTGCAGGACAAAGGAGAAACACATACATTCAGCTCCCATGACTCAGCTGAGGTCCGTACCCCTGCGCCAATCATCACAGCCTGATTATAGCACGTGTGTGCCAGCTAACACACACTTTGTTAACTAAGCTAACAAACAAATGCAAATGTCAAATGTTTCTGTCACCAGCAGCAGCACAGCTGCTAACAGGTCGTGTGCGTGTGAGCCACACCTGTAGACAAGTTGAGGCAGAAAGCCTTCATCTTTTGCTGAAGATAGTTAATAGCCACATATACTTTCTCATACAAGGAGCCACGCTTAAGTACCCCCAACTTACTGATTCAGCCCACACATATACAACACAGGATACAACAGAACCACCTGTGACTACCCCTACCAAAGTATCCTTCTGTCAACTTCTGGAAAAATGAATATGCATAAGGTCTCCATTCTAAAACACTAAAAATTAGCATGTGAATAAAGTGCTGATAAAAACATAAGCAGAATACAGTGGCACAAATCAAAGATGGGTGCTAGTCAAGGCCATGTTTAATAAATGCACTTAAACACAAGCTTCCAGAAATCCAAGTACAGAGCCTACATTTTAAGCTGAGGGGTAGAGTAGGAGGAGCACCCAAAAATGATGCTTCAATAACCCAAAAGACCAAAACATTTTCAAAACGTTTTTTTGATCATATTGTTCCACGTAAGTGGACAAATGAGGTTAAGTGACTTAATTGCCCACAGGAAGCAGAAAGGTCAGAAATGGAAAGAGAATTCTCAGCTCATTGGAACCACACCTTCTCTCAAGTACATTATGCATGTTGGTCTTCTTCTAAAAGTTTGCTTTTTAGCATTTCCCATCAAGTGTCTGTTATATATTCTAGTTTGACTCCTGATAAACTACATGTCATACAGCCAAATCGGAGAGTCTCTACCGACCTGGGTGAATGTTTTAGAGCCAATGTTTAGATCCTAATTTATACTTGTGGTATTGTACTCACCAGGCTTCCTGGGTTCTCCCAGCCCTTAAAAAGAGGACAGCTATACAGTTAAGAGGGATGGCAGGCCAATCCGGGGCAGCCTGTCTGGCATCCTGGCGTTCATATGTAGATTTGATATCAGCAGCACAGTCAGCAAACTCCACCTGAAGCTGAGAGGGTTTCAGAGTCAGCAAAATTGCCTAACTGGTTTAATGAGAATTTCAGTTCAGGGAGACTACCTACCATAGGACCATTAAAATTTTTGAGCCATCCATTTTACCATTTGAATATATCACGTGTGTATTCACGTGATATACAATACACAACTAATATGGTAAAAAGAAAAAAGGACCCTGTCCTGGGATAAATAATTTGATTAGTTAGCCACATCTTTCAAATTCAACTATGGGTTTTCTTTTTAGCTGGAAATTGTTTTTAAAAGTAAGCTGAAGACAGAGAAAAGCTAATTTCATGTTGCTTGCTTTGGACTACAGGAATGAGGGTGACTTTAGGAATGGTATTCTGCTAACAGCAAGATATGTTTAGATGTTTCATAACTTAAATCTGGTTTTGGGTGGCAGAACTCTCCACAATGATAGATGAAACCCAGGAAACTAATCTTTTTTCTTTTTATTTCAGCATATTATGGGGGTACAGATGTTTAGGTTACATATGTTGCCCTTACCCCCCCTCCCCCAAATCTTAAAGCATCTCAGTATTAGAAGATATATGAGTTAGTATATATCTAATAACAGTAACAAAACTTGAGTTTCAATACAGACCTACCTGTGGTGGGTGTTTATCCCTTGCCATGAGAATCAGGATCTCTTGCCTCAGTTCAGTGCGAAAAGTATGACCATATTCTTTACTATCTTGAAACAAAAAAGGAACACAGGAGTGATCACTACCATGTAATACCAATACTCTTTTTGGCTGGCTTTTGCCCAATGTCAGCTGTCAACCTTATTTTTTGGTGGGCAAAAATTAGTTGCTGAAATTATTTATTCCAGGTTTATCCAGGATTCCAGAAAACTGGCAGGATGACTCACAGTAAGAAAAAGTAAGAGTAGTGAAAGCCAATGCCAGTAACTGGTTCCCAGTCAAGTATTAAACACTGCTCCATATTGTAAGACACTGTTTTATAGTACTTGGAAGTTTTCAATGTTATTATGATTGTTTTTTTCAGATTTAGATTCTGCAATGGACAGGTTTGGATTTATGACAGGCCCATCCTCAGCAAACTCTGACCCTGATCCATTGCCTGGCCTCTGTGCCCTAGTTTGTTGCACAGTAGAAGAAAAAAAGAAAAAAAAAAAAACAAACAAAAAAACCCTAACCTTTCCAAATTTGAGGAATCATTTCTAGCCGATTGGCCACATCCAGTGCTTGGAGAAGATCTATCAATGTTTGGGAGTGGGGAAAGAAGACCTGATTAAGAGAAGAAATACATTTTTAAAGCACTAACCAGCAAAGATACCCACAAATTCATCTACAATGATAAATGACAAGTAATGAACCATCTTACTGAAGGTATCAGGTCCTTATACCACTTCAAGGTGACATCAATTTGTTCCATTAGACAAATTAAAGTGAAGAACTTAGAGCTGTCATGGAGAGAAAAAGTACAGTTAGTCTAAAATCCCTACGTGTAACAAGAGGAGAAATAATTAGTGAAATTATAGCATAGTTAGTTACATGATATGTTACAAAGAACTTTAAAATATCTACAAACAATTAAAGTTTCACAGGCCAGTGCTTGAACCAGAAGTTGCTAACCTGTGCTCAACTTCCCAATTAATACCATCTTACCCCCAACTGGTCATTTATGACTGCCGCCTCAGTACACTCTTAGGTCGTGGCAAGCAGGTACTAAATATTGTATTCATTTTAAAAACATTCAGTGTGAAGCAAGGATTTGGACAGACAGACAAAACAATCCTCACACACTTGTTAACGGATTACCTCCTTAAGTTCATGTTTTTATCTGCCTAAAAGCAAATCCATTAAGGGAACCTCTCTAGGCTCCAGTACTTTGATCTTTGAATATAAAAGCAAGGGGCTGGGATGAAATCTTTAGGGACTCACCCTGCTATAACCATTTGAAAATATAAGAGGACCATAAAGGAAAAAGATACGTAGATTTTTAAAGTGTTGCAAAGAAAAAAATCTCAAAGGATACAAATTAGACTTCCAAATCTAGCAGTTTTACCACGGCTTTAATTTCTAAGTGCTCAATTAACCTGTTAACTATTAAATCATGGGAATGCTGCCTGAATCCAGACTTGAGCTATAAAGGGCCACCAACAGCCTCCCACTTGCAGACTCTACTAATTAATGCAAAAGGATACATTTCCAACACACTCACTAATAGAAATTACGACGATGATCAGATCCAATCAATTTCCAGTTGTCTCCAGTGTTTAAAAGGCCATGTACTTGGTAAGCAAGGTCTAGATCTCTGAGAGATGAGCACTGAAAATTTGCAAGTATTAAGTATCACAGTGATATCCTTGTCAGCCAAAGAGCTGTTCATTACATAAAGAAAAAATGTAAAGTTCCTTGTGAAAATGCTGACTTAATTTACTATTGGTTGACAGCAAATAAGTTACAAGAAATTGGTGGTGGGGGGAAACAAACACCAAGTTTTCTTAAATTTTTAACAAAATTATTTTGATTTAGCAATTGTACCTTTAGAAAGTAATTGTACAAAAACACCTGGTCAAGCGCACAAAAGACACCTGGAATGCTCTGTCTACCACCACTGCACTAGCAAAAACTCCATAAAGTAACTAAAAACCACTCACAGAAGAGTTAAATTATAGTTCCTTCCTCCTATGAAATACTGGTTGCTGTCAACAAATAAAACACCATGGAAGTGTATCTGGGTGTACATACATTTGAGAAGCCAGAGAAAAAAACCTGGGAGGATACATACTAAATTATCCTTACGGAGTAGGATAATTTTTTTCACCTTAAAATTGCTTGAAATTTTTCCTACAATGAGCATGATAAAACAAAAAACTGAAATAAAAACCACTATCAATTTTAAAAGTTCCTAATATGAAATACTCTGAAAGCTTATTTGAGCAGAGGCATGAAAAAAGGCAATATATACAGTAAACACAGGGTAGGAATGTTATATGATTAAAAAGTATAGATTTTAGGGAAAGAAGGAAAACAAAAGCAAAGACATGAACAGAACTAAGAAGAAGTGAAAGAACCAAGGAGAACTCTCCAATTACAGATGAATTTTGGAAATGGATAGTAACCTTCTTCCAAAAAAGGAAAAAGAAGTTAAGTAAGAGATGGTACTTACAACTTTCATGGCTGACTGAAAAAACAAATCTGAAAATCAAAGTTCACAAGACCTTTGGTTACTATGGATAAAATATATTTTCAAGTCAGTAACATTAATAAAAATCCAACAAAACTGCTAAGGTATAAGATAAAGCTAAGGGAATCGACACTCAAGAAAGGAAGTATACACCAATGTGCCAGACATTTTGGCTTTCTCAGAATGATCACCCCAAATATTACTAAGCTAAAAGGAAACCCTGCCCTCATCACAAGGCCTCTAAATAACTGGCACTCAGGAAAACCAGCCCTGTCTTTAGAGGAGGAAAACACAAGCAATTTCTGAACATACCATCATCCAAGTCCTTTGGAGAAAATTTTTTTCCCATTAATTCATTCATTATATCATAGATGATCAGGGATGATCCTTTTGAAGGGCCTTCTACAGAACAAGAAAGTAAATGTGTTTTATCATGAATCTACTTCCTGTACTACCACCAAACTCACAGCATGTAGTACAAAGGGACACATTTCTCCTTCTTACATCTCCAGCCTAAAGCCTGGCACAGAGCTGGGCAGGGGGCCAATGTTTGCGAAAGGAATCACTGCACCCTGCAGAATCCAATTCTGTTAGATCTGTGACAAACATAGGTCTCTGTGCAGGTGCTCAGTCCCTTCCTTCTTCATTTCTTCACAAGCCAGACTCTGACTGGAGTGGGAGGCAGACACCAACACACACACACCCTCACCAAAGCATCATACTTAGAAAAAAAACATGTTTTCTGCTAGTAATCACTTGTGTTCCTTTAAACGTAATCAGAATGAGAAGGCCAAGAAAAAGGAAACCAGAGAATTGATGGGGGCAGTTCTTAAAAATCACACGAGCTGAACACTAACAGGTCAGAAAATCCACCTACATTCACCTATGTTATTCCTAGTCAAATACTTATCTATACTCCCTTCCTGACCTTTTGTACATGTAAGTGATAACATAGTTATAATGATAGCACAGATATATTTTCACAATTTCCTCAAGCATGTTTCCATTTGCTAACCTTCCTAATGATTTTATTAGTTACATAATATTCTAGTTTATATGTATTATTTCTATGTTATTTTAAGTGCTCCCCTTCAGGTAAATTCCTAGAAATTATTATGGCAGACAGCCAATTTACATACATAAGACAAACCCACACTCCTTCCCCCACCCTAGTCCACATGGTCATGGCTACTATTTAGGAAATACAAGTACCTTTCACTTTGGTTAGCACCGAACCAAAGTGATACATGATAGTATGAGGAAAGGAATAGAATTTGAGGTCAGATATACTAATTTCACCACAATCTCATAAAGTTTTAAAGGATCTAGTTATCATGGAAACTGCTTATCTGTTTCCAAGATAAAATCAGTCACCTGTTTGGTTTTTTCACTAAAAAGATAATTAAAAAACAAAACAAAAAACTTTCCTATATAGGTGAGGATGTGGATTCTGCAAAATTAGCCCTTCGAACCAGAGAATCAAGTTTCTACCTATAGTTCTTATAGTCTATCAGGAGAAGGAATGAAGAGAACTGTCACTTCTGAACCCGAGGGTACTTTCATAGGCTGGGGGCAAAGAGGTAAGAACCAACAGATTCTGAGTGCCTACCGTATGCCTTCCAAGCATGGTACCAGCCACTGTTGTGTTATTTATTTAATCACCACACCCTGATATGATTACTCAGATAGGTATCCAATCCCTTTGACACAGCTGGTAAATATATGGTCTAGCTGAAATTTCAGCTCAGGTGTGCCTTGCTCCAATGCCCATTCTACAGAGCACAGCTCTAACTGGAACTGACAAAAGTGGGTGACAAATGGAGCCTCAAGGTCCTCCCAAAAGGCTTCACAATTAATTCAACCTTCCTCCAGAGTGGTACTGTCCACTAACTTTCTGAGAAGATGGAAATGTTCTATATCTGCATCATTCAGTATGGGAGTCACTAGCCACGTGGTTACTAAGCACCAATACAAAAAAAAAAAAAATTTTTTTTTTTTTACTTAATATTTTTTAGAGACAAGAGTCTCATTCTATCACACAGACTAGAGTGCAGTGGTGTGATCATAGCTCACTATAACCTCAAACTCCTGGCCTCAAGCCATTCTCCCGTCTTGGCCTCCCAAAGTGCTGGGATTATAGGCATGAGCCACTGCGCCTGGCCTATTTTACTTAATTTCATTAGGTAATCGCATATTAAGTAAAATTCCATTGGCTAATGGCATAGCTCTGGAGAACAAAAGGAACTTCAAACTGAAATACCTTCTGTCCATTCCTATTTGTACACCAAAATTGCTAGTACATTTTATAACCCTCTCCCTTCCAGCTCAAGTTTTATATCAAAAACAAGATTACTACTCTCGAGTATAGCTTTTTGCTCAGGCTGTACATGTTAATTTATGAATTCTCTTTTCTTAATTCATATGCAGAGAAAGTAACTTGCAACAATTAATCACATAAATTCAAGGAAGTGGTCAATTTTCTACATAAATTAATACAATTTAAGGCCATACATACCTTGTTGATAAAACAGCTGAATAATATGGTGATATGTTGCAAGCGAGGGTTCTCAAATTACCAGGTAGATGGAAAGAATAAGAAATAAAGTAAAAACACAGCAATCTAAAATATAGCTTAGTGAGGCACACTGAATTAAAAACCTACTAATGTTACTATTTAAGCAAAAGATGCATTTCTATTCCTTTGAATAAAAATATTTTTTAGCTCACCTAATTAATGTAAAGGTGAAAAATTATCATAAAGATTATATCACTTTCACAAAGTCAAAATACCTATTACCAATAAGATTCTTCATTGAGAACAGTAAAGCATATTGTAGTGAACTGACTTCCAAAGCAACCTTCGATAAATAATTAATGAAAAATATACAACAGTTCACTTCCTTTTTTTTTTTTTGAGACAGGGTCTCCCTCTGTTGCCAGGGCAAGAGTGCAGTGGTGTCATCATAGCTCACAACCTCAAACTCCTGGGCTCAAGGGATCCTCTTGCCTCAGCCTCCCAAGTAGCTGGGCCTATAGGCGAGCAACACGATGCCCAGATAATTTTTCTATTTTTTTGTAGAGACGGGGGTCTCGCTCAGGCTAAAAATACACAACATACAAGCACACGCTTGGGTTCAAATACCTAATTATGCTAGAAAAATGTCAAGAAATTTAAAACTAGGTAACTCGAAGTGATCAACTCTCATAATCAAAAGACCCATTAAAATGTGCCTAAAATACTAAAAGAATACTCTAATTTTCTGTAAAGAACATGAAGATGATAAAGGCGCTTCCACAATAAGTTGATGTAATTAAGTTTACCAGATGTGGAAAGGAAATTTCTAACATATGTAAACAGCAAAAGAATTTACATGTCTCATTCGCTTATGTGGCCCTGAAATGTCTGGTCAGAAGGGTCTTCAGTGAGGACCCCAAGATGCACCCTCACCTATTCCGACGGCTTTCATTTCACGTAAGGTCCGTAAGGCTGGCACTCTTGCAAGTACATAAAATCTTCGGAGACATTTCAGAATGGTATTAAAAGTCTGCAGATTTGGTTTTACCTTCTGTGCAACCATTTGTTTCAGTAGCTCCTAGTTAAATCAAGAGCAAGCAGTTTTTATGCCTGGGTAGACAGTTTGCCCTACAATCTGTATTTCATACAAAAAGAGAGGATTTAGCTTTCTTGCTATGTCTACAGCAGGTTAGTAACTATATCTTTATTTTAAGAATTGCTTATTAATTAGGACCAGTGATTCTGCCTTTTAGAGAAGCCCCCAAATCAATCATCCACCCTACTTGATGAAGGTGTCCAACTGTCCTCACTCCTCTACCTATGAGAGCTTTCCAAGAAAAGACTCAAGCAAAACATTAGACCAGGATACAAAACATGTTTCTATTCCTAAGTTACCAGACAAGAGTCCATCCAGCAATTTCAATTTTTTGAACTTCATGATAGGAACTTCACAATAAATATGTGTGACTTTTGTAACAGAAAAATTGTTACGAGAAATACATGAATAAAGCAACCCAGGTCTTCCAGAATTCTAGCTATATGCTCTGGGTCAAGTAACTTTTTCTTTTCATGTGTCTGACACAGCTACTTAACCTATAAGGCTGCTGGAAGGGTGGTTTAACAGGTAACTGCTATGCAGTGACTGTCATATAGATAGATACTCAATGAATGCTGTCTTTCCCCAGTGTATTTCTGGTAAAGGACATTTAAGGCCTATTAAAAGATAAACTGAGAGTTTCTCCTTACCAGTGTACTATTCCATTTTTCCTCAAAATTCTCATCCATCCTCCATATTGTTGCTTCAATCAATGCATTGAATGTGTATACATCAGCTGTAAAAGAGTAAAATAACAAAATTTGAGGTTGAAGATTAACCCCTAAATAGCTGAGTTTAAGGCAAAGTGGTCATTCCTATATGTCTCTTGGCTAATCACCACATTCCACAAAACTGGAAAACAACTCCCCTCTCTAAATCTTTCCTCCTGCTTCAGTCACCAATGTCACAGGAAACAGTAAAATGTAGACCAATGATTGAGGAAAGATCCAAAGACTTTACAGATTCTTCAGAGAAGGAAAGAAAAGGAGAGAGGGATGGAGGGAAGTTCTCAAAACAAACTCACCATGGAGTCTGTTGTTTAATAATTCAGTGTACAAGTTTAACGCCTGCTCATAAGCTCGGTGCTGGAAAAGGAAAAATTAAGCATCATCAAATTCATTCAAGTATTTGCATATCTACTGTTCTAGGGTTTGGAAATAGAGCAGTAAACAAAACAGACCAGGCTCTTTTCTTGTGAAGCTTATACTCTAGTGCAGTGGTCTTCTACCCAGGGGACACTGGGTAATACCTGAACATATTTTTTTTAGTTGTCACGCTGAGGATGGGAGAGAGTATACTATTCATATCCAGTGAGTAGAGGCCAGGGAGCTCCTAAACATCCTACAACGCACAGGACAACCCCCTACAACAAATTATGTGACCCAAAATGTTCGTAGTTCTGAGGCTGAAAAACCCTGACTTAGTGGAAATTAAAGATAAAAATAAGTAAAACAAAGGTACCTTCACCATTCCTCGGATCATTGTGCAGTAGGAATATGCATTTTTCTCTGGCATCAGAGCAAAGATTCTCTCAGCATTGTTTTTTGCTCTAGACGCAAGAGAGTAAACCTGAGTCAGGGAAACAGGAAAAACCAATAATAGCTACCACCATTCACTAGCAGCTTATAATGTTCCAGACAGTGTGCTAAACACTTTATGCATATTTCAAATAATTCTTACCACCCAGAAAAGGAGACATGGTTATCATTATTTTGAAAATGGGGAAAAAAATCGAGGCTGAAAGACCAGGGCTTTGCAGTTATATGACAGAATCAGAATTGAAAAGGAAATGTTTATGCACAAGTAATGAATACCCATGGTATTAAAACAAAAAGCAAACTGTAGGGCAGAGAGGTGGTTCATGCCTGTAATCCTAGCACTGAGAGAGGCCAAGGCAGGCAGATCATTTGAGCTCAGGAGTTTGAGATCAGCCTGAGCAAGAGCGAGGCCCCATCTCTATTAAAAATAGAAAGAAATTAGCTGGACAACTAAAAATATATAGAAAAAATTAGCTGGGCATGATGGCACATGCCTGCAGTCCCAACTACTCAGCAGGCTGAGGCAGAAGGATTGCTTGAGCCCAGGAGTTTGAGGTTGCTGTGAGCTAGGCTGACGCTACAGCACTCTAGCCCGGGCAACAGAGTGAGACTCTGTCTCAAAAAAAAAAAAACCAAAATCTTTCAGAATTAGAAGTACATATTCCAAGGCAGCATTGCTGATGAAACTACCAAAGGAATCATACCATGTCGAGGTTGTGCTGACTGGGAAAAAAGAAAATCAAGCACCAACCTCTAAATATAATAGATTCTTGTGCTGCTGGCTGGAGTTTAAGACCTTACAATTAAAGGTCTAAATGCATATGAATACGAATTGTGAAACTTATAATGCACAATAAAAACAGACTATTTTAGAACATCTTAGGATTACGTCTTCTTCAGGGAGTGATGGGACATATTCCATGTACCATAAAAAACTGTAATACAAGGTTCTAATTATGTGTAATATACCTCCATGTAACTCCAGATTGATGACCAGCCTTCTTCCTAGATTTCTTGTTACTTTCCTCTTCCTCGAATGAAACACCATTAAGAGAAATAAAAGACAATGGAATGCATTCTCCCAGTCAGACTACTCAAAATCAAAAGGGTAAAGGGAACTCAGAAAAAAATAAAGAAAATATAGATCCAGCAAAAGGCAAAGAGGAAGCCCAGTAAATACGTACACATTTATATTTAACTTCTTAAGTATAAATCAGTGAATTCACAGATTTTGAAAAGCAAAGTTGGCCCTTAAAGCAACAGTGACGACCTGAAGGTGAGATGAAGCTAGTGCCCTGTAAAGCCTGGCCCACAGGTATAAACTGGAAAACCAAACACGGCTTGCTTCTTCAAAGCCTACATCTGGCCTGATCCACAAAGAAATACTGTTCATTATTAGAGTGAAAGCAAGAAAAGACAACATATAGCTAATGTCTAACACTAATCGGAACAAACCACAACTTTTTAAAAGACTAAAGTCTTGTCCTGTATTTATAAACCAAGCTGCTGCAGAGAGACAGGGTTGGTTGGCACTGCAGAGGTCAGTGTTGGGTCTGCAGCCTACTGCCTCAAGAATTGGGGATGGAGAGGCAGAGGGCCAGCTAGGCCAGGGCTTCAGGAGAAGATGCTCTGGAAAGCAAGGTGTGACTGCAACCCACTCCCTATGCACTTCAATTAAAAGACTTAAGGTTTTCTGTATATAAAAAATCCACATTTTGGCCGGGCGCGGTGGCTCACGCCTGTAATCCTAGCTCTCTGGGAGGCCGAGGCGGGCGGATCATTTGAGCTCAGGAGTTCGAAACCAGCCTGAGCAAGAGCGAGACCCCGTCTCTACTAAAAATAGAAAGAAATTAATTGGACAACTAAAAATATATAGAAAAAATTAGCCGGGCATGGTGGCGCATGCCTGTAATCCCAGCTACTAGGGAGGCTGAGGCAGTAGGATCGCTTGAGCCCAGGAGTGTGAGGTTGCTGTGAGCTAGGCTGACGCCACGGCACTCTAGCCGGGGCAACACAGTGAGACTCTGTCTCAAAAAAAAAAAAAAAAAAAAAAAATCCACATTTAGTGGAGAAAAATGAGAAAAGATATAAAGAAAAATACCCATAATAATCCCATTATCCAGAGATAAACACCTTTTAAATTTTTTCTTATGCATATGAAAAAACATTTTTACAAAAATAGAATATGTATTTATTACTGTATAACCTTTTCCCTACTTATACATGCTAAATCTTTCCACACCCAAATAGATCTACACTAGTGCACTCAATAGCTACAAGACACTCTTTTACCATAATTTGATCTACTATTGAACATCTAGACTGTTTTCAACATTTTTGCCATTTATAAGTACAAATACTTCTTTGTCTCTGTTCATCCGATGCAAAGGATTCCTTGGGACCTTATTTCTAGAAGTAAATTCTAGAGTTGAGATAGGCTATGACTCAACAAACAGGTGGCTCCTGGCACACCACTATTCTGTACCCTCAGCCTAGCATGCTCCCTCCTCTCTGCCTATGTATGTATGAATTTTTGATGGGGCCCAGGCAAAGGAGTCTTTCCTTGGCCATTACAAATCATGTTGTCACTGTGAGAGAGAGGCAGCCTTAAACATTTCTGATCAAAGCATTGCCTGAATAGGAGGTAGGCAAAGACAAGATATTTCTTAAAAGGAACCAGGGTTAATTTAAATTATTAAAAATCTTTCTCTTCCTCCTGCACCAACTTTTTATCAAGGCTATCATACCACACCACACCACATCTCAGTACAAATCTCTTACTACTACCCTGACACATGACACAAGAACCCATCTTATTTTCAGAAAGCATTACTTCTACGGGGGAGGGGGGAGGAGGGGATGGGTATATGCATACACAAAGAGTGCGATGCGCACCATCCCAGGGATGGACACGCTTGAAGCTCGGACTTTGGGAGGGGGCAAGGGCAACATACGTAACCTAAACATCTGTACCCCCATAATATGCTGAAATAAAATAAAAATAAAAATAAAGAAAGTATTACTTCTAAAAGATACTTAAAAAAAAAAAAATCAATGCCAAAAGTAGTTACCAGTTCTTCTGACTGTTCAGTTTGCTGAAACTGATAATTAGTTGAGGGCTCTTGGTCACCATAGTAACACAATAAATCCAAGAGATTATTTGTTGTTTTAAGAGAGACAGTGGTTCCTGTGGGTAAGTGAAACAGAAAAGAAACCTTGAAACACTCAAGAACTAAAGCCTGTTAGATTAAAATTCTTTGCTTTTTCTATTATCTGTGGCTTTGCTGATAACATACTTAATATCATCTACCACTTTTTCAACTGAGGACTATGTACCCAACATCAACTTAAAACACCTGGAGTGATGCATACAGGGACACAATCCCTATTACCTGTGCGGTTTGACATAGAAGATTAAAATACAAGACGAAGTTTGACCCTGTGAACACTTAATTTATGTGATCATATCCTTAGAGAAACTATCTCATGATTTTGTTTATCACCTTTAAACTGAACACTATAAAATATCCTCACTTAGTTCCCTTGGCCCAGGTCCATTTGGACAAACATAAGTAGAATGATTCCATTTGGATCCAGACCTTCACTAAAATCGTCCCTAAAAATAGTAGCATAATTGTCTAACTATAGCCTTTTAAAAATTATCTTTCAAAACATTATGCTCCCATTCTGACACTCATTAAAAAGAGGGGAAAAAAGGGCACAGGAAGGAAAAAAAGTATGAGATATAATCTACTGTTTTAAAAGAAAAGTAAGTACATCGTTCTAAACAATGCATGGTGATAAATAAAAATGCCCATCAGGAAATTTAAAAGCCCAGAAAGAAAGCACAGCACAGTGAACAGGGCACAGGCTATGGAGTGCAACTCAACTGGGTCATACTGTCTCAGAGTCTCAGAGTTGTGAGACCTGGAAAATTACCTAATAGTTTCCTTTATAAGATTACTATAAAACAAACCAACTTATAAGGTATTATAGAGTTAAACTGAGTATGTATGTGAAATACCTTAGCGGAGTGTTTGCCAATTGCTAGGGGCTTAACAATGAAACTGTCTATGATCCCTTCCCTGGTGTGTTAGCTCACTGTTACTGAGCTATGGTTCTGACACCTGTCTTTATTGAATGTACATATCTACACCACAAAGTGGGTAAAACTAGAAAAAGACAAGCTTTAACACTGAGAACTTGAATGCAGACTCATACCAGATGTTGATTATATTCAAGAAGCAGAGGGGAAAGCCTCACTAAATTATAATATGCTACCATCATCCAGTTGTCCATCTGATGCTATACTAGGCTGCATACCAAAATTCTCAAACATAGCTTTCTGCAAATGTTTGTATTCAAGTGTATACTGAGTAATTCAGTCCAGTTTCCATCTCTTCCATGTTTAGCTGATTTTTATCTTAAATCACCAAACAGCATTCTAGAGTCCCAAAAACTTAAACAATGCCAGCTGCCTTTGATGTTGCTGTCCATATATTCTCACGATGGCTTATTAGCCGTGCTTTCTAGATGTGTATACCTGGAGGTTCATCACCTCTAATTCAGAGAGCCACAGGATTTTACAGCTAGCAGCTCTGAGGAATTAGGTAACTTTCTGAAGGCTATGGAACAATTAGTGTCAGAGCTGGCACTAGTATCAAAGCCCCTGAATCCAGTTTAGTGCTCTTTCCTTTTTTCAATATTTCTTTCTTATCTGTTGTGGTCCTGCCTTCCAAACATACTTAAAGAGTACAGGAAATTTGAATACATTATGTACACATCTAACATTAAAAAGGGAAGGTAAGGAAGAATGATTATATAATTTCTCTGCCAGTGGTACAGCACAATAAACTAACAAAGTTGCAATTCTATCTCATCTATTATTTTAAAGTGAAGCGAAAGTAGAACATGAAATATTATTAAACTATTGAAAATATAAACAAGACAGCCATCACGCAGAGTAAGTATAGTAGTACTTGTAACTTTTACTCAAAACTTTCTGGATCGTATAACTGTGGCCCACTTCAAGGTTATGTTCCTAGAGCAGCTTTAATCGAACTTAGTCACCTGCTTGCAAAAGCTGATCAAACATGTCCACAGAGGCTTTGACTTTTTTGAGCTTGATTCGTTCCTTTAGGGCAGCTTCACTCACTTCTTCAATCTGAGGTTCAAAGTACTCAGGCATTAAACACTACGAAAACAAGACGGTTAAAGTTACTACAAGCAGGTAAAGGTGAAGGGATGACTGAGCAGAACAAAATTTTTACCACTAACACACCAAAATAAAACTTCATCATTCCAATTCATGTTCCTGTACCAGATACTATTTATCATTTTAACATGACTGTTTTTGTAGAGAATCTAACTAAAAATATTAAGAAATGACAAAAAAAAGTTCCCCAGTCTTTGAGACAAGAAGATTATTTAGCTATCTCCTAGCTTGACAAGAATTTAAAAGTACCCAACATAAATATTTAATCCATATCTGAACATCCCTACTTCCAAATAAATTCCCCAACTTCAAGCTGAACTTACTATTTTTTCCCCTGCTAAAACCATTTTTCCTTCTTTACACCAACCATCTTGGCAAAAGGTGTCAGAGGGCACCCAGTTTCCAAAGGGAGAAACATTTTTCATCCTTAATGCTGCTTTTCCTCTAAACATCTAATACTACTCAAGGTATTTTAACACCTTCACTAATTCATTCAAATACTTTTGAATGCCTACTACTTTACTCCAGGCACCTAAGCTAGGCACTTGAGGATACAGAGATGAAAGGCATTCTCTATGCTAAGGGTGCTCACGATCTAATGGAGAAAGCAGATAAGGAAATCATTATAAGACAGTGTGAACAGTGCTGCCCACTGGATACTGGGGACTCTTGGAAGGCTTCAAGCAGAGTGACCTTGGAGCTATGCACAGGAAAATAACTGTTAGTCAAAAACATAAAGGGGAAAGCATAGGCTAACAAATGATTATTCTATCACTGCCATTGTCTTAGTTCAGGATTTTAGTATTTTTTTCTTTATGTACACAATGGAGCTGGCTTTCTAACCCATAACTAGGAGTTGCAGCATGAGAATAAGAAGGGTGCAACTGGGTGTGAGTTTTCGGAAAAAGGGAGCTAGGAGGGTAAGGGAGTGGTTTTAGACATGGTGAGTATGAGGTTAGTATTTCCACTAATAAACTCAGAAGGGCAGACACACATCGTTTTGCTCGCCACTGTATTGCCAGCACTAAGCACAATGCCTACCACAAAGCAGGCCCTGCATATGTGCTCACTATATCACTGCATGACTACGGAACAAAGAAGTAGTTGAAATAGTTTGGAGTTCAGAGCAGAGGAATCTAAGCTAGATATACAAGAAAGGTAAAAGGTAAGGTAAAAGGTAAAAAGGTAAAAATCCAACAATGTAGTGTCACAGAAACTAAATATGGAAAATATAAAACAAGGGCGAATACATTCAAAAGGCATTGTCAACGGTTAGTGTGAGCAAAGACCACTCCTCACTTTGATAGGCTGTTCATCCAAATATTGAGGGTATTCAAACGGCTACTTAAATATTAGGTATGAAAGGCTGATTTAATTTACATTTATATAGTATTAAGTAAAAAAAAAAATCAACTACCTCTCCTTACCGGTATATGAGGTTCAGCTACATCCTTCTGAAAATATTTGGGATGTGAATTAATAATAAACTTTGCTGCATTCTCCCCAGACTTCTTTGCCAATAAAAATGAACGCTATATAAAGAAAAAGATTTAGATACAAATTGGTATTTACATGTAATTTAGACTCAAGCAACATCAAAGTTATACCCTCAGCAAGAATTATTATTCTCCCCTCACAAACAAGAATGCAATACACAAAATTCCAATTAGAAATTAAATTACAGGCTGGGTATGGTGGCTCATGCCTATAATCCTATCACTTTGGGAGGCTGAAGTTGGAGGATCACTAGAGGCCAGGAGTTCAAAACCAGCCTGAGCAAGAGCAAGACCCCATCGCCACAAAACAAATATTAATAGAAAAATTAGCCAGGTGTGGTGGCACACGTCTGTAGTCCCAGCTACCTAGAAGGCTGAGGCAGGAGGATCACTCTAGCCCAGGAGTTTGAGGTTGCAGTGAGCTATGATGACACCTCTAGCTCTAGCCTGGGAAACAGAGCAAGACTCTATCTCAAAAAAAAAAAAAAAGGAAATTAAATTAACAGTATACCCTACCTTTTCTACTGAGTGACATAATTTTAGGTCATGTCTTATGTATACCTTTAAGTATATAAAAAACAACATATTTAAACTGAGTGGGTCACTCCATTGTATTAAAAAAAAAAAAAAAAAAGCTGTAAGTATTAAAAACCGAAACCCCTCTCCCTCTTCACAGATAGTATGTAGATCTTTTTGATAAAAGTAGTAAAGGCTTCACAAAGCCTATCAATTCATCTATCAGTGTCTGTAAACTTTCCAAAGGTTTTTACAACTATATTATATAGGTATCCTTGTACACTAACCAGCAAGATAAAAAAAATAATACTAGTAAAGTTACATGAAAATACTCACAGATTCCAGAGAGGATGTTGGTATAAGGTAAGGATCATCTTGAAATGAGTAAGGTAGAGCTGTGGTGTCCTGTGGAAAAGACACAGAAATCTTTTCAGCTAGATTTTTATTAAGAGGATCTTCTGAGTTTGGCTGATAACCAAAATTCTATAAAATAAGCTTTAATTATGTATGTAACATATATGCAGAAATATGTATTTATGTGCATGCATATATATTTATATATGTATATACGAAAAGAGAGAGACGGAAGACACATACTATTACACATACTGTACTCTCAGCTCTGCCATGACTCGCCCACAATTATGCAAAACTTAAAGCAAACAATGGCTCAAACTGCCCTATGGCTGCTGCTTAAGATTTGAGTCTGCTATCACTGGGGACTACTGCTGTTTTAAACTCTGAATTAACTAGTCCTGGCACCAGTATCCTGGAACAGGATTTCCTTCAAAGTATGGTCACTATCCATCCATGCACAACTTCATCCTAGAATCCCTCCTCTAAATACTACTGAGCCATCTCAGGAGGGTGAACAGCAGCTTCTCCCGTGTCCTGTTACCCAAGGTTCTGTACTTCTTAAAATTGTTCTAAAATTGCTCCCTAACCCTGAGCATAATCAATTCCCCAGCACCACCAGGGGCCCCACTTAGAACTGCCCCAGAATTATTTCCTCTATTCCTCTCCTCTGCACCCCCTACCTGGGCCTTCTACGGCCTTTGTTCCACAGTAAAAACTCTCCCTGTCTCCTGAATTTCTTCTGACCGTGCCCTTGATGCCTTGTCTTTAAACTAACTTGGACTTCCTGGGGGCAGAGGTTCCCTGCAGCTTTCAGGGGAAAGTTGCTCCGACCTGGAAACTGGAGGCGCTATTTTTTTCGTTGTCCTAGCTTTCTGCTGCCACTTTCCAAACCCCATCCCTCTAGCCCACCACACTCCTCAGGTGAGGCTCATTTCATTTGGTTATACCACTCTCTACCAAGACGTGGTGAGTATGGAAGGTGAGCCTGAAATGGCAGCCGCAGGCTGACTGTCATGGACTACTCCCAGATTACACTCAAACTGTTGCTTGTCTCTGGCTCTGCTTCTCTCCATCACCTTTCAGATCTGTTGGGGCCTCTAGTTTTGGCGACATACTGAACTCTTACATTAGACTCCTTCTTCCTATCTGCCTCCCAATTTCCCTCTCTCAGTGACTTCCAAGTCCTCCACAGTCTGTGAGATACAACCTCTCTCGTCTAGCCCTGTGGCTCAGACACCTCAAACCAAGCTTGTCTGAACCTCCCTGACACAGCTACTCACCCCTCTATCATTATTTCAGTGAATGGCAAAGATCACTCTGTAGTCCAACCCAAAAATACTCTCCCATTACTTCCATTCAACTAACCTGTCATCAGCTTCAGCCAACTCAGCTCCTTGACCTCCCCTACCTACTCTATTCTCTCTTATCCCAACTGCCACTGTCTTAGTTCAGTGTCTTTCTTATTCATTCATCCAATATTTACTGAATGCCTCACATGTGCCAGGGATTATTCCAACAGGCAAACATCCCTGCCCTTTCACATAGCTTGCAATCTAGTGAGAAATAAATCTCTAGAAGATAAAACAAATAAGTAACACCAGGAAGAAGGCAAAGCAAACATTAAAGCCGAGGCAGATGCATGCCTTCTGAGAAACTGAGAAATAGCTGGGAGATCAGTGTAGGTAGAGTTAGCAAGTAACACAGAAGCAGATGTGGCCAGCAGTAACGGGAGACAGATCATGCAGAGTCTAGGAGCCCTAGTATGGACTCCAGTTGTTATTTCAATTACAATAATGTGAAGCTATTCCTGAATTCTGAGTAAAGTAAGCCAGGGTCACTACAGCTGCTGAACTGAGAATACTGCAGAAGGGTTGAAGTGGGAGGGAACAGAGACTATTACAATTAATCCAGGCTAGTGAGAGAGAATGATGAACCAAGGTGATCGGTGATGATGGCAAGTGTCTGGCATTTGGATATTGTGCAGAAAAAAGTGAATAGGCCTGAAACAGCTATCTTTAGAAAGTCCTGTTTCGAAGCAAGGCTGGCCCGTGGCTAGCACCTGGGAACTTGGATTTTGGGAGGGTTTCTACCATTCCTAGAACTGGTAAGAATGGCTCACTGTGCCCAACCTGTTTATATGATATGGTTTATGTTAAAAACCTGGTTTCCTTCTGGGAATGTGGCACTTGGTATATGCCAGCCAGAGGGTGCCTACATGACCAGCCTCCCCTAAAAACTCTGGGCACTGAGTCTCTAATGAGCTTTCCCAGTAGACATTTCATATGTGTCATCGCAACTCATTGCAGGAGGAATTACACAAGTCCTATGTGACTCCTCTGGGAAAGGACTCTGGGAAACTTGTGCCTGGTTTCTTCTGGATTTTACTCTATGTGCCTCTTCCCTTTGCTGACTTTACTCCGTATCTTCTTGCTGTGATAACTCTTAGCTGTGAGTCCTCCTGGCAAATCCCTGAACCCGGAAGTGGTCCTGGAGATCCCATCCACATATATTTTGCAGGGAGAAACAAAGGCTTTACTAACATGAAGCATGACAGAAGAGCCAAAGATGGGTCCCAGAATTTTGGCCTGAGTAGCTAGAAGGATGCAACTGCAATTAATGAAATCACAAACAAACAAAAGAAAAAAGGGCGAGGAGTAGGTTTGGAGGGAAAGGGGTTTAACTTTTGAGATGTTAAGATCTTTATCATACTTTCAAGTGGAAAGGTTTCTCATTCTCCACATTGCCATTTTTTATAACATTTGTCTGATTATGTCAAACCCCTGCTTAAAGTTCTTCAATGGACTTGGATAAAAATCAGAACTCCCTAGCATGGCATTCATGATCTTATCTCATCTTTCTACCCCTCAAATCCTCGAGTCCCACCACACTAAACTACTCGTTCCATGCCTTTGCACCCCTGTGCAGTGTTGCCTCTGCTGGGAATGCTTTCCCATTACTGTATTTTTGCTTCGCACCTTCCAATCATCAACTCTTCCGGAAGTCCTTTCCCAGTCTGGGTGATATACCCCCTTTTCAGTGCTACTTCAGTCCTCCTCCCTAGGAACCATGGAAGGACTGTGTCTAACTTCTACGCCCAGCACAGTGCTTGGCAAGCATCATAAGGGCACAATATACAGTTACTGAGTGAATAGATAAATGACTATCTCTTGGATCCTAATGGCCAAAACCCAGATAAGTCAGGCAATTCTACTACAACTTCTCTGACTTAATGGTGGTCCTGGGCAATTCTCACTGAAACACTGAGAACAATCTCAGAGGCCCATTTCAGGTGCCTATTTATGGGTAAGTGAGCTGGCCAAAAATCTCAATGCTTTTCAAGTGGGGAGATGTAATATTTAAAAACCCTTTTTCAGAACTTGGTAGAGTATACCTATGCACATTTGGCCCAACATCATCTTTAGATGTAGTTCAACACCTACAATAGAAAAACAATTCTGGATATTTTTGATAACCAACTTAAGGAGGGTCAATATCCACAAAGACATTGTGGCAGAAGATTTAATTATTTTAGACTTTCCTCCACAGTTACAATTTAAAGTAGTTTTTGGCTAATGAAAAATACAATCAAGCAGAAAGTTCCATCTCTGACACACTTAACCAAAGTTTCAGTGCATCCTCTGACTATACACCTTATTCTTGAGTTGTCAACACAGCAGATTTCATTTGTCAGTAATGAAAACGAGAGTAGCAACAATAAAAAAAATAGCTGTCACGTACTGAGCATTTCCTTTGTGCCAAATACGGCCCTAAACCTCTAATGTATACTTAACTCTTAATTCTCACCACAACCTTGAGGTTTAGTGCTACAATTAACCCCCATTTTAGAGATCAGGAAACAGAAGGATCAAAAGATACCCAAGATCCAAAGCTAGTTGTTCAGCTATTTAAAACACTGGCTCCAAGACTCACATTCTTAATTACTGCATTACTCCAGCATGATATTAGTTCTCAAAGTTGGTATACAGATCACCTGCTACGGTTACCACATGCCCCAGGCATATGCATTTCGACAAGCTCTTTCAGTGATTAGAGATCACTGGTATCTTAAAAAAACAAAACAAAACAAAACAAAAAAACACACAAAAAAACCACACACACACAAAAAACACTGTATTTGGAGATGAAAGACATGGAAGTAAGTTTTTTTAACACCCTAACCAGCCCTGAGCTAGTTACTTTGAAAATCTTATCTTCCTAATTTGTCAAATGAAGGGATTGGATTAGATAATTTTAAAGGAACTTGCTAGATCCACAACAGTTTAATTCTGAATATTGAATAGGTATGAACATTAAATGTGTTATTAGCCAAAATAAAAACTTAAAAAATCCTACTTACCCTGTTTACTGTGGATGCAAGTGCCTGAAGAACAGCCACTTTATCCCTAAGAATAAGAATCACAAGTTAACCCACATCAGAGCTCTTCATAGTCACAAAGTAAACAAATGATTTTACTCAGTGCACTAGCCAGTAACAAACTTCAGGTCTCGCCTAGAGCTGGTTCTTATCTCTCAAAGTCATTAGAATAAGTTAAAAAAGGAGAAAACTGTCAGTTCTTTTGCCTGTAGGTAGTACGTGTTCCTTTCTTTGCTTTGCCTGCCCTTTCTGGCCCGGTCCCTAACATCATCACCTGGGGCTAGTGATTGCCATCCTCACCTCACACAACTATCTTGCTCACTTCCCCTATCTGCTTTTCTAAGGATTCTTACTACAGCTTTCTGGACTACTCTTGCCTTTACTCTCTAAATTGGTGGCTCTTAATCCAGTTATATGGGAATAAATCACAGGCTACACTCTGGACCTGGTGCATCAGAGCTTCTAAGATCCACAGAGGACTGTCACATGCATCCTTACTGAACTTCCAGATGATTCTGATGCAGTCTTCTGGTTTAACCCTCTCAACCATATATAAATTTTTGATAAGAATTACAGGCAGTTGTCCACTGCACCTTTGGATAGAGACCTTCACTGAACTACTGGAAAATGTTTCACTGGAATGAATGGCAAACAAGATAATTCAGTTTCAAATGTATTTTTACTCCTATGTTAGATTTAATGTGCTTCGTTCCCAATAGGGAATTACAGTAAATTTAATAAACCAAGAGTGGTTTTCTAAACTAAGTATAAGAATATAAGTCATCTAAGACAAAAGAACATACAAGAAATATGTATCATATTAACTGATTAATTCCCTGAGCTATATAATATCCACTGGATTTTTCTAACCATTTTTAAGTCACATTAAATTTTAAGTCACATTGAATTTCAGCAAGTGCGATAAAGAAACATTCTCTCATCTCTCAGTATTCCCTAACCAGATCTTTTATTAGCATATTTAAGCCTAACCAAGTTAGCAAATCTTACTAACATATTTGACAAACACCAGTGAAAAATTTACGATAGATTACTCATTAGCTCCTTTTAAAAAAACGGTTATTTTAAAAAGTAATCACAATGAATATATTATGTATTATCTTTAAAAAAATAAATCAGAACATTACAGGTTACGCTAAAAGTGTCCAGTGTCATCTTGTGACCCTACCCATCATGAGTTGGCATTTATATTTCCAGAACTTTTTAAGGTACTTTTACACACATTTCTCTCTAAAAAATGTGTGTAAAACATACGAGGGTTCTCCAGAAAGTATCCAGCCATTGTTAATACTATTTTTCATATTACATGGCTGGATACTTTCTGGACAGCCCTCATATACTGTCATTCTGCCTGATATGTTTACCTAAGTTTGACCGTACTATGCCTGTTATTACCCATAGAGCTAATTAATTCCTTTAAATGTTAACTTACTGCGTGATAACCATTTTTTATTATCCATTCACTTTTGAATGGGCACTTGGGTTATTTCGACTTGTTACTATTCCCAAGTTATAAAGAACATTCTCATCCATGTCTCTTTGGTATATATGCAAGTGTTCCTCCAAAGTGGCTAGCCAGTGAGGTATGGATATTTTAAATTCTGATTCTGCCAAATTTCCCTACAAAGAGTTGTTCCAATTTACTGGCCTATCAACAAATGTATTCAAGCACCTATCTGTCCACATCATTGTAGGCTTTACCTTGCACTTAACCCATGCATTGATCATAACTGGGCTCCATGTCTTCTCTAAATAATTACACAATTCAAATTAAGAAAGCATTTTTCTTTAAAGCCTTTTTAAATGAACCCAAGTTTTCAGGTCATACTGAGAATTCCAAGACCTGGCTTTTTGAGGGACCTTTAAATGCATTCAATAATATATTACAACAAGCATTTTTTTGAAGTTTTTGTTCTTAACATATTCAACAAATGCTGAATAAATAAGGCAATTTGTTCAAGGATCTATCCAGTGAATAAAAAAGCTAAATTTTACAGTCCGCATTATTTATATTACCCTAGCTCATTAGGGATCATAAAGAAAATAATTTTGCCTGGTTTCCCAACCATATAAGAGAGAACTTCCTTTAAGAAATTATTCTAATGATGATGTTCATGTTTAACTAATATTATGTTAACACACTTAGTTCAGAAGGTATTTTAACTGTTCTTTTAAGTAAATCTCATTCCTTATTCACTGACCACTCTCCACTTTCTTCTTTGTTTTCTTTAAACTCCCCAGCTCCACACCCCCAGCTCTTCAAATGCTCTCCCATTGCTCTTCCTGTCACTGATGCCTTACATTCCCTCACGTTTCCCTCATAATTAGCACTAAACCACTTAATGAATGAACATTGACAGAATACTTACCAAGTTTTCTTTTTTGGAATGACTACTTCTTCAATCCCTTAATGTGAAAAATAAAACAACATGAATCAGTTTCCTAATACTACAACTACTATGGAATACAATGTATTGATATAAAAATGAAATTACTTCAACAGATTTTTTACATACCTGTCACATCACTTCCTTCAACCTTTGGGAGGGCTGCACTTTCAGAATAAAATCTGCAAAAAATAAAAGCCAATAAAGCTAATAATATTCATTAATGAAGTTCCCAGCTCACCTCCACCTATGTGCATTTTGAGCCCAAATTTTCCAATTATCATGGATTAAACTGACTGGATAACTCACGTCACTGCATGCTAAGATGACGTGGCCTATACAGCACGTTCAATGGATATGAAATATGGACATGAGATGGTCAAAATTTCTTGAAGCAATCTTTATGCAGAATCAGAAGAAAAGGAAATCTGTAATGGCAGTTCAACAATTTGAGCAGCTGGTTTGAAATCCAAGGGACTTTCGACACTGGAAACCTAAAACACTTTGAGGTTAAGAACAATTCAGTGAGCTCCTGCTTTTATATAGATAATGTGCTGGTAGTAAAGGCTTACCTCACTTAAAGTTAATTACGAAGAAGCTAATGACCCATGTTGCCTTCCACTTCCTTCAACAATCAGGAATGTGCCAAATATATAAGGCGTAATTTAGACTTGGAACTACTGATATTTTCTATTTTCAGAGGCTCAGGTATGAAATTATTTTTCACCCAAAATACAAAATCACTAGTCCACACAACTGAGTTTTAGAAGTCCAATGCCCTATCCATTGTGTCACAGAGCCAGGTCTGAGTTTTGCTTTTTTTTTTTGAGACAGGGTCTTGCTCTGTTGCCAGGGCTAGAATGCCTGGTGTCATCATAGCTCACTGCAACCTCAAACTCTTGGGCTCAAGTGATCAAAATGTTCTAATCACACTAAAAATACAGTTTACACACCACACAGATAATATGCATGAATAATATAATTTTGCATATTTCCCTATCCTAAATGGCATTGGTACTATTCAAAAAATTGTCAAGGTGTGATTACATAGAAGAATACTTTTTCCACTAGTATCTGGTCAGGCATCATTTCAAAATAAGAATACCTCTCTCTGCTAAAGACATTTCAGAAAGAGATCACCTTTTTTATTTTTTTTTTGAAGAGAGGGTCTCACTATTTACTCAGGCTGGTCTTGACTCCTGGACTTAAGGGATTCTCCCACCTCAGTCCCATCAGTAGATGGGATTACAGGCATGTACCACCTTCCAGACTCATAGAAATCAACTCTTTCAAATCATGCTATTTGTTTCCCACGACATTAGAACAGAGATCACCACTATCTTGAGGATGAATGCTGAGAGAGATGTTGCTGTCAGGCAAAGAAAATGAGTAGAAAAATGTCAACAATGGATACTAGTAGGAAAAGGAGGACTGGGACTGAATGGCAGCATAAAGGCTTCTCCAATACTATGTGGAGGGTACATTAAAAAAATATTGTAAATTACACATCTCACTTATTCCTCACAAATCTTTCCCATGGTTATTACCAGCTCCAGTCTACAAATGAGAAAATGTCTACTATCACCCAACTGAAGGACTGGCTGACACTAAATCTAAGATTAGGTTTGTCTCAAATTTTCACTACATGTTACTGCCTCTCATATTTCCACAATGCCACGGTTTGCACTGAATGAAAAAAAAAATCACATAAATGGGTGATACGAGTTCCAAGCTGTAACAATCACAGATTAAAAGGGTGTGGTCAGATCTTTTAGATTTTTCTGCTTTTATGAAAACCTGCTAACTTCCTTGGCCAAATGTCTCCGCAACACCTTGCACACAGTGGCGATCATCGGCTGCCTTTTATTTGGGAATATCTGAGGAGTTCTCCTCGTTCTTTCTGGTTGGGTTAAAATGAGTCAGGACAGATATATATATATATATATATATTTTTTTTTTTTTTTAATTCGGGGTAGAGTTGCTAACAGCCACATTCACTGAAATGTGAGTTTCACGAGAGCAAAGTCCTAGTTTTGCGGACAGTTCTAACTCCAGAGTATTGCAAACAATAAATAATCTCCCTAATGAATAATTGCGTTTCAAACCCTATTTCAAAGCACCAGCTCCGCGTGCCTGTGCTTCGGCGCACACGGCCGTGAGAGCGCGCATGCGTAAACCACTCCATTGTACCTAGTTCAACAGTTCTCGGGGAGACACCGGACTAAGTTGACTCCGCGGTCTTCTTCGTGGATCCCTCAAGCTTCTCTTACCTAAAATTGGATATCCGTTCACACAGTCCTGCCCGTTGACGCTTCAGCGGCAGGCCAAGCCTGGTACCGATCTTCCACAAGCAAACTGAAGCAGCCACCGCCATCTTTGGCTTCTTTGCAGAGCATGTTGGGAAAGCATGCCTCCGACCTTCAGGGAAGCGGGAGGAGGGAAGTGGGCGGGAACAGCTCAGCTATTGGCGGAGACGGAACAAGACCAGAGGAATATGAAATTGGAGGTTGACTTTACCACGGAAGGTAAAGGCTCAATAAGCTTCATTTGCCTCGAGGAAATTTTCCTACACGATTATTTTAATGTCTTATATGTCTTTGATTGTTTTCAAAATAAGAGGGCTAGTTGAGAATCGTACAACTATTTTCCTTTCCCCCTGCAGCAAAAATGATCTCGTCCACGTAAATCTCATTCCAGCTAGCGGTTCCCGGAGGCATGCGCAGTTTGAATCACATGGTGGCTGCGGGCTTGAGGCTGAGTTGAGAATTTATCGGTGGTAACTCTAACATCTCTCGGGGTGTCGAAACTCAAAACTGACCTGCAGGATGTTGGGCTCCAAGAACATGCCCTGGCGGCGACTACAGGGTATTTCCTTCGGGATGTATTCGGCTGAAGAGCTCCGGTAAGGAGTTGGTGGGAAGCATGCACAGCCTGGATCTTGAGGTTGGCGTCATAAACTACTGTTCCCAGAGGCTTTTGGACCCAGCCTATCTTCTGAGTCTATGGTTGTCTGGCATGTGTCCTGCTGGGATCCGTAGTTCGGGGAATGTTCCCGGGCCGACGTGCACTGCCTAGAATCCGGTGGGGCTGGGGAGAGAGAGGTGTCCGGGTTTGCAGCCTTATCATCTGCCAGTCTCCTCGTTAATTAAGAAGCGTTTGTAGAATTACCATATTGCCCTCGAGGCGGCTAATCTGTAAAATGATTATCCTTTAAGTGTCAGTTCAGGCGGTAAGTTTTCTTTGCTGGAACCCCGCTATCGTCTCCGCCTAGTTACTAAGTCAAGGGAACTCTGCTTAGTCCTCATTTTGATCACGGTAGCATTTGAGCCTGCATACACCACACCCTTGCAACTCTCCTCTCTTCTAGGACCTTATTGGCTTCAGAGTCTCCTATTTCTGTGGCAAGTACTTATTCCTCTCTTACTTGATCCAGTCTATCCACTAACAAACATTTATTGAGCATCCAGTTTTTGCCAGGCACTAAGCTAGGCGTTAATGACACATTGGTGAACAAAGTGCATTCCTCTTTTTACTCCTTAAATAATATTGTTCCTCAAAGTTCTATTCTGATAATGTTGCTTTTCTTATCCTAAATATTGTGCCTAGACAATCTCACCACTTTCATGATTGATAGTCTCAAAGTTAAATCTCCAGCCCAATTTCCTTTCCTGATTTTCAGACCCATTTATTCAGCTGTCTGGACCTCTACTTGAATTTCACACAGAGTTCTTAAACTCATATATCAAACACTCAACATGCACCATCTGCCCAAAAGGTTAGAGAGACTTGCCCCTCCAAAATGGTGTACCTAATCTATTGCAAAATGGTCACTAGAAACCAAGAAATAATTCTAGACCTCTCTCTCCTGACATCTAATTTATTTATTGACCTCTTACTGTGTGTCATCTACATATCTCTTTGTTCTATACCCTGCTTTTTATCCTGATTGCTACTGCAATAGACTGTGATAGATCCAGCCCTTATCTCATGCTTCAATTGTTTTTTCCTTCCACCTCCCTCCCAAAACCTGTCCAGTCCATCCTCCACACCTCTGTCAAAATTACTCTTCCCAAGTGCAAGTACAGTCATGGTACTGTCAGCTTTAAAACTCTCTAAAGGTCCTCCGTTTCTCTCAGATAAAGGATGCTTTCTTAGTATAGGCTACAAAGTCTCCCATGATGAGGCCAATGCTGATTTTAGTTATAATATCATCCCTTCTCTAGCCCTGTTAAACTACTTGCACATTCCAGAAATTGCCTATGTGTTTCGGCATTTAGGGCTTTCTTCAAGCTATTTTCAAATGTCCTTTCTGCAAGAGGGACCACTTCCCTCTGTTCCTCACTCAGTGTACACACCCAAAGGCTGAGTGCAATGCCTCTCTTTTTCTGAGGTCATTTTGCATGTAGTACAGTTGTCTCTCATGGTGCCTTAATTACTTTTTGTGCTTTTGTATATTTGTCTCCCTCCACTAGCCTTGAGCTTCCTGTATGTCTGATTCCTTTCCTTTATCCTCAAGTCTGAATAAATGGATGAATAAACTCCTGAGCTAAAGCTGTGGCATCGATGGTAACAGTGTGCTAGCCCCAAAATTCACATTGTCTCATCACCAGCCATAACCAAAACCAAAAATGTTTTAGATTGCCTGAATTTTTTGAGAGATAATTGTGGAATTTTCAAACAACAGCATGAGCAAATTTTTAAAACTTTTTTTAGAGACAGAGTCTCACTCTGTCACCCAGGCTGGAGTACAGTGGTACGGTCATAGTTCATCATAACCTTGAACTCCTGGGCTCAAACAATCCTCCTACCTCAGCCTCCCTAGTAGCTAGGACTACAGGTGCTCCATCATGCCTGGCTAATTGTTTTATTTTTTGTAGATATTTGGGGGGGTCTCACTATGTTGCACAGGCTGTTCTTGAACTCCTGGCCTCAAGCTATCCTTCTGCCTTGGCTTTCCAAAGTGCTGGGGTTACAGGCATGAGCCACTGCACCAGGCCAGCATGAGCAAATTTATACCTATCACTAACATTTTAGACCTGTTTGGGTCTAGGGTTGAGAAGTTTCCATAATTCTGCTACCTTTTACTATTCTAGATCCCCATCTCACTCAGAGTAAAAGCCAAGTCTTTAAAATGGCTTGAAAGGGACTTTTCTGGCCCCAGTTACCTCTCAGACCTCTCCTCTATTCCAGTTACCCTGCCTCTTTGCTGGTCCCAGATCACCACAGGCACACACCACCTCAGGACGTTTGCACTCACTGCTTCTTCTATAAAGCCCTCTGCCTGGGTGACTGCATGGCTTGCTCCTACATCTCATTCAGGCCTTTGCCCAAGTATCTCCTTAGTGTGGGCTTCTCTACCCCTGGCTCATCCTATCATTCCCCCTCCCTGTGTTATATTTCTTCATAGCACTTATTTAATTTGTTTTTTGTGTGTTTCCCTTCCCTTACACCCTTCCAATAGGGTGTAAGGCCCGTAAGCACAGGGATTCTTGTCTGTTTCCTTGGCACCTAAAACTATATCTGGCACATAGTAAACACTCAGTAGATGTGTTGAGCATATAAATAGATGGATGGAGGAGCTATCTGCTTAGCACTTGGTGCATTCAGTCCTTACTACACCACCACCGTTTGTGGTGGTACCTCCAGTTATAGGAAAGGAAATTCAGGCCCAGAGAATAAAATGTCTCTCTAGGAAGTAGCAGGGGTCATCCACAAACCTAACTCTGTTGGTCTCAAACTCAGTACTATCCAGTGGAATCCTTACTGATAGCCTCTCTTCTTCATCCCTTCTCTAGCCCCATCATGGTAAAGAGCGACTTTTTCCCCTACTCCAGCAGAGAGAGAGGAACTTTGTTCTAGGCACTATATTATATAAACATTATCTTCTAATCATCCTAAAAGAGCTGCCTCAATGCCCAAACTTTAGGTGAGAAAAAAATTTGGCAGTTATCAAAGGACATAATCAATAAAGAGAAAAGGCAACCCATGGAATGGGAGAAAATATTTGTATATCATAAATCTGATAAAGTATTAATATTCAAAACGTATAAAGAACTCCTATAACTTAACAACAAAAACAATTTAAAAATGGACAAAGGACTTAAGTAGACATTTTTCCAAAGGAGACATACAACTGGCCAATAGGCAGGGAAAAGCAAATAAAAACCACAGTGAGATACCACCTCAAACCCATTAGGACAGCTACTATCAAAAAACCAGGAAATAACAGGTATTGAGCAGGATGTGGAGATAGTGGAACCCTTCTACACTGTTGGTAGGAACATAAAATGATCCAACCACTATGGAAAACAGTATGGTGGTTCTTCAAAAAATTAAAAATAAGATTTACTCTATGATCCAGCAATTATTCTGGGTATATATCCAAAAAATTGAAAGTAAGGTCTTGAAGAGATATTTGTACACCTGTTCATAGTAGCGTTATTCACAATAGCCAAAAAGTGGAAACAACCCAGGTGTCTATCAACAGATGGATCGATAAACAAGATGTGGCATAGATATACAATGGAATATTATTCAGTCCTAAAAAGGAAGGAAATTTTGACATGTCCTACAACATGAATGAACCTTGAGGACATTATGCTAAGTGAAATAAGCCAGCGATAAAAGGGTAAGTACTGTATGAGTCCACCTGTACTGCGAGTAGTCAGATTAATAGAAGCAGAAAGTAAAATGGTGGGAGGGAGGGAGATGGGGAATTATGTCATGGGTACAGAGTTTCAGTTTTGTAACCTAAAAAAGAGTTCTGGAGGTGGATAGTGGTGATGGTAGCACAGTGCAAATGTACTCAATACCACTGAACTGTACTCTTAGAAATGGTTAAGATGATACATTTTATGTTGTGTGTATTTTATTACAATTTCAGAAATTAAGATTAACAAACAAAAGATAAGTAATTTGTTCAGTGTTAACGCAGTTCAAGGTTGCAGGTGGACTTTAGGTTTGTGGGAAGGGACCACACACACAACTATTGGGTTAAAAGTTTCTCATGAAATTAACTTACTGGCAGCAAGGTAACCATATAGGCAGATCTGTCTCCACGTGGCCTTGGCTTTCAGAGTGACCATGCAACATACAGTCTTCCGGATCTGAACAGCTTAGTTCTTGATGGACCGCCATCATTTTACATTCAGTACATAGCCACCATCATGAAGAACTTAACTCTATTTTTGTGCTTCATTAAAGGAATGTTTACAGCAGTAGTGAGCTCTCCTCCCCAGCAAGGCCCTGCCCTTAGGTTTCCTCTAGGGTATGAGACAAATGATTCATTTGTCCTTATCTTTATTTTCTAAATCATAAAAGAAATTAGGCTCTGTACAAAGTTGGCTTTGTATAAGTAGTTTTTAAAGTGTCCTATAGAAGTCTCTTTTAAACTAAATATAAAATGTGATGAAACCTTTTGTAAAGCAAATTATATTTCTCAAAAGTTTGAATACTTGTATTTAATTTTCTCGAATTTACTATTCCTGCATGCAAGGATTATTGTATCACATCCCCTTCATTGAACTGTGTGGGTTTTGGAATAGATCTGGTTCATATCCTGCCTCTCCCACATTCTGGCTGTGTTACCTGGATTAAATCACCTAATGCTCTGAGCCTCAGTTTCCTCCTCGGAAAAATGTATATAGTGATCTCCGAGGGTTAAGACCAAGACTAAATAACACTGTCTGTAGAGCATTCAGTGTATATAATAAGAGCTTAACTCCTTTTTATGAATAGTCTGCCAGTGTACTCAGTGCAAGTTTTGCTCCAAATCTATCTTTTTGAAGATTTTACGACTCTTATTTATTTAGCACATGTGTGTTTATTAACTATTGGATGCTGGCTGTGCACTACGTGTTGAGGTGCAGTGGTGAGCAGGCAGGCAGAGATTGTGCCCTCCGAAGCTGTCAGTGTGTCTGAGTAAATAGATATTAAATAATCACTTGCTACAGTTTTGAGAGTGCCAGAAAGGAAACACCAGAGAGGTTGGTAACCGTAGTTTTCCCTCGGTCTTTTTTATCTCCTTAGGAAATTAAGTGTTAAATCCATTACAAATCCTCGGTACCTGGACAGCTTGGGAAACCCATCCGCAAACGGCCTGTACGATTTAGCTCTGGGCCCTGCGGATTCCAAAGAGGTGTGCTCCACCTGCGTGCAGGACTTCAGCAACTGCTCTGGGCACCTGGGCCACATTGAGCTCCCGCTCACGGTGTACAACCCTCTCCTCTTTGACGTACGTACTTCCCTGGATGCGTGGGTCTCAGGGCTGCTCGTGGGATGTGCAGGTGCGGCCTGTCTCTTGCAGGATGTGTCTGAGGAGGTTAAACTCCAGATGCTGGGAGTTAAAGCATTCTTTAGAATGAGATTTAAAATGTTGAGGAGCCAAATACAATAACCTCCACTTGCCCTGTAGCCCTAACTAAACGAGTTTCAGTTTGATTCCGGTTGGGAAGAGCCACAGCTTGATTCCAATCACTTGGGGGCTGGAGGGGAGTGCCCAGATTCACACTCTGCACCTTTTGTTGCAGGAGCTTTGTGCTCTTTAGAAACCTAGGTGGCACCTCCCTGGTAATAGAGGGAACTTAAGTGTTCTCAAGGCCTCCCTGAGCCCTTCAGGTGGAACTGTGGGCTCTTGCTTGGTGGCAGGAGAAGCAAAGCCCCAGCAAGCCCGACAGTAAGTTCAGGAATGAAGCTACTGTCATGAGTCCTGCTTGTACATGTTCAGCTTTCTATGTCAGCTAACTTAACTTCCAGGATTCTTTTTTTAAGCTACACAGATCATGGTATACGTAGACATGGTTTTTTCCTGTTAATGATATGAAAGAAAGAGAATTGTCTTTGTTAAATACTTGAAATAAAGTAAAGGTAGTCCCCCCACCTCAGGTCATACACCCAAAGTAAATTTCAAATTTTAATGGATTAAAATGAAACCATAAGCCGGGTGTGGTGGCTCACGCCTGTAACCCTAGCACTTTGGGAGTCCCAGGTGGGAGGGTTGCTTGAGACCAGGAGTTCAAGACCAGCCTGAGCAACATAGTGAGACCCTGTCTCTACAAAAAACAATTTTAAAAATCAGCTGGGTTTGGTGGCACATCCCTATAGTCCCAGCTACCTGGGAGGCTGAGGCAAGAGGATTGCTTAAGCCTAGGAGTTCGAGGTTGCAGTGAGCTATGACAATGCCATGGCACTCTAGCCTGGGTGACAGAGTGAGACCTTATCTCTTAAAAAAAAAAAAAAAGGAAAGAAAAGAAAAAAAGACACCATAATGGAAAATAGAGAGTAATATATATCTAGTTTTAAGGGTTGAAAAGGGCTTTCTAAGCATATAGGTTTAAGTGAAATTCTTAAAGGAGTACACTGACTCCATAAAGACAAAACTTGGGAATATACTGAAAATTACCATGACTACTATGTCTCTTTTTAATATCCTGTTTGTTTTTATTCCCTCTCTTCAGAAACTCTACCTGCTGCTCCGGGGCTCTTGTTTAAACTGCCACATGCTGACTTGTCCCCGGGCTGTGATTCACCTCTTAGTCTGCCAGCTGAGGGTACTAGAAGTCGGGGCCCTACAAGCAGTCTACGAGCTGGAGCGAATTCTGAACAGGGTAGGTGTGTAGTGTCGGTCACAGAAATCAGAAAAGCCAAAGTGGTGAGGAATAAGAGATGTTTGTGTGTTGTTTCTAATTACTATCCTAATATTCACCAGACTGATCTTTTATCTCATGACTGAAAACCAATAGCTAGATGTGAAAATGTGAAGCTTTAAGAGTAATTGAAGAAATATTATTGAAAACAACAGTGAAATGCCATTTTATTCATTAATGAGCTTTTTATTGCTGGACTCAGTATTCAGGGCTTATGGATTGCTTTTGATTATTGCATCTCTTTTGGTCTATTTTATTATAGAACATTTTAATGTAGGAAATTCTTTTTTAGCCAGGCATGGTAGCTCATGCCTGTAATCCTAGCACTCTAGGAGGCCAAGGCAGGAAGGAGTTTGAGAACAGCCTGTGCAAGAGCAAGACCCTTGTCTCCATGAAAAATAGAAAAATTAGCTGGGTGTGGTGGTGCGCACCCATAGTCCCAGCTACTTGGGGAGGCTGAGGCAGGAGGACTGTTTGAGCCCAGGAGTTTGACATTGCAGTGTGCTATGATGATGCCACTATACTCTAGCTGGGGCAACAGAATGAGACTCTGTCTCAAAAAAAAGAAAAGAAAATTCTTTTCATGATATTGACTTTTTTGAAGACTCAAGGCCAGTTGTATGATAGGATTTCCCACCTTCTGGATTTATCTGATTATTTCCTCATTAGATTCACATTTTGACAATACAACCTTTGTAATATAGGATACTTTGTATTGCATCATTTTAGGAAGCACGTGATCTCAGGTTCTGCTATGGTAATGCTAAGTTTGGTTACTCTTTTGGGGTTCTTTTATTTTTTTATTGATACATAGTAATTGTACATATTTATGGTATGCATAGTGATGGTGTAATACAGCTAATGTATGGTGGTCAGATCAGACCAATTAGTATATCCATCACATCAAACATTTGTCCTTTCTTTGTGTTGGGAACATTCAGTATCCTTTTTCTAGCTATTTGAAACTATGTAATACGTTATTGTAAACTACAGTTATTCTGCACCTCTATAGAACACTTCCTATCTAGCTGTAATTTTGTGTCCTTTAACAAATATCTCCCTATCTTCCCCTTCCCCCTATACTTCCCAGCCTTTAGTATCTTCTATTCTACATTTTACTTCTATAGGTCAACTTTTTTTTTAGTTTCCATTTATGAGTGAGAACATGCAGTATTTAACTTTCTGTGCCTGGCTTATTTCACTTACTGTAATGTCCTCCAGTTCCATCCATGTTGTTGCAAATGACAGAATCTTATTCTTTTTTTATGGCTGAAAAATATTCCATTGTGGATATACCACATTTTCATTATCCATTGATCTGTTATTGGAAACCTAGGTTGATTCCACATCTTGGCTATTGAGGATAGTGCTGCAATAAACATGGGGGTGCAAATATATCTTTAATACAATGGTTTCCTTTCCTTTAGATAAATTCTTAGTAGTGGGATTGCTGGATCATATGGTTGTTCTACTTAGAGTTTTTTTTTTTTTTTGAGACAGAATCTCACTCTTTTGCCTGGGCTAGAGTGAGTGCCATGGTGTCAGCCTAGCTCACAGCAACCTCAAACTCCTGAGCTCAAGCCATCCTTCTGCCTCAGCCTCCTGAGTAGCTGGGACTACAGGCATGCGCCACCATGCCTGGCTAATTTTTTCTATATATTTTTAGTTGTCCGATTAATTTCTTTCTATTTTTTTTAGTAGAGGCGGGGTCTCGCTCTTGCTCAGGCTGGTCTCGAGCTCCTGAGCTCAAACGATCCACCCGCCTCGGCCTCCCAGAGAGCTAGGATTACAGGCATGAGCCACTGCGTCCGGCTACTTAGAGTTTTTTGAGGAACCTCCATAGTAGCTGTACTAGTTTAAATTCCCACCAACAGTGTATAAGAGTTCTCTTTTCTCTGCAATCTCACCAGGATTTGTTATTTTTTGTCTTTTTGATAATAGTCATCCTAACTAGGGTGAGATGATAGCTCATTGTGGTTTTGATTTGCATTTCCCTGGTAATTAGTGATGTCGAACATTTTTTCACATTTTTATTGGCCATTTGTATGTCTTTTGAGAAATGTCTGTTCAGATCATTTGCCCATTTTTAAATCAGATTGTTTATTTTTTTGCTCTTGAGATGTTTGAGTTCCTTGTATATTCTGCATATTAAACCCTTGTCAGATGACTAGTTTGCACATACTTTCTTCCATTTTGTAGGTTATCTTTTCACCCTGTTGATTGTTTTCTTTGCTATGCAGAAGCTCTTTAGTTTGATATAATCCCACTCATTTTTGTTTCTGTTGCCTGTGCTTTTGAGGCCTTATTCATAAAATCTTTTCCCAGACCAATGTCCTGAAATGTTTCCCCTGTGTTTTCTTCTAGTAATTTTACAGTTTCAGATCTTACATTTGGATCTTCAGTCTACTTTGAGTTGATTTTTATATAGGATGAGAGGTGGCGGTCTAGTTTCATTCTTCTGCACATAGACATCCAGCTTTCCCAGCACCATTTATTAAAGAGCCTGTCCTTTCCCCAGTGAATGTTCTTAGTACCTTTGTCAAAAATCAGTTGGCTATAAATATGGGGGTTTACTTTTGGATTCTCTATTCTGTTACATTGGTCTCTGTGTGTATTTTTATGCTGTGCTGTTTTGGTTCCTGTAGCTTTGTAATATATTTTGAAATCTGGAAGTGTGATGCCTCCAGCTTTGTTCTTTTTGTTCAGGATTACTTTGGCTATTTGGGATCTCTTACAGTTTTTATTTTGGATTTCTTACAGTTTCATACACATTTTAGGATTGTTTTTTCTATTCCTGTGAAGAATGTTATTGATATTTTGATAGAGATTACATTGAATCTATAAATTGTTTTGGGTAATATGGTCATTTTAACAATATTAGTACTTCCAATCAATGAGCATGGGATGTTTTTACATTTGTTTGTGCCTTGTTCAATTTCTTTCATCAGTGTTTTGTAGTTTTCCTTGTAGAGATCTTTCATCTCCTTGGGTAAATTTATTCTTAAAAATTTTTTTTGTAGCTGTTATAAATGGGATTGCCTTCTTAATTTCTTTTTCACCTAGTTCGTTTTTTGTGTATAGAACCACTACTGATTTTTGCATGTTGATTTTGTATCCTGCAACTTTACTGAATTTATTTATCAGTTCTAAGAGTTTTCTGGTAGAATCTTTAGGTTTTTCTGTGTATAAGTTCATGTCAGCTGCAAACAGCAACAATGTGGATGCCTTTTATTTTTTTTTCTCTTGCCTAATTGCTCTGGCTGGTTACCTTTGGATAAGGTGCTGATCATTAGATCTCTCTAATGGAAAGAAATATTTTTCTTTTCATAATTAGTATTTATTAATACTTCAGGCTTTCTGGTGCTATTAAAAATACCTTATTTAAAATTGCATTTTCTGTTTGTTGGTATATCAAAATATTATTGATATTTTTTTTTTTTATGTAGCAGCCTAGCAAAATTACCTCATCAATTCTGATACTTTATCTCTAGATACTTTTATATTTTCAGCACAATCATATCATCTGCAAATACTGGCAGTTTTGCTTCTTTCCAATCCTTAGTTTTTGGGGTTCTTTTAATATGTTATTTTGGTGACTAAGATCTGTACTACCATGTTAAAGTTGTAGTGGGCATCCTTGTCTTGTTTCTTGTCACAAAGAGCAAGTATTTCCCTTTCCCCTTCCTCGCCCCCTTCCTGGATATTTTGGTCCTAAAGTCATTAGATGCTTACACAGCAAGGAGGGATTCCACACAGAGGCACGGTCCAGTATGATGTCTAAGCACCAGTAGGGTGAGGAAAGCATCTGTGGGAAGTGTGTCCCAGCACAGGGGCTCAACCTGAGTTGTCCCTGCACATATGGGCAGTCCCATAAGGGATGCCGGAGCTCAAATAGCATGAGGAGGATGTTCATTTGGAGATAAAAGCTCCTCATGGGGTATGTATGCCCAAGTCAGGTGAGAGGGTGGCCCTGTGTGGGATACATGACCCCAAATAAGGCAATGAGAGGGTCCACAAGGGGGATGGACTGGTGTGGGTGTGAGTCCAAGTCCTAAACACATTAGATGGATAGAGCAAGGGTGAGAGGGTTCCATGCAGAGGAGTGGATGACAGCAGAGATAGAGTGGTTACATACAGGGAGAGGGATTGATTGAGTGAATATGTAAGTTAAGAGTAGTGGGGGCCAGATTTCACACTGTCAGCAAAAAAGAGTTACAAATATATAAGAGAGAAGATACAGGATTAATCCTGTACTGTCGAAGTGGAATTAAAAATATCAATGTGAAGTGTGTGTGCGTATACACATGTATTTTCCCCTAGTTCTGTCCTTGGGAAGGTCTTGGAGCAGTGGTCCAAATGAGCATACCTAGCACCCATAGCTTGGCTTCTAAATACTGTTCTCCACTAAAAGGGCTTCTTGAAGAAATGGCTGACCTAGGGCTGGGACAGAGAAAGTACAAGATCAGCCTAGATAGAACATGCTCAAAGAATGATGGGACATGTCAAAAGGACACAGGAGCCTCTGTGAAGGGCTCACACTGGCCTAATCTGACACATTTTGAGCATCAAAATAAATGACAACAGTAAACCATTATATAACCCATTTGCATGAAGTAGGAATCCATGAACTCCATGAGTTCATACTGTTACAAATGAAAGAATGAACTGAATGACTGAACGTTTAAGTAACAGGCTACTTACACACTTTCAAAATACTGCCACTTCACCACATACACACACATAATTTTTATTAATTTCAAAGGTTGGTGGGGGAGAAGAGTAACTGTATAGTAGAGAAGCCACTAGTCACACACTTACTCAAGTGGTCAAAGTGAACATCACCTGTTGGGACAGGTTGAAATCACTCACCACCTTATACAATGAAGTGAGAACAGAGCATCATTTCTGGATATTCTTGCCAAAGATGCATTAGCTGAATCTGATTGTGAGGAAACCTCAGACATACCTATATTGAGGGATTTTCTATGAAACTTGCCTTTAATCTTCAAAAGTGTTAATGCCTTCAAAGTTAAAGACTAAGGAACTATTCTAAATTGAAGGAGACTTAAAAAAAGACATGACCAGTAGATGTAACATAACAGGTGGCTCTGAACTGGATACTTTTGCTGTGAAGGACATTTTTAAGAGAATTGGCAAAACTTGAATGCTGTCTGAGGATAGATGGTAATAATTTATTAATGTTGATTTACTGTTTTTGTTGATTGTATCATGGTTGTATTGGAGAGTGTCCCTGTTCATAGAAAATAGAAATACTTGGAACTTTTCTGTAAGTTTGAGAAATAAAAATAAATTATACCAAGAAAATAGGGAAACTTTTCAATATTTCACCATTAAGTATGGTGTTTGCTGAGCATTTATAGTCTTTTTTTGGGCAGATTAGGAAGCTCTTATCTTACTGTAATAGCTGAATATCGAATTTTGTCACTTTTTTATTAATAGTATCTATTGAGTCTTCAGGCAATTTTTCTCCTTTTTAAGCAGGTAACATTGTGAAGTTACTCTATTCCCTTTCTAATGTTAAACTAATCTTGAATTCCTCGGATAAACCCAACTTATTCATGATATATTCCCTTTTTAATATGTTGCTAGATTTGATTTCCTAATATTTTGCTTAGGATTTTTACATCTGTGATTAGTTGGGTATCTAGATTATATCAGCTTCATAAAATGAGTTACAGAATTCTTTTTCTCTCTCTTTAAAATGCTCTGAAAGAGTTTGCGGAAGATTGGAAACATAGTATGCCAGCAGGGCATGGCCACACATTTCTCTTTCACAGTTGTCCTCACGGGTGTCCAGGGACTAGTCTTCTGTGGCTCCCTGTGTGACTGACTGCTTGAGAGTAAAAGAACAAGATCATATCAGTGGCTTCAGGAGCCACCCTGGCCTAGAAGCCCCATGTCCAAAAAAGGAATCGATATCCTTTGTGACAGTTCCATGGCTGGGCTTCCTGGAACCCTCAGGGATATGCTGAGTTAGGACTCAGGGAAGCTCAGAGCTGGGGTTTCCCAGGTATTTATAGTTCATTCATAGTCAGTCCTGATGCAGTCTAACCAATCTGATCACTTTTACCATCAGCAATGTTGCCTAATGACACAACTGACATTTCCACTTATAATCACGTTTCCAGGGGAACAGAGCTAAAAAGTTAACTCAAGGTCAAATTTGTCCAAAGGAGTGATTGAAGAGGGTGAAGGGAGAGAGAAGGAATTTTCTTAAACTTTTACCCAGTTATATTTTTTTAGGAATCTGTCCATTTCATCTAAAGTTTAAAATTTATTGGCATGAAATTACTTATGGTGCCTACACTCTTAAAAATTTTTTTTCATAAAATATACTCACAAAAATGCTTTGATTATATGTACAATCTAGTAAATAGTTACAAAGTAACCATCATCCGTAAGATACCCTTCAATGTCAACATATGTTCCATGTCCCCAGAAACACTCTCTTCCCCCTGTTCCCTTGTGTACTTAACTTTTGACAGTTTGTTTGCCATTGTACTTTAATAATTCTTTGTGGGAATAATCATCTGAGACATAGGATAATGCTGCCTTCCTCTAGAGAGTATTCTCATTGCTTCTTGGCGACACTACCAACCATAGTCCAGGTTCAAAGATTAAAGCTCCCTGGACTGTCCGAGGGCTGGTAGTTGCTGAGGGTATAGCCCTTTGGGTTCCCAGCTTTCTGTTTTCGTGTGTTGAGGGTGGGGAGTGAAGATTTCCTGTTAGATTCCTATCCGTACACTAGCTTTAGGCTTTGGGGTTTTTTTAAGAAACAGAGTCTTGCTGTGTTGCCCAGGTTAGAATGCAGTGGCTGTTCACAAGCACAATCATAGCTCACTGCAGCCTCGAACTCCTGTGCTCAAGTGATGCTCCCACGTGAGCCTCCCAAGTAGCTGGAACTACAGACATGTACCACTGCACCCAGCTTAGCTTTAGACTTTGATTTCTGCTTCCTACACCATTTGAGAGCTTCAAAATATGTTCAAAAGTACGGAATTGGAAAATGCACTCAAGGCCAGGGCTGCCATGTCACAGAGCTTCAGGGAGCATCATGGACATCTGTGCCAGTATCTTCCCCAGGGGCACATGAGTACGGTGAACAGTCCCCTATATCAGCACACATATGGCGCAAATGCTATTTGTCCTCACTAGATTCCTGTTTCTCCTTCCATTTGCCCTGATTATTCCTCATTGTCTTGTCAGCTCTTCAAAGCATTAAGATTTTTAAAATATTTTAACCTATCTTGGTTCCTTTCAGTCTTAGGTGTGTTCTGAATAATCTAGCCCACTGTTACCGGAAGCAAGATGTTCTCTCGTTTGATTTATTTTATTTATTTATTTATTTTTGAGACAGGATCTTGTTCTGTCACCCAGGCTATAATACAATGGCAATGTCATAGCTCATTGGCTATGAGCTCATTGGCTCATAGCTCGAACTCCTGGGCTCAAGTAATCCTCCTGCCTCAGCCTCTCAAGTAGCTGGGACTACAGGTGCAGGCCAGAATGCCCAGCTAATTTTTCTGTTTTTTGTAGAGATGGGGTCTTGCTTTTGCTCAGGCTTCTTGTTTGATTTTTTAACAGTGATGTTGCCTTACTGTTTTGAAAATGCAACACAGCAGACATGGTTTCTTTTATTCCCCTCAAAATAATCTCTTCCACCCTTGAAGAGGCTCCTACAGTAATATGGCTTTCTGCAGTAATATGGTTTTCCTGTTTGTTTGTCAGTTTCTAGAAGAAAATGCTAATCCGTCTGCCTTCGAAATTCAGGAGGAGTTAGAACAATACACAACTGAAATCATGCAGAACAACCTCCTGGGGTCCCAGGGAGCACATGTGAGTTATCACTGTCTCTCTTCTCCCATAACTCTGTTTTCAGCCTAATTGTCCTAGTTCTCTCCGCACTGTCATTGCTTACACTTTGGGCTTCCCTGAGTTGACTTGAATTTGCCACATCTGCGTATTAATGAGGCCTGTGACTTCACAAATTACACAGCTGTCCCCAAGTGTCTGTTGCCTCATCTCTAATACCTGCCTGCAGGACCGATGAAAAGGTTAGCTGACATCAGGTGGTTTAGGTGTTTTTAGGTGGCATCCAGCAAACATCCACTTTGAGAATGGCATCATGTTGCTTTCTTCTCTCTCTAACACTTTCTGTCTCTACCACTGCTACCGCATCCTCCCCTCCGTAACGCCTGTGTAAGTAGTATTGATCTGTTCAGCAAATGAATAAATGGATAGAGTAGATAATCAGCCCACGGTACTAATCTTCAACTCTGACTCACCTTGTGCCCAGGCGTCACTCCAGAGATTCTGATTTAATTGGTCAGGGGAGAGGCCCAAGTGGGGGTTACAAAAGCCCCTAGGTGGTTCCCATTTGCACCAGGCTCAAGTTCCTTCAGAACCGTGAGGGCCATCTGAGGGAGGCCAGCTGCATCCAGAGAGGTTTGTTTTAAAAATTATAGTAACTAGCATTTATTGAGTACTTACTGTATTCCAAGCCCCCCACTGCATTCATGATCTCTTTATCTTAGTAACGGCTTGCTGAATGGTTACTGTTCTTATTCCTATGTTATAAATGAGGAAACAAGGCTTAAAGCGGTCACTGAGTAATTGGCAGAGCTCGGCTATATTAAGGTTCTGTGGAAGATTTTGTTTAAGAAAGTTGGGGGAGCAGTGTTTCCTCTGGTTAAAATTAACTTGAAAAATGAATACATGTTGGATTCTCCTCAAAATGGCACTCCAGAGTTCTCTGATTTTTTTTTTTTAACAGGTAAAAAATGTATGTGAGAGCAGGAGCAAGCTCATTGCTTACTTCTGGAAGGCACATATGGCTGCTAAGCGATGTCCCCACTGCAAGTGAGTATCGGGGTGCTTGGCTTTCCCTTTCCCCAGGCGAGACGTCTCTGGCCAGTCACTCACAGCTACTATTAAATGTCTTATTGGGGGTTTTTTCTCTCCTCAATCATAACTGCCCCATTCAGGACCGGGCGGTCAGTTGTCCGAAAGGAGCACAACAGCAAGTTGACAGTCACATTTCCAGCCATGGTGCACAGGAAAGCTGACCAGAAGGACACAGAACTCGTGGGTAAGCAGGCTGGGTCCTGGGAGGATCTCCTCCGCCATGTTTCTCCTACATGGCCGTCAGATGTGTCCTAAACCTTGGGAGTACCTGGTCCTCTCCGGCACACGTTTCTCGGCTGTGTTTGGGATGGGCCAGTGGTGGGACATATCCAGGTCTTTCAGGGCTGGAGGGGGTCCTGGTGAGCACCCCGCCCAGGCCTCGCACAGGAGAACTGCGGGCGGGGCTGCTTTATGAGGCTGTGCCTCATGGATGCTTTTCGCCTCAAGTGGTCATTTTTCTGAAAGAGTTTTGAGGAAAAAAATTAAGAGATTTACTTGGCAAATATTTTGAAACATTTTATGGTAAAACAAGTGTGGATTTATTTTGGAGTAAAATGTAGGTGAATAATTTTTAGGAAAAAGTAAGAATTCAACAAATATTAGCAGGCTCCTGAAGGCTGCTGCTGGCTGTCCATCCAGATCCCAGGGGTGGAGTCCCCTCCTCAGCCCTGCTCGCTCTTGCAGGGACTTGGGAAATATTTTGAGAGACTGACTTAGTACTCCCACTTTTTAACATTTGTAGTTGTAGGCTTGTTTAAACATACTTTTTGTTTTTTATTCTTAAGTGGTGAAGTACTGAGACCAGTACCTGCTATGCAGTATGGGCTCTGTAGATGTTAACTGTTCAGTTGTTATTATATCATCAACATGCCAGGGTAGAAAAAGCACAACCTGCGATTGACATTTGGCTCTGCTACTTATTCCGAATGGCTTAGAGAAGGTTTCCAACTCTATATAAAGGCGATAATAAAGCCTTTTGCCTAGAGTTGAGGAAATCACGTGCATGAAAGTTCATAGCAGATAACATTGCTAGTCCTTTTTCCAGGGCTTGAACATGGAATAGACAGGGAAATAACTCCCCCTCCTGGAGATGCATGATGTATCCTTAAGACTCTGGCAAGACCTGGAGTTAAAAACCTGTTTATTATCTTTTAATAAAACTTGTGTTTTAGAATAGTTTTAGACTTCAGAAGAGTAGCAAACATAGTACAGTGAGTTCCCGTATACTCTGCTTAGTTTTCCCTAATGTAACATCTTAGCATACCACGATGCATTTGTCAAAACTAAGAGTTTAACACTAGTGCAACACTGTTAACTAAACTACAGACTTTATTTGAATTTTGCCAGTTTTTCCAGTAGTTTCCTTTTTATGTTCCAAGGTCTAATCCAGGATACCACACTGCACTTAGAAAGCCTGTTTAATTTTATTTAATGGTTATCAGTTAATACCTCAAGAGTGGATTTTTCTATACTTACCTAGTAAATAACACCTTAAAACAATTTTCTCTTAATACCAGTTGGGATTTGCTGCTGTAGCTCTTAGGATTCCTTAAAAAACGTTCATAGATCGAGAACAAAGAAGGTCAGAATTCCGAGAAGATAACTGTTTCTGTGGGACAAATGGCCAGCAGTGGAGTAACCTTTCAATGCCTTTGCCAACCCTGTGCCTCTGAAATAATCTTTCACTGCAGCCATGAGAATATAATGGTGCAACCCGAAGTCTGTGCATTAGAAACAAGTAGACAGTAGTCCTTGACCACTCCAGGATTGGGTTTTTAGTATTTTACAAACATTTACTTGTTGGGCGGTCAGCATCGTGCCAGGACCATATTTGTGGGCACTATGCCTAGGTAGATACCACACCACATGGCCTCAGCTCTCAGAAGGGGCTGCTAGTGACACAGATCAGTAACTACAGGGAGCCAGTGGTATGGAGGCAGGTGAATGCTCTGAGCATGGGTCTGACCACGTTCCTGGTACCAGAGGGAGCCAAGAAGTGAGGCCTGTACCTAAATGGTCCCCATGGACTAGTGATCCCATGAGGAGTGCTGTGAGCTTGTAAAATGTTACATATACTTCCCGAGCCCTGTGCGGCACATTAGCATTTAAAATGAGAACTCTTATAGCCAAGATACTCCCGCAGCCACTGTGATCCAGTCTTCTCAGGTTACTTGACCTCTGAACCCCATTTTCATATGGCAGCTCTCACTGAAAGAAATTCACATTTTGAGTTGCTCTGAAATCCCAGCTAGATAAATTTTGTTGTTGCAGGCTGCAGAGGTGTCTTGTTAGGAGGGGGTATAGCCTGTGTTAGAAGGTGGCCTCCCACAGGTCTCTTCTGACTCTTTAAGATGCCGTGATGGAGAAACCTCTGTCTTCATGGTGCCTAAACTGCAACGGGAGCACTGCTGGGACAGGAGCTGGGGAGATTCGACCGGTCTTCCTCAGCCTTTCAAACTTGCTTAGTGGAAGAGAAGGTTCAGATACTCATTTCCAGAAATGTCCACCAAATTGGTCTTTAGGTTAATGGGATCTGTTTTTTCCCACTGGACATAAAGAAATTTTCTAATGCTGTGGTTATCCCTGAAGGTCAAAGCCATTCTTCAATTATATTAACTCCTTGAAATGTTTTGCCTTTATGGGTATTAAAACTATAAATGCACAGACTCCCTGACCTAGCAATTCTGCTTCTATGACTTTATCCTAAGGAATAAGACTACCCACATGATTGTTTAAATAGTTTCAAATTGGATGTGGCTAAATGCCTATCAATGGACACTAGTTAAATAAATTATAGTGCATCGTTAATATATATAATATATATTTATCCTAAGGAATAAGACTACCCACATGATTGTTTAAATAGTTTCAAATTGGATGTGGCTAAATGCCTATCAATGGAGACTAGTTAAATAAATTATAGTGACAGTTGAATGACATGCAATCATGAAAATGTTTTCAACAAAATTGAATGACTTGAAATGTGCTCACAATAAGAGGTTAAGTGTTAAAAGCAGAGTACAAAACCATGAATAAAATCTGTTCATTAGAAAAAAATCTCTCTATTCCTCAGAGGTAAAGACTAGGAGCAAGTGTACA